>NC_064878.1:43384063-43404063 GCF_943734665.1 Anopheles aquasalis | reverse complement strand
AACCAGAGCTTCAACTCCTCCCCGTTCGCCACATCGGCCGTGAGTCGAATGCGCAACATTTGCGACGTGGTCAGCTCTAGCAGTGCGTTAAAACTCCGGACATCACTTGCTAACCGGATCGAACGGATCCAGTGGCAACCCTTGCCCCCACCGACAGACTCATTCGCTGTGAGCAATCCGGTTGAGGAGGATTTCCGGATCATGGTCATCCTTGTGCTGCCTGTCGCCGCTGCCGCCATCGTCGCTGCCGATGATAGTGATCCTCGGAGACACACTTCCTCCGGGTGGTACGCCTTCGAAACGGAATCGCTCGGTAGGAAGCCAACGGCACAAACGGTATTCGGAACCGGTGGAGAAGCTTGGCGTACTGGTATCCCCGATGAGGATGCAGATTGTGAAGACAGCTCAACGTATCCTTCGTACGCGTCCGGTGAGGGCACCGGACTAAGGTTAAGATTAAGATCGATCTCCGAGTGGCACTTGCGTCCAAACGGTGCCGACGATCCACCGGCACCGGTAGCACTCGGTGCGAACGCCGTCGTCGGGAACATCACGGATGCACTTTGCGGATTTCACTTGCCCCGGAACACGTCACGATGGTCGATCCTGCCACCACCACGTTCCAACTCGTTCTAAACGCCGTCCCCGGTGGTGCAGGATGTTTTTATAGATGACCGGGACCGACTGATACGGCCGCCATCAGGATCATCAGGTGTTGCGCTCGCACGGCACGCCATGGCACGGAACAGGGACTAGCTTCTTGGCGGGAGCGCATTAGCAAGTGTGACGGAATACACACCAACCCCCGGGTGGTGGCCCACCCTTCATCTGCACGGTTCGACCTCGGGTGCATGATCAAACACACGGTTCGGTTCGTCACCCCACCGCACCGGTGCTCGTTCTGATGCTGTGTCCTGTTGCGAAAACGGGAAGAGCGCGACCCATTGCCAAAGTCACCCCCGGTACACGGCAGCACAGGAGCAGGCACCATCGGCACCATGGCGACAAGTGCTAAAAATCTCACGACCACTTGCGCCTTACGAAGGAAGTGGAGGGTGAAGAGGTAGAATCCGGATCTCCGGCACAACAACACCGCATAATAGTTTTTAAATGAATTGATAAAGATCAGGCATCAACCCCTCCGACGGACGGACCCCTGACGGTTCGCCAGAGGACCAATCAGAGGACTCGCTGCTCCCTGCCGGCGTACAATGCTCCGATCCCCTTGGCTGCTGCGGTTAATCGGTAGCTCGATGGCACGCTTTTGCTCTTTAAGCGTTCGATTAAGCGAAGGGTGCGCTCTCTCTCTCTCTCTCTCTCTCTCCCACTCGCTTGGCCCTTTTATATCCTGTGCTTGTTGCTCCTTTACGGACGAGGACGTGCAAGGACGTCAGAATCATATGTTTTTCAAGTCGTTCGTTCCCGTTGGCCACACTGGGCCATCGGGGCCATGGGCCAGCCGTACAACCTGTAGCCTCACGACACGTGCTAGTGGTGGTGGTGGATTGATAGGGTGCGGATGGGCACGTCTTTCGCCTACATGCCCGATGCCAATTGTTTGCCTTTTCAAATGGTGGCCCCAGTGCGCCCAATTGTTTAAATCAAACCATAAAAACCGGGAAGGGTTGAGGAGAGATGGAGGAACCTTTAGGTTTTTTTTTTATTATCGAGGCTTGGCTTATCCTGACGGAGTAACTAGTAGCGACCGACGACGATCGGCCTTAGTGCCGCGCTTTTTTCCCCTTTTTCTCCCAATAAGGGGTTGATTTGTTCTGTTTACATTACATTACGTTTCAATTACGGAAGCAGATAGCGAGTCTCGGAGATGAAAGAGAGGGCGGCCAAAGGATATGATTGGAGGAACCGTGATCTTTTGGAATGTTATCGGAAAATAGCTCGCGTTCGGTCGATTGGAAATGAGAAATCAGCTGAAAACGGTCCCCGAAACGGAATATATTACTGGGGGCCTGGTTTTGAGAAGAATGAATCAATCAAATTAAAAAAGCCACTGCTGTGTGGTTCAATGGCTAGATTAGTTATTGGGCGTCAATTGGAGTACAGCAGGAACCATTAGTGGCATTAAAGTTGTATCAGAATTCCAATTTTTGGGCAAATTATGAAGATTGGTTCACCTTGTTGACTATACTAATGTCGCTTCAATAGCTGCAGCTGATAATGCATCTCCATAAACTGTTCTGAGTACTTGAACTCTTTAGTGATAGTATTATGTGAAGTGTTGTAGCCTCCCGAGTAATTTAGATTCTTTAAACTCGGACTATAGTGCATTAGTTGGACCGCAGCAAATTCTTTGGTGATATTCTCTTTCATTTTTGAGGTTCAAATTTCTATTAAAATAGAAAATATAACAAATTATGTAGCATCAATTACACAAAAAAGGATTTCCATCTGATCATGCTTCGTAGACAAATAGTAATCATTCTGGGAATGGTTCTAGTATCGTAGAGGAAATTTTTAATTCGGGTTCGGCATGAAAAATGGTTTTCGCCGAAATGAATTTTCCCGTTTTTCTATTTCATCGAAAAGCCTGCTAATCATTTCCTTCACTCGCTCTACAACATGCGCTCGTGATAGGTTCCAGTTGTTGTCGCGCATATATCGCCAGCCTAAACCTGAATTTTGATCGCTCCGATCGTGACCACGATACAAATCTCGAAATCTAAATCCCCTCCTTCCAGCGCCCCTAGCGAACGAGAACCAGAATGGAAACATATATTTCAATAAAAAAAAGACCTCCGCATCAAATCGCGGACATCGGATGCATTTCTTCATATCATCTACCCATCAAAACACGCATGCACAGCGGCATCACACGATGGTCTTGCTCATGGCGATCATAATTGTTTCGTCACATCCGGGCCAAAATCTCCTCGCACCCTGGCGCACCCCTGGTGACCCCCGGGTGCCATGGATTGATGTATTGGCTTAATAATAGAAAATCAACTGACCCTAATGTAGCGCCGCCGCAGCTTCACGAACGGGCGAGTCTGGAGGAGGGTGCGGTGGTAAACTCAATAAAAAAAACCTTAGCAGGGGAAGGGGCTCCATGAAAAGCCCAAATATTATCACTACATTTGCGTTGCTGGCTCACAATGGGCTCTCTCTCTCTTTCTAGCGCACCACGTGTTCGCGCGCGTATCAGCAAATGGTGCAGCGATCAGTTCTGGCGGCAATCATAATGATTGTGTGATATGAACCATGTGACACCCACCAGGGGCCCGGAGAGGGGCCACACGGAGGCTGACCGGGTTTCTGCAGGGATTCGACCAGACCGACCGACTACTTGATGCGTTTCCACAGCACCCAGCGGGAGTAGCTGTGCGGTGAGATGTCGTTTTCTTGTTTGACCTTCTTTCACCGGAGTGTTGTGGCCGCCAAGGAGGGGTGCAGCAGAAGACATTGACCAAATTGAAAGGGCGGTGACCGTGTGGTAGCCCGACGAGAGGGCCAACACTAGGTACACTCGCGCTACTACTCGCCACAACGGACACTCGGTGCGGTGCGAAGAACTTGTCGTTGGCGGATGACGTAAGCATTGGCGCACGTGGTGCTGGTGACTTCAAGCGGCAAGCGAGAAGCGTTTTCTCATTTGGATCATGCATTTCAAGCTCGATTAGAGCAACGTTCAGGAATTAAACGCTGCAATCGGTGCGATATTATTGTGTTAAATAATTTATCAGAGAGATAAAGAGAGAAAACTGATATTTTTTTCGATTGTGCGAAAATGTTCATCAAATTTTGTTTGCATTTTATTTGTTTTTTTTTTTTTAATGTTCTAGCATAAAAGAGGGGTTATAATGGTGTGTCACCTTTGCCCGTCGTACCGATTCGATAATTGAATTGTTAACTTTTACAAAAACCATCATCACCACCGAAAGAATTCCATTTCATAAAGTTTGATTTATTATTTTTTAATGGTAATACATCTCGTCTCCGAAAGCAAACATTATCGCCTGATCCCCGCGGTGGCCAGGGGAGGGTGGCGAGAATCTCCGAAACTCGGAGTGATGCCGGAACAAACGAAGGATATCGAATGGTCCGTGGCGTCATATCGGTGTGCAGGGCTGCTCTTGGGGTGCTACATCCCTCAAGCCACCATCCCGTCATAAATGCCTCAAAGAGATGCCTCAACAGGACTCTCTACTCATCCTCTTGTCCCCTGTCCCCCTCCTTGGTCCTGGTAACGCATCCTGACGCTACGCTTGATTGAGTGGCGGACCATGGCGTACACCCCGGTTTGTGGCAAGTTGATTAAACAATTCGTCCGCACGCGAAACGCAAACCACCACGACCAGTGCGACGACCAGGACGACCCTCCCGGTCCGGCGTGACCTGGAAATAAATGGAGGGAAGGACCCCGTAAGCGCCCTGGTGTCGTTCGGTGTTGTGTTCGTCTATTAGAACGAGATTAGTGATGGACAGGACAGACTTTCAGGGGTGGTGTGAGATGAGAATAGACAATTTGTCATGCCCTCCTTCCTCGGTACAACCGCAGCGCAGCCGGAACAGATTCCACGGTGGTGTCATCAGGTACGGTCTGTGGCCGGGTTCTGGGGCGTCTGAGAAGGGCAGAGATTGCTGATAGAGAGTGAGCGGTGCGAGGGAGGACGACTTGGCACACGTGCAAATGACATGGCGTATTGGACCGACTGGACCTGCTGCTACCAGGATGGGACTACCAGAGGATTTCTAGTCAGCAAAAAGTACCTTAAGCGAGCGAATCTCAAGATGGTGCACGCGTCGTGTCGCGTGCCTCGTGTTGACTTCCAGTGACTTCTTCAGCACCTTCCTGCCCCCATTACACGCACATTCCATTAAGTAAAGCTTGGAACTCTTAATATTTGGCCGCACGAAATAGGACACATCTCAGGCCAGAAATAAGCTAAACACTTGGAAAAGGTATGCATAAAAAATAGCGATTAAATTATTTTGCCACGTTGCGTATTAATTTACGCACTTTTGGTTTTAAGCGACACATACTGTGCTGCATAGTAGTAGACGAAGGCTCATTAGTCATTTTATCCCACCTTTGTCGGATTTATAATCATTTTCCAACGTTTCTTTAGTTTTTGTTCCATAATAGCCCAATATAATGGTATTGGGCGATACTGTTGGTAACTTGGTGGATTGATGATTTTTGGTATGAAATCAATACTGTTGTTTCGATACCAATTTATGATCTCTATGCTGTAATGGAGGCTTGCCAAGTCGGGCCAGAACTTAACGGGACCTTTATGAGAACTTATAAAAGGCGTTTTCGAACCACAACTGCAGAGCGCTTGTCAAATGAGCAGTTTACGGGCAATTTGATCTGCGTAAATGAACTAAAACCTTACTATCGTATTCCCTCTATGATTGCTAAAGTCAAATTTGTCTCCTGGTTTTTGCCACAATGCAGCTCAACGTGGGTTTTTACTCCAGTCAAATTGAGTTTTCATAGTGAGTGTGCAGACTCTTTTTTCGCCCTTCGTGTTCCAGCGGCGATAACTTTTGAAGATATGGTTCGATTTTGACAATTTTTTTATCACCAAAAGAAAAAACTATGTTACAGAGTAACAAAGCGACCACTAGGGGCGCTACAGTTAGTAAAAGAATGCGACCAAATATTAAGTGTACCAAGCTTTAAGGTGGAGCTTCGGTATTTATTTTCTTTTCTGACCCCTATTTTTAACATTTTTCCCTAAAAGCTGGTCCTTTCAAAAACATTGTGTAAATTTTTTGAAGCAATCGAAGCAAACCCGTATCAAGTTACAGATTTTTTTAAATCCACACTAAAAACCACTATGCAAAACCAACGTTTTAAAAAACCGGTGCCCATTGTACCATAAAAACTACTGCACCGATCGATTTGAAATTTTTAACACATAATTTGTACACTTTTTGCCAGGTAGCCCCGACGGGATTTTACGAAAATAGTTGATACTTTTCTTTTAACAATTATGTCAAACTCGATTTTTTTGGCAGAAAAAGCATCACTTTTTCAACTTCCAAAATCTGCCAAAAATCTATAAATTGAAAATTCAACAAAAACTCTCCGGGGCTACCTGGATAACCTTATAATCTTTCAAACGAGTATCGATTTGTATTGTTTTGATGACCCATCACGCAGCTTCGATGGGCACCGTAAAAAGTATCTTTTCGCAGACGCACCGTCATAAATTTAATGCCATGGATGAAGTTTTCTACCAATCTTTCCCAAAATAGAACTAAACATTCTTCAAAAATTTGAGTTTAATATGTCATTCACTTGAAAAAATTAAATTGAATGTTTACGTCGCAAAAAATCGTCAGAAATGAGCCATGTTTTGGCAAGAATTTACCGAATGCCCCCCCTTAAGTAACAAAACAAACCGAATATTGTTAGGTTAGGTAGTGAGATTGAGATTATATTTTCATATCCTTTTTTCCCCTCTCCGTTTCTCGTCCGAGCCCCGGGTTTCACCGGTTCTTCAGCAGCATTCAGCAGCAGGAGGAGGAGGAACAGAATCGGAAACGGAGAAGACAGATACTACTCGATAGGTGGATCACAATGATGAATGAGGAGAGAAGCTTCCTTGGCGGCAACGGTGGCTTAGTAGCTGTGCTTGCCATAGGCCTGGGGCTGCGGCACGTAGTGCTCCGGCTCATGCTGGTGCTGAGGCTGGCTGGCGGCCTTGGCGTAAGCATCGATCAGCTCCTTCGGCACTGGTGGTGGGGTCGGGATGTGCGATCCCTTAGCCTGGAATCCATTCTCATCGGCAACGTAGCTCACCGACACCGGGTGGCCGTGGGGATCGGTGTAGGAGAAGGAACCGTGAGCGACCTGCACCTCATGGTCCTTGCTGCCGCCATTCTTCACGAAGCCCTGCTCCTGGGCCGCAATTCCGTTGGCCGACTCGTACCCGAACTTGTAGCTACCGTCGTGGTTGCTGATCGACTCACTGTGCACGATCGGGATCGGTTTACCGGTCGGTTCGTGCTGGTACACGGCGTGCTGGTGATAGTCACCGATAGCGCTGGCCACGGCAATCACGGCAAACAGGGCGACGAACTGAGAACAAGAAGAAGATGGTGATGGTAATGATTGGTTATCCTGGAATGCACTGTCACTGCTGTCGCTCCGGCGTTCTTACCGTCTTCATCTTGTGTCCAAGGTTTGGGTTGTAAGAAAAGGTAATTGCTGTTGCTGCTGCTGCTGCTGCTGCTACTGCTGAGCTGGCTGTTGGTTGTGTACTGATTGAATGGTCTGTCGATCAATAGATATTTATACTGGAATCGCGTCTCCCACATCGTCGGCTGCCCCGACAGCTGATTCCCGATCGCCGTGATCGAGACGGACGACAAAACGCCAAGCGATTGGCTGGATCGGTGGGGAGGTTGCCGGCGCCGAAAATCACTCACGAAAATCCACCCCAAAAAAAGACCCCCGGGGGCCAAAGACAGAGAGAGGGAAAGAGAGCGCCACAGTGTGGTGCCACAGTTTTAACGAAATGAAGCGAATCGTGGCACACGCGCTTCTCCTACCGAACCGCTTCTCGCCTTCTCGCCTTCTTCTAACGGGCCGATCTATGCTGCGCCGTGGTTCCCCCCAAACACAAAAAAAACTATGCGGCCTCTCCACGATGCGAATCATCACCACACCTCACCCATCACACTTCCCTCGCCTCCTTGGGAGGGAAACGAGGGCTGTACATCATCTAAACGAAATTGAAAGTTATTATTTTAAAAGACTTTCATCGGGGCCACGCGACTCAGGCGAGGAGGGGCAGGGTAGTATGCGAAATTTCGAATCAATTTACCTTTTGCACGATTCTGCACCGCTACACACCGCCGCCACGGGTTCCTTCTTCTTCAGGCGCGATCGCGATCCTTTCTCTCGTCCACAGCAGCAGCACATGTGCTCCGTGGTGTGCCGTTTGATTGCAACAGAGCACTAGAGTGGCTTTGGAGTGAAGAGAAACATGGCCAGTAACCGAAGAAGAAGAAGAAGCAAAGGTAACGATGGGTCGCGATCGATGGTAGAATCTAGAGCAGCAGCCGGCACACCACTCCAGTGGACAGCGTAGCGCCCAAGGCACTCTTTGCATCATTTTTGGGCCACACAGCTGTGACCTGTAGGTTTATGGCCATGCTGGTGCTGCTGAGTGATGCAGATGCATTAATGCTCGACTGCTTTTTGGTGGACAGCACAATGCAGATTGATTCAATTTCGTCTGTTTCTTGTTCTTTCTCGCTTCAACGCACGCTTCACAGTCCTTCCTCTAGACTTTCAGCACCGGAAACTGCGGTGTCTTCGGATGCTGTGGCTGCGATATCCGGATCCGGGAGCCAGTTGATGCTGAGGTAAGATTTGTGGATTCAACTGCACCTTAACGTTTCCCTGGAGATCATTCAGTCAGCAACAACTACACAGTTGTACTATTTTGATCGCGATTTTGTGCTCTCGATTACTGCTCTAAATTATACTTCATTGGTCATGAGTTGGTATCAGGTCAATTCCATCGCCGTAGGTCAGTGAGCGATGAGAAGGGTATGCAACGGATGCTGGCGCGCTCTCTCGATCGTGGCCAGTTGATTGATCGCGTTCGGTTCGAAGGGGTGTTACGTGTGTTGAGCTGAGGGTAGCATTGTTTGCGTGCAGCAAATTGCTGTCGCCAAATTTGGCCACCAGCATGATCCGGGCGGGCGGAATGAAAATGATAAAGCAAAAATCGATTATCATGAAGTTGGAGCAAAGCATAGTGCGGCGGCGGTTGGCCAAAAACGAGAGATTACAAGCGAGCAGAAATTGTTCGCCAAAATGGGAAGGTGGAGCCGCACGACAGCACGAGAAGCAGACGGGCGTTCGGTAGTAGTGAACTTGGATTTGTCCGATCCATCCGATATCGCTGGCAATACTAAGCTAATGGTAAATGATTTTAATTTTTGAAAAACAGTTTCACTGTTCGTAGTTGTCCTGGTTTATGCCATCGATACAATGGGTTCAGTAATTGTGTTTAGTAGTTTATTGCTTGGGAAACATTGCAAAGAGGTCTTAATAGAGGTTTTGTGGCTTCAAGTGTTATTGATTGGTCCTTTAATTTTTTACATTTTTATTTTGACTTTCAACCATTAAAAAATGTATTTTATTTAAATTGATCGAAACAAACAAACAAAGCACCGAACAAAGATGCAGTGCTTTTGAAATCCTGAATGGCATACCATGAGGTATGACGCTACGTTTCAAAGTTAGTGTCTATTTCATCATTAATTCTGGTGAACCAATGTTCTTGAATCTTGGAATATTTATTCTTCACTTCATTTAACATGTAGCTCCATTGAGTGTTTTGTTAAATTTGATGATACGTTTGCTTAAACAATTATGTAATGCTAGGTTTTTTAATTAAAATATTACTTTCTCAACATCAAAATCGTTCCAGAAATGTAAAGAAAATGCTCATTTCTAAAGAAAGTCCTAATGACTTTAAGATATTAATCAGCTTGCAAAAGCATCTCGATTTTTATATCTCAGACGATCGAGCACGAAGCTAAGATGTACACCCCAAAAAACACCCATGCTTCCCTAACGCTGATACCATGGCTGTTTTTTATGAATTTCCCTCAAACCATGACCTAATATTTTCTTAAAAGTTATAGCTTAATATAACAAAGACAATTAGAAGATTTGTCACAGAAAAGATTAACCTTTTCCACCCAAATTAGCATAAGTCTATCCTTGTTAATTTCCTTTTTTCATAATAATTTTTAAAGCAGTTCAGTAATTAATGATCAGTAGTTAATGATGATCCAGGAAAAGCAGTTAATGATAGTCGTTCAAAATGAATTCTGGTAGAATGGATAGCAACAACAGAACGAAATCGATAGCGGCATTGCGGTCCAACAGTAAAACGATACAAGTTATCATGGTGCAGGGCTGTCATCTGGATCATCTTAAGCTTCTAATCGCATGCTAAGGGCCAAAATGACCACCAACGAGCATCCACGCATCCAGATCTATTTTAAAATCACAATCGCATGCAATCACAGGATGCAGTTCACGGTACACGGTGGTGCACGGACTCTTCGAACGATTCTTTTCTTTCTTCTGCTCTTCCACCGTGGCCCGGCCCGGAGGCCACTATCTACTCCGCTTCGCTCGCACTTACGTGCGCTTCCACGTTGTTACGTTGCGCTGGTTGCTTGCTGGTGCGATCGATTTGCATCCCCATCCGAGGGTACCATGGTGGCCCCATGTGTTTACACAATTCCGGGCCAAATGGCGAGTGCATACCTCTCACGGTGTGGCCAAAGTGTGGCCACCCCGTGGGGGTCGGGGAAAAAAATCGGCTGCAAGCAAAAGTGTATTAAGACATGGAACATACTCATCACCTCGATCACCACCAGCAACAGCAGCACCACCAGCCAATCATCATGACCATCATCACCCTTGCGCCGCGTGCCACCAAAGAGCGGGGCGTTGTGTTCCGTGGTCTCGTGCGCATAACATCGATTTATCAGTGAAGGCTTCCCTCCCCCTCTGGTGGTGCGCTTATGGCAACGCTCTCATTACCCCGTCCCGGGCGGGCGACCGGAGAAGGCGGAATCGATGCTGCGGCATCCCCCGAATATTTTATTTCTTTTCAGTTGGAGGTTCGTTTTTTTTTTTTGTTATTTTGTTTTGATGCTCGCCTTCTTGTCTCTCCCGTCATTTTCCATTTGTACGGAGCCAATCGGTCCGGGGAAGCATCCGCTACAATGGCGGGGTGAAGAGAAGAAGGAGGGCCGATAGTGGTGGGCCCCAGTATCCGAGTCCGGCAGTGGCACCGGCTTTTGGTATAAAAAGAAAATACGATTTTCGGAAGGCCATCAGTGCAGCTTGAGCAATCGCAATCGGTAGCAGCAGCCAGCCAGTCCGCCTTCAGTTCCAGTGCAATCCTCATCGATCCCGAATCTCTTTAAACCATCAACATGAAAATGGTAAGATACTCCGTGTGGGGGACCTCTTGGAACACTGATTTAATTCTCACTCCTCTCGATCTCACCCTTTGCAGTTCATTGCTACCGCTCTGGGACTCCTGGTGATCGCTTCGGTCACCGTTATCGGTTCAGCCGAGCAGCATCACCATGCTCCGGCCTACGAGCACCAGGGTCCACCGATTCCGATCGTCCACAGTGAATCCTACAGCAGCCACGACGGAAGCTACAAGTTCGCGTACGAATCCGGCAACGGAATTGCGGCGCAGGAAGAAGGATTCGTGAAGAACGCTGGCAGCAAGGATCACGAGGTGCAGGTCGCTCACGGATCGTACTCTTACACCGATCCCCATGGTGTGCCCGTGTCCATCAGCTACGTTGCCGATGAGAATGGATTCCAGGCCAAGGGATCGCACATCCCAACGCCACCACCAGTGCCCCAGGAACTGATCGATGCTTACGCCAAGGCCGCCAGCCAGCCCCAGCAGCATCATGATGCGGAGCCAGAGTACGCTCAGCCCGCTCCTCATGGTTACAGCGCGTACTAGAGGGAAGTTAGTGAGGGAGTAAAACACCTCCCAACCCACGACTGACTAGAGAAGCCAAGTCAGGCTAGTTATCGTCATCGGCGCCGGCCGAATGATCTTTATTGTCGTGACATGTATGCAACAATATACAGTATGTGATATACCAACCCAAGAAGCCTCATTTCGTACTTCATATTTACATCATGCATCGATCATGCAAACAACAGGGAAATGGGCGCAATCGGCCAACAGTCAGGCCATACAGCGAGCCGCACTCGCTTGCAGATTTCGAAAAATCGATCGCCGCGCCGCAAATCAATCGAAAGTGAAGTAAAAGCCGACGAGAAAAACGCCCCGAAAAGTCGGACAAAAGAAGATGTAATTTGATTGGAAAATTGGAAGCCAGTGTGCGTGCGCGCGTGTGTGTCGAATGGTGTGTGCAGACACATTGTCGGTTACAGGCGCCCCCATCGCAACAGGGCCCCAAGTTTTCGCGGTCCGGTGGCCTCTTCCGGCACACATTCGAGAGCATGCATGGTGATCGAGTTACATGTGTTGTTGACTGCACACATGTTGGGGAGGCAAATTGATGCACTGCCAGTGCCTTTTCGTCGCTGCATTTCGGTCCTGGCTTGCCACACACATGCTGGCGCTAATGGAGTTGCCACTGAATGTTGGTTTTGTTGACTTTGGCGTTTTTTTGTTTCATCGTGACAGTGGAAGGAGGGTGCGAAAAATGCATTCGACAAATGTGGTTGCCGAAAATGGACTTTCGATGTGCAAGGGAAGAGGTTTGTGGTGGTGGTTGTGGGGCGGTAATGGTTGGTGAAAATTGGTGAGCAGCGATGCAACCTGAGATGGCATGGCTGTGAGTGACATTGGGTGGGTGGCCAACAGAAGTGCAATAGATTCTTCATGTCTTCTATATCTTCTTTTTGTGTTTCACTGTGATTTTAGTTACCTGGTACAACAATGATGTCCTGCATGAGCCTGGCTGGATGTGATAAAGACAGCACAATGTGCCAATAAATCAATGAGTATAGTGTGAGTTTAAAATTCTATATAATTGAGTAAAAGAGGAAAATAAACAACAAAGACACATTTTACATATTGAAATGAAAGGGTAATGATTGAACAACATAATTAAAATGCGGGTCGTTAAAATATTCACTAGAGAAGCACATCAGCAGTATACCGGAATGACTGGAAGGCTGATACTCATGTAGAACATATTTTCGTATCTTATTCCTTTCAAGAATATTGTTTATTTTTTTGGGTCAATCGAAGTAAAACTGAGAAAGATATAGTTTTTAAAACATCCGTGCTTCATACATGGCTTAATGCATCTCGTTACTTTGAAGTGTGTTTCCCAAAACCAACATCGGTTGGTGCCCATCGTAGCATACAAAACAAATGAGCCGATCGATTTTGAATTGCCAAATTTTGTTCACATAATATTTACATTATACCTGCAAGGTAGTGCTGTTGAGCTTTCACACAAAATTGTTGATACTTTTTTTAAACAATTACGTCAAACTCTATTTTGTAGGTAAAATCGTAAAAACGCATCACATTGTCAACTTCAAAAATCTACCAAAAATCGAAAAATTTGAAATTCGACAAAAACTCAAAAGGCCTATCAGGATAAACTAGTAATCCAACAAAAGAACGTTGATTTGTATTTTTTCTGACGACCCATCACGCAGCTACGATGGGCACCGTTTTTGGTACAAATCAAAAGACTTGCCCCTTAAGACTTAAGCGACGAACCCGGTTTGATCATTGATCAATCCGTCATCCGTTTTTTGGGAAATACGCGTAGTTTTAACTGAGAAGCTTTGAAGATGTCAACAAATTATTATTATAAATGATTAATTATTTAAAATGTATGTAGTAAATTGGCTAAAAATGAGGCCGATACTCGATACATTTCATTAAGAGTAGGAAAGGTAATTATTTAAAAACAAACACAACTCTATTTTTGGTTAATAATCAGGAAATTAAACAGAGTATCAAATTCAACAAGAAACAATCTCTTAAACGATCTGCCACAGTTTCAGAAAATGCATTTCTTTTCCAACAGAATACATTTGAACAAAGCGTTTCCGATGGGTTGCCGGGGAATGCTCGGCGAAGTGCATCAAATGCACTCTGGACGATCTCATGGACGATCCAAATCAAGCCATTACTCGCTGCGAACAGCCATCCATTAGCAGCGTCCATCCGATGGAAACAAAAAGTGTTAATTGAAAGTTAGCTTCGTAACGAGCACACCGCGCCATTTCCGACATCACATCGCATCCCCATTCCCTAAACGCCTTGGCTCAAACGCAAATCACAATATGGATTGTTGGTTTACATGCCCGTCGCATGGCCGGAGATGACCACCAGAGGCGTTAAGGCCTCGGGGATGTAGCAGCAGCAGCAGCAGCAGATCTGACAGCAGCAGGTGATTGATTGGTTCGTCTCGCAGGAACGAAGCGCCATGCCAGGGGGCTGGTTGCATGGATTAGATTGGTGGCCACTGTCGTTGTTGTTGTTTATACTTTCGCAGCGAATTTGTTTTGTGTCCGCTTCGGGTCCGTGTGGTATCGGGCCCAATGATGGATTACCGCATGCGAGCCGCTGGTCAAAAAGCGTAAGGAAGGGTCATCTGCTTCCGGGGTGTCTTGGCGTGTGCACCACGGTCTAGTATCGTGGCGCATGGGCTTATGCAATGGCCGCAGTCCATCGACGTTGTGTAAACAATAGAACCTCATTAATGGGCTCGTTGTGAACACATTTCAAAACTGAGATTGTGATAAACCGCTGGATCAACCGATCCAGTTGTGTTTCTTGGGCCAATCTGCATCGCTCTCCGAATCTCCGGATCTCCGAATCTCCCTTGATCTGGTGATATTTGTTTTTGCATCAAGATAAATTCATCGCAACAACATTTGCATCGTTTCCCCCGGAACCCGGGACCCCTTTTTTTTGCTGACGATATCCAAGCTCACGTGCAAAGTATAGGGGTTGAACAGCGTCCCTCAGACACGGTGCGGTTTGAAGTGCTTTATTAGTAAGCCAAATTCGATGCAACCCGTTCCGGGCCCGCCAGTCAACGGTGATCGGTTCGTCGCTTCGTCAATCTCTTCACGCTGGTGATTGCCGAGTGGTGGACCGGTCCCTGGAACCACCCTGCGCACGCACCACCAGGAGCAATACCAACCTCATCCTGGCTGCGCACATGTGCCCGTTCCCAGTGACCCCTCTCTCTCTCTCTCTGGGGTGATTGTGATTTTTGGCGTGCAGCGCAAACATCGCGAACACGCCGCGATTGCACTTAAGGATTGCAAATGGCTTGCTTGCTGTGGAGGTGATGGTGGTGGTGGCTGAGAACCGATCATATGTTCCGGCCAGCCTCAACAAATCGCCCCGAAAACCGAGATTCGCCTTCGGCTTGGCACCCCTCGTTCCGCGAGCGAAGCGAAGCGATGCAGGTGTTACCGTGCCTAAATCCTTAAAATGTTAAAACCACCACCATTAGGTCCGGTCCTGCGGGGCATGAATGAACTCCGGCAGGAGGGGAGGAGAGATTTTTGGCAGGCAAGTTGTGGCCGGTGACCGCTGCTTGTAGCGCCCTCCTCACTCGCAGCGCAGTGTTTGCTTAGGATGCTTATGTAGTAGCAGTCCCTCCTGGAACCGGTCCCGGGTGTTGGTGTTTGACATCGGACATGGAAAAAGGGAGCGATGATGGTGGTGGTGGTGGTACCATTCGCGACACCCTTCCGTGATCCCTTCGCTCGGTCAAAGTTAATTCTCCGTAACCTATGGGCCGTGCGCGAGGAACCAGGCGCAGACCAGGCAGACCAGGCAGGCACCTTGCAACCTGTGCGCCACACGCGCACACCACGCCCGGGCGGTGGGGTACATATTAATGTATTGATTGCTTAATTTTTTAATAAGATTTCCATTCATTCTACCAACTTTCGGCGTTGCGGCCTGGGTGTGGAATGGAATTAATTAATGGAGTGAAGCGTGTTTCACGGCTGTTCGTTCCAATTCATGATGTTCGAAGGAATGGGTTTTTAAAATTTTGTTTTGAAATTACAGAGTCGCCTGCAACGGGTTCGATTGGTGCTATTCGTTGTACATCATCCACTACTTTCTTATCGTGAAGAAAAGACTCCTAAAAGAGTTTAGATTACATCTAGTTTATGAACGGAAAGGATTAAATAGTTTATACGTCTGGTAATATTGATTTTAGATTAAGAAGTCCAATAACCTTTTTAAATTAAAAAAGCCTTTATATTTTGCAACACAAACGATTCAAAGAAGTACATAAACACATGCTATTAATTGTCGAAGGACTATTTGAAATAATAGACCAAATTATGACCAAAATAGAACTAGCAAAATATATAGTTTCTTTGTCACTGTAACAAAACATGAAAACAAAAAAAGTTAATAACTGTATGGAACAGGGAAAATAGCGCAAAATGCAATGTAAATGATGCGAATAATTGATTTAGTCGTACCTCAGTAAGATCGGATCTAGTAAGTTTTCCCGTATTGAGCCCATTCAAATTAAATTTGATTAATTAGGGATTTGCAATTTTAGAAGACAATAAAAGTAAAGCAGCTTGTATTCTATTAGAACTACACAATAACACCATCAATTTCTTAAATTTATTGTTTATCTTTTTGTGTCGTTTATCGTAGATTTAATTAATGAAAAACACATTTTTATTCGGGACATTTCTTTCTCGATCAAGTATGATCGCGGCGCTGACCACGATCGCTGCATATCGCCTGAAAATAGGTAGGAGAGCTACGAGCAGCTGAAATGATTTCAAAGGCAGCCTAACAAACGATCAGATCGTTTGAAAATGATCGAACCGAAAAACGATTTCAAATGGTTTTTCATCGTTAATTCAACACAAAAAATCTCTGGTTACAGCAGCTTTTATCATAAATTAACAAGCACAAAAGTGCGCTTATTTCTGGCGATTTCTTTTTAAGAAGTTGTTGCTAAGCCATGAATTTACTTATTTATTTGAGGGAGAATATTCGAAAATTTAGGAAAACATTACATAAGAGCACGTCACGATCATGCACTAACCCACAGCAAACAGTAATTGAAGGACCTCTTCGGAGTGCATCTGTTTGTGACGAGCTTGACTTGAAGCGCTTCGTTCGTCACTCGCTCGTCGCAGTGCGGCACCAACTGGCACAACGTAAACATTGCCGGTCTCCAGTTCTCCATCAGCTGCCGCACTTGGCACCTTTTCGGGACACCTAAGATGCCTTAAGAGGTCACGAAGCCTGTTAGCGCAGAACAACCGATAACACCGCGATATGGTTTTTCGGGAATCTCTTTCAAGCATATCAACGGTGGATCAACTACCAGTCAGTCGCTCGGCGTTCAGCTGCGAATCCCACTGCTACCAAGTCGGCAATTAAGCAGTCACCCAGAGTAGACCTAGTGGCTGACCCTTACCTTTCGCTACCAACTTGTTTCGTGTCGACCGCGAATGGAAATCGCGCTTGAACGCGCTTGATTGGATCCAGCACCAGCAGCGCGGTATATCGTATCAATCGCTTGGATGAAGATGACACCGTCCAGCTTTAATCGCTACCTGACACTGATCGCACGAAGGATCATCGTGCGGGTGTTTGTGTGCGTGCGCATGCAACTATCAAATTATGCTCGCCAGCGAAGGAGCTACCGGAGCACGAGCTATGCTGCTGATCGGAGGGTAGGAGATGATCGAGGGCAACCGGTTCACCCATTCGTCCATCCATTTCGGCTGCTCGTTTGGTTGTTTCGCGTAATTTTCTACTTAACCACGCGTCAACACTGGCCGCACGCGACCAGCACACGCATTCGCTCCGCGACAACAACAACTAAAAGCTTCCAATGCTGCGCGATCATCGCGCGATCGTTTGACATTTAAACTTTGCGCAGAAGACGTGGTTGTGGTGCTGTGCGGTGCGATGATCGCGCAACAGAGTGATCGATCGAGGAGTGCCTAGCGATGGATCACGGGTGCACCGTTGTTGTAGTTGTCGTTGTTTCTTCTGACGACTTCTGACGCATTTGCATGCATCTTGATGGTTGATTGAAACGTAGATGTTCGCGACCAGCACGTGCGGGGCATGGCATAATCACGGAAAGTGTCACCTCGACGAGCAATCAAACATTAATTGTTGGCTCCCGTGAGCGGCCTGGGAGAAGCTTGATTTGCATGATCCGACGAACGATTCGAGTCGATTGCTGCACGTGCACGCTCCAAGCGTCCCAGGGATTCAATTTAGTCATCCAGAGCCGGACTGATAGCCGGCGAAGATCCCGGCTTAGCGCTGCATTTGCAAAGCAAATTTCCTTCTGATAAGCACTGTCCAGAAGAGCCTGTGGATTGGTTTTCGCGGGCAGCAGAAGCTCACAAAGAAGCGACGAATTGTCGGATTTTAATAATGGCCAAGCAAGGGATTATAATTCGACATTTTTGCTTCTTTATTTCACCAACATCTCACTCGCTCTCTCTCTCTCTCTCTCTCTTTCTGCTAAAGCTAAACCATTCCTCTACTGGTAGTGCGAGCACTTAAAGCTGCTTCACCATCGGACGGTAACCGTTCTCGTCGGCGGTGTACGTGACGAGGTAGCGCTTGCCATCGGTATCCGTGTACTCGTACGATCCGCTCACCGAGATGGCCTGTACGTCCGGATTCGTTTCCGATGCCTTCAGCTCAGCCTTTTCCTCGCGCTTCTGACCATCCGATTGTTCGTAGCTGCGATCGCGCAGAGAGAGAGAGAGAGAGAGAGCGTAAGGACACTTTTGTCAGGAACAACAAATCCACTTGAAACCGAATCTCAATCTTACCGGAAGTTGTAGCTTCCATCGACGTTCATCTCCTTATCGTCGGCCACAATGGAGGTTTCTTCGGCCAAACACAGACCGGCCAGGCACAGGAAGGCAAACACTGCAACCTGTAACAGGGATTGTAAGTGGATCCGATCCTTTTTCAACTTGTACACCGTGAGGCAACATTTTACTTACGAATTTCATTTTGTCAGAAAGCACTTTCTGTTGCTGAACGTAAGCACGCAAGAATCGAGAAGCCGTTTAGTCAGGGCGAGGACAGAGTGAACAACTGATTCCAGATCACGCCTATTCCCGGCTTTTTATATGAACTCCATGAAGTCGAGCGTCTCAGAAAGAAGAAGAACTCATCCGCGGTTATCGGTTCTAACCTTTTCTCCTTTGGTGTTCAGTCGCGGCGAAGGAATTAACATCATCGGACCAAGTCATATGTGTGCAACCGTTCGCGCCACGATCGAACGCGATGACCCCGCGGATGGTCGAGGAAGGCATCTTTCTTCATCTGCTTCATGTCAACACAGCTCGCACGAGTTGGAGGAAAAAGTATCATCATCATCGTCGTCTTCGGTGTTGTCCGAAACATCGTTAATGGTATGATATGAAGATGAGCTCAGCACTGGGGCCGGTCGCACAAGAAACACGAGTCTGAATGCTGAACACTGGCTCCATAAAATTCGTTCGTTTGGCCGCTCGTGTGGCGTCCGATAGTCCGAGAGGGTTTCGGTCAAGGATGCGGTCGCGCGACCGTCGCTAATTTATGACCTCTTACTTGCAAAGTTCAAAGTGCGCCGAATTAGAATTTCTAATGCCTGCCGGTCATGGGCGATTTGGCCAAGAGGCTTCGGTTGTTCTGGCGCCTACGTCCTGCGGCGATCCTGATGATGAGCCATTTCGAGTGGAACCATTAACTAGAGTGGTATCGTAACAGGAAAGCGAAAGCAAACTGGTTCTGGTCGAGTTGATCGGATTCTTGCTTTGTTTTTATTTGTTGTCGTTGGGAAACCATCGGCACATTTCGAAGTGAATAGTTTGTAAGCAAGATACTTTACTAAAAGTGAGAAGTATCACTTAATTAACAGACTTACTTACAAAACATTTTTAATTTGAGAGAAGTTGGGAGAACTTGTGGAAAATTGGCTATGTGCAAAATATAAATACCTTTTTTTACTGTTTTAACTTCAAGCAAGATCACATCTCAGCATACCATTAACAATGTTTCAGACAACACCGAAGACGACGATGATGATGATACTTTTCCTCCAACTCGAAGCAGATGAAGAAAGATATCTTCCTCGTGAGCCTGCCAAGTTACAACTTTGGGCCACCTCCCAGCAAAAAAATATAAACATTTGACAAAAATACAAAGACAAAAGACGTGTCCATCAAGCGCGACTCTCTTAACCTTTAGCATTGCCGAATAAGATCCTTCCTTTTTACATAATGCTCCTCTCAGAATCGAATACGATAATCATAACTCAGAGGTCGCCAGATAGTGGAACACTTAAAGAGGCCGTTACATGTTAGATTCAGTGATTTAGCTTACACGTTTGATCATCAGCCCTTTCCTGGAAAGCCTAGAATCTGTCAACGAAACAGCTGACAACCATTAGAACGCTAATGTAAACATATCGATAAATCAATCAGATAACCACTAAACGCT
>NC_064878.1:43364063-43379063 GCF_943734665.1 Anopheles aquasalis | reverse complement strand
AAGCGATAGCCAAAAATTCATGAAACCGGATAAACCTTCAATTAATGCATTGTCTTCTATTATAAACCTGATAACGGAGTCTAAATCATCAGAACTAGAACATTGCTCTCTAGCAAACCGATCGCTTTCATCTTGTAGCATCTGGCAACTCATCAAAAAACCATGCTCATCCATGTTCCTCCAAACGGATCGCGCTACCGCTTAACCACCGTCCTCCAACTCTGACCCCGTTGGCCGTCAAGCATCGCCGTGCGTGGTCCTGGCACGACGACGACGGCAAACGACGTGATCATCGCGCGCAGCATTCGGTCATCCCTTCTTGCCACCCAAAAAACATGCAAAGCCTAATACTGCTGCTGGTGATGCTGCTACTGATGCTGCGGCGGGGGTCATCGCGTTGGCCCATAGACGACACATCCGAAGACGACATACGTTCGCACGCACGCACAAACACATCACATACAAATATGCAAACGAGCACTAGCACCCGAGCACGTGATAAATGGTGCCGATTGCGGCCATGTCATCTGTGCTCCCCTCCAACGCCCGGAGGTGATCATTCCCGGTATCTCTTCCGTCCCGTTTCATACGTCAGCTTATTGGCCGTTTGTGCGATGCGGTGGTATAAAAGGAGTTGGTAAGCATCTTCTGCGTTTATTATTCTGTCCGCGCAAACGTACGCAAGTGCGCCTAGCAGTCAGCACAGTCTCAGCATCGCGCTTTCGCTAGCAACGACGTAGCAAGGATCAGCTCGTTTATCGTGCCCGTAGGATCGCCAAAAGTCTGCAAAATGAAGCACGTGGTGAGTTGAGTTGCACGTGAAGGCAGTGTATATTGTAATGGAGTGTACGTTGGTCATTGCTGTGCAGTGAGTGGTTCGAGTAGTGAGTTTAGCAAAGTTTGGTGCATTATATATGCATTATGGTACCAAAATATGTGCAAGGCCTTTGTTGTACAAAGAGATGGTTGTGCAAAAAAAGAATAAATCTAAAATATTTGACTCGTGGTTTAAAATTCGAATATAACAAAGTTACAGTGAATTTTCAAGAGAAACATTAGAGCTCTTAAGCCTTAGAAGCGAAGATATAATTGTTAATGTAATCTGTGTTTGTTTTGTTCGGAAAGGTTGAAAAGGCTTCTTCTCACAAACATCGTTCCGATTAGTATTATTGCTAATTAGAAAGTTTGCTATCTTTTAAGTTTACAATATCTTAAAATATCTTCATTTCACCAAAAGTATAAACAGTTAATTTAATTTAGTTTAAAAAAATGGAAAAGCCACAAGCTTAGAACAACACGTAAAATGAAACAACTGACAGCCAATGAATAATGCAGAGGATAAATGCAAAATGTTAGAATCCGGGATCAACAGAAAATCCAAAGTTATGCCCTGTCTGGATCATTGCTGCGCCATGTTTCGGCGGCCGCTTGCGACGCATCTTCCTACACAAGTCGTTCGGTCGTTCTTGTAAACATAAATTAGACTTATCGCAACATATTTTGGCACTATCCCGGGGCGCATCTTTTTCGGCGCCCAAACGGCGCTTGGCTGGAGAATGGCTAGAAAACATTGCCCATAAGGCTTATAGCGCCCGGCATCACACTTAAAACTCTCTTCATCTGCATTTTATATTTTAAAACCCGATTTCGCCTAGATCGCAATCTTCGTGGCTCTGGCCGTGGTTAGCTGCGTCATCGCTCGCCCACAGGAAGAGGTTCAGCTAGTGCAGTTCACCAATGACAACAACGTCGATGGAAGCTACCAGTTTGCGTAAGTCTCACATTCGCCTTCATGCGGTTGGTCCGCATAAGATCTCTTGTTAATGTTCTACCTTAAAACCCCTCTAATTGACAGCTACGAGCAGAGCGATGGCCAGAAGCGCGAAGAGCAGGGAGAGTTCAAGCAGGTCGAAGGTGCCGAAGAGCCATCGTTGTCAGTGAAGGGATCGTACGAGTACACCGATCCGACCGGCCAGCGATACCGCGTGGACTATGTTGCTGACGAGAAGGGATACCGTCCGACTGTTACCAAGCTGTAAGCAGCAAGTGTTCTGCGTGAAGCCATCGGCAGGGAATACAGCGAGATTTTGTCCAATCCAAAATGAAATTGCATTAAAGACTCAATTGTAAAACAATAGGACCGGTGCTGGTCTTCTTTCTACGTTTATTCGATATCACAAACAGTCGTTGGATTATTTAGAAAGTACCACGTGGGTGGATGAAACTCATTCAAAATTACAAAAATTCTGAAAGTATGCAACCAACCTGGAGTGGAGAGCAACCTCTACAAGGCTTCAACGCGTGATCGTGAACGAATTGATAGCGTTCGGGCGTTCCACAGAGATCGTAAGGAATTGCGAGTTTTATAGCAAAAGCTCGGATGCGCGAGAAAGCATAAAACGGACACCCAGCGACGACAAATCAGCGGCAACAGGGTTTTCTTCGTTTGAACGATTCGTTGACGCTGTACGATTCGTTTCTTACTCGATGATCGCCGCCAATACAAGAAGCTTTTAGTCAAATTTGTCAACCAAACAATGCACCTTCACTGAGTCATGGTACTTTCAATTCAAACATTAAACAATCAAAGGACAATTTGAAATTATCTCGTTTTCCTCAACAATTTATCTATGCGTTCTAATTTTTGCTGCGTATCATTGAATCAGCTTAAATCTATCCTTTGAATGACGAGAAAACGGAGCATTTATTTAGAAAATCATCTTAATTCTGTAGATAGTGAAGTGAAGTTCAGTGAGGAAAGAATTAAGGAAATCACCTTTATCGTGAAAAATAGCTAAACTCGCAATCTGCGGCAACGCTGGAAACCTTATGCCAACCGAAAGAGCGAAACTGAAGCTGACCGGTGAGCGGGTTCGTCGCTTATGTCGCTGTCTTTTGGTTTACAGTTGGCAATACATTTTACATTGCACGAAGGATATGTTCCTACATTGGCCTAATTGACATAACTTTCGGTATGATTTGAATCAAAATGATGAATTATTCTATACATTATTCATGAAAACTGCAGGATTGACATTGGATGCAGTTAAAAAATGAGTTTGAAACAGATGTTTGGCTTAGGAACAAGTGGAGCATCCTTTGGTAGATCTACAACAAACTCTACTCATTAAGCGAACTCGATCACTTCCTACACGGTATGTCTCCCGTTTCGTCATAATAAAGTATGTAAACATAACTCTTTCGTGGTATTGATCATGCAGATTAGACAAAATTGCAGAATTCTTCTATCGCTCATCAGGTTGCAAAAGGAATTTTCAGTTTGATACCGAAATTCGCTTTATTTTAAAGGAACATTCTACACATCTTTCGGCTCAATGATCACTTATTTAACCGACGAGGGAGAGCAGCACGGCGTTGGGAATCGGAGCAAACCCTATGGGTGGTGGCTTAGTGACAATACGATAACCGTTCTCATCGGACTCATAGTTGTACTCGTAGGTCTTTCCATCTGGACCTTCGTATCCGTACACCCCGGACACCGTCAGCACTCCCGTTTCCGGATTGATGACACCCTGCTCCTCCCGGTATTGACCGTCTTTCGTTTTGTACGCAAAGTTGTAGCCATTCTCGTCTTGATTGTTCTCGAAGAAAATCAAATTTTCGTCCAAATCTCTGACCGGAGCTGCCCGTACGCCCCGCTCAACGGCAGCAAGGACGCCGATCACAATCAGAAGGCCGAACGTAGGCACACGCTGTGGAACAAATATGGAAGAAACTTAAAAACAACGCACAAACACAAGATTCAACCGATCGATCGTTCGATTGCTTACCATCTTCACCGATTGTTGTGATGCGACAACGACCAACGCTGGACACGATATGCCGATCGAAAGAGCGAAGAGCCTAACTGAAGCTGACCGGTGAGCGGGTTCGTCGCTTAAGATGCTGTCTTTTGGTTTACGCATTCACCTCCGGCCGGCCTGCGACCTAAACCAGATGCTTTGAAGACGCTAATGAAGGTCATTTGTAGTCGTGGTACGGGTTTATAGGAAATAAAGAGTTTACATTCGCAAATGATCGTAGCATATAATTAAAAAAAAATTAAATTAAATTAATTATCATTCCGAAAGTAGCTAGCTTATAAGCGCGCGAAAGCAGATGCGTATCTAAAATATCTTTAGACAAGGCCCGCGGAAGAACAGGTTTCTAGATGAGGTTCTGCTGCTTCATGCCGCGTTATTTCCGCTCGATCGGATGATACAGATTCGTCGCCCAAATTGGTGCAAAACGTGCGTTCCGTTTGCTCTCCGGTGTTCGCGTTTCGGAAGCTACAAAGTCATCGATAGAGATGCGTGGAATGATTTTGCCCTTGAAAAAGTAGACATCGAGCAGATTGGGCAAGGCTAGAGGTGTGCTCATTATTAATTTTGCTATGCTCATTATTATGCTATTAGCACAACATCGTAGGGTATTCTCTGGCCATTTTCTGATCGCTTTAAAATTGCACGATGCACTGAGTTATGTATGACGCGTTTTTAATCGCGATGATTTATATTTTATAAGCATATCTGAAAAAATTATATAAAATATTAATGCCTTATAGTAATTTCAAAAATCTATACCATAAATTAGACCTTAATCAGAATAAATGACCCAAACAAAGATATCATTGAGATACATATGCACAACTCTACTATCGAAATGGGCCTGATTTATTCTCTATTGTATCAATGATCAGTGACACCAGCACCAAGGGCGGAACAAAATAAATTCCGTGATAGTATGCCAGTATCGGTTGACGGTTTTTTTGGGAAATGGTATGTTGGGAAAGAAGGTTAACGTGCTGGAGCTGCAATATTCCGCGTGTAGCATGATTCTAGTTCTTTTACTCCTCGTGTCAAGCGTTCGCTTCATGAAACCATTTGTATTTCCTTGCTGTTTAAGTGCATTCGAGCATTTAAATAAGCTATCTGGTAACATATAAATTGGCTTAAGTGCTCTTAGCTGTTTGTTTTGTTGCGACAAATTTACTACCGGTAGTTTCAGATTGCTACAAATCAACCATTAGCATCTGCAGCCAAATCGAATAAAATGGACAGGAGGATCACGGCAAACAGTACAGCAATCCCGTACAGCTACTGAAAGGAAGCATTCACGAATACAGTTGATAAATCTTCGAATAATGCTTTTGAAGTTTGTTGGCACAAATTATACGATTTTTTTGTTCTCATCTTCAATTATCTATTTCATTAATAATATAGAGTGTTGTATAACTGTGAATATAGCATCCTGTCTGATACAAAACCTAATAGAGATTAACACGCATTAACGCGCAAGCCGCGTGATCGTGAGAGGCAACCTAAAACAACTTGTCACCTTTTCTGACTGTCAAGAGATTATCTCTGACCAACTTTGACGAGCGCTGAGAGCAGCACCCCATGACGAACTCACTTTCACTGATGGATCATGTCTTTTATTTTAGGGGGGAAACGAGGAATGATGCCAAATATAAAAAAAAACCCACCAGAAAACCCCCACGACAGATTTTGAGGCTTGTATTTCATTCAAACAACTTAACATGGTGGAGATACCATCACCTCAGTATTCCCGCTTAACATTTAGCGAACAGAGCAACTTTTGCAGCCGCAGCAGTCGACTCCCGATTGACGGTGGCCGTGTCTTTTTCTGTTTGCCTATCATCCACGGAGGGACGCACATGTTCAGCGAACCTCGCAGCGTTTGAGCATCTAAACCGCTCGCCGATAGTCAGTCGTAACCGGGAAACTGCCGTCAACAGGTCAACATGAGGAAGGTAACAAGCGCTGAATGATGAAGATGCATCTGGCGAACACTCGGTGACTCCGTCGTTATTTCTTTCTGTTCCGTAGGAGCTAGTGTACGGTGTCCTGTGTCTGCTGGTGTGGCTCAACAGAATCATCGCACGTCCGGCTGCGACCGTTGATAGCAATTTGGACTTTTTAGAGCTCGCAAGCGAACCACAAGGACAAGCATTCTCGTAAGTTAAGCCTCCTTCAACCTGGTGCGAACTGAACTCACCGACCGGACGACTGTCCTCTGTCCCCAGATATCGAACCAAAGATGGTCAGTGGCGCGATGAGACGATACGGTGGAACGATGGGAAGCTGGTGGTCACGGGCTGGTACCGGTACACCGGTCCCGATGGTGTTCAGTATCAGGTGAAGTACGTGGCGGACGAAAACGGATTCCAACCACTGGGAGTCCATCTGCCCGGTGCCAATCTGACGGATACGGATGCGTTCAGCGTACTGTCTCCGCTGACCGATGGTATCTCGCGGAAAGTGTTACTGTCGTTAATCGGGTAGAAGTAGTGTAGATGATCATGATCCGATCATTACCGGTATTGACGCTAGACAGACGAAGTAGATGTAAATCCTCTGTGTTAAGGTGTTAACTGTAGCTGATGTAAGAAGAAGCTGACTTTACGAGGATCAACAAACAACCAAACCTGTTTTAACCCACCGCCCAACGTAGACGACAGTGTTGCCACAAATAAAACCCTCCGAGCCACCAGATTAATGATGTCGACCTCGGAGAGGCCTTTCGGGCGCTGCTGATGCTGATGCCCATCTCCCCTAAACTTTCACGTGCTAATCAACATATAACGGTCCGCATCGGGTCCCCGAGTTCCTTCGGATGCGCTACGCTGTGTCGCGATTTTTGCAGAAACATTTCGGCTCTCGAACCGGCAACAGCTCTGTCGCACGCACGTCTACGCGGAACGAAAATGGTTAAGGTAATTTAAATTAAAACCAGTTTGTGTGGAACTTATCACATTAATTTTTCGCATAAATTCCCTTTTCCAGAGTGCTTTGTTGCTACTGACACTAGGTGCTGCGGCTGTGATCGCCGCACCGATCGATGGCGAATCTGACGAACTGGTTCGATACGAAAACATCCAAAACAGCGACGGATACAAATTCTCGTAAGTAGCTTCCTGTGGAACACACGGTGCAGTTACAATAACGACCTCTTTCTTCAACACTCGTAGCTACTTGACCAAAGATGGACAGGAACGGGAAGAAACCGGTCGAATTGATCCCACGACGGGTGTGGTGCGCGTTAGCGGTTGGTACAGTTACAGGACATCAAACGGAGATACGTATCGGGTTGATTATGAGGCGGATGAGAATGGATATCGGGCGAAGGAAGCGGAGGGTGCAGTGATTTCTATTCAGGCTTTGCCGAAGCCCGTTTCTGCGCAAGGATTGAAAGAAACGGTGCTGCTGTCGCTGGTAGGATAAGGCACGAATTTCGAGGCTTCGCAAAATCGTTCAAGAGAACGTTAATGTGAGTAGTTTTATCAGGTGCCCTGTTATTTATTTAAAGTGGAGGTTTAAGAGATTTATTCTGGAACGTCATGGCTATCAATTATATTAGAAAACGAGGTAGTAGAAAGCATAAAGGCGTTGCGTTAGAGGGAAACATCATCAGTAGAATAGTTCGTTATATACTCCAATCATAACATTAATCTTGAAGTAAGAAATACAGCACCAGTAGTGTACTGCAAAACTGTACCATCTACAAGCGAAGGTTTTTTCTATTGATGTGACAAAAAAATAGTTTTAAAAGTGATCGTACAGTATACGAACCAACACATACGATAATCTTAACAACCATTATTGCTGATTTTTGCTCTCTTTATGATTTAATGCTTTTACATGGTTAATAAACGTTTCAAGGATTTTTCTGACACACGATAAATGACAGCTCGGTATAAATTTATCAACTAATCATTCATACAACAAGTGTGCAAATTAATTGTGGCTTAAGTTTCGAAACAAGTGGTACACATTAGAAATAAAATGCGTTGGGTGAATGTTTGATTTGGGTGGAATAGCACAAGCGACTATTGTTCATGCTCTTCAACATTAAATCATTCATCAGCCCATAATTCGTAACGTTAAGATGTCCAGAAATAGTATCGCAAAATACCTTAAAAAAGAAAGAAAGGGTTCGAAAAGATAAAAATCAAATTGAAAGAATAGCAAGCCGTATTGCCACTCAAACGATTAAAGAAGAATCATTTTCAGGTCGAATCATGCAATATTTACTTCATCCTGAGCATAACACTCTATTCTTTCATTTACCATTCAAAAAATAGGACAGATAAAGACAAAGAGATGCTTTGCTTGATCAATAGTGATCACTGGGATACTATGAGTTTCTCTTATAAGAGGTTAACGGTGAATATTGAGCACTGTGTTAACATGCTAAACGGTCGTATCGACTTGTCCAAGAGGTCACTTGAAAATGTGCACCATTGTTTTGCCACCAGTACACATATTTGAGCTACCATAGCACGAAATGGCAGTACTCCTCGTGTATTTTTGGACGATGGCCTTTCGGCAGTCTCTCTGCGGCCTTGAGCATGCAAACATTCCATATGAGAACCCTAGAAATTCCAGTCGGTCACACAAAAATTGGTTGAAAAAGGACGATCCACAATTCTTTTTAAATTCACAATGGCTATGGTATTTTGAAGAATAAGAGACTAAAAAATAAGCAAAGTATTGACTAGCTCAAAGAAGCGCTTCGCCGAAATGTTTTCATTTACCGTTTCAACACCACAGCTCGCCCAAAAACAAACACATCGAAAAAATATAAAACTGTTTCTTAAATGCGATGTCATTTACGACCATTTTTAATTTCGTTCAATAAACTTAACGTAAAGATGATTTTTTTACAGCATTTACAAAAATTGCATTCTTTTTTGCCTAATCCTAGTTCGATCTTGGAAACATGGCAGTTAGTATTGAGCACAGTCATCGTTCAGCTCTGCCGCTCCTTCTGTTGCGCTGAGAGAGCGAGTAGTTTCATCCCTCACCTACAAGCCTCAACCCATAAGCAACGACAGCAATGCCTTCTTCTTTGCCCCAGAATCCCAGGAACTGCTGCGGCTGCTGACAGTCCGGGCTCGGTAACCATTCTTGCCGCTCGTGTACATCACCATCACCTCCGTACCGTCCTTGCTCGTGAATCTGTAGCGTCCCATCGTCATCAGCTCCTCGTCCGGTGTGCCAATGTTCACCAGCATTCCCACTTCCTCCCGGTACTGTCCATCATCCGTTTCGTACCTTTTTTCGAAAAGAAAATGTCATGAAATACAAGTGATGTCCGTGATTCCGGTGGCGTGCCGAGCCACGTTCTACTCACATAAAGCGATACATTTCGCGCATCTGGACACTCTCGTAGTTGACCAGCAACGCCTCCGAGTCCTCGGCTGGTGCGGCCGATACCATACTAACCCACAACAACAAACTGACGGCGATCGTTGTAGCTTCTCCAGTAAGCTTCATCGTGATACTGACTGCAAACGAATACTGATACTGAGAGCGAACCGTTCGCGTCTTAAGACGTCATTTGTTTGAATGCATCTATCGATCAACGCTTTTGCGATGGCCTAACCACCTCGCACAACGCAAGCATACAGCCAGTTGAGTGCCAAAACCAGACGATCAGCCGCATGCCAGAGTCGCGCAGGCAGGCATCCCCTGGGCGCAGTTGTTGTGCCGATGGTCAACCGAGGAGTGGCTGATCCTTGCTTCAAGGTGATTCTGTGCGGTATTTTTAGCATTTCATTTTTCTCCGCTGGTAGCGGACGCAGCTTTTATCTGCACCTGAGTCTCATATATAGATCCATTGAATATTCATGCAATCAACCCAGCGATGATTTGTCCACCAACGACGCAGTCGAGTCGAGTAAGTCGGCAAAGCGAGCAAGAAGTTGGAATTCGTTGGACAGACAATGGAACCGAACCTGAACCGAACACATTCCATCCATTCGAGGCTAGAGATCAGCCAGATCAGCATGCGCATCTTGCGTGTTATTCAACGACGACGCTAAACAGTATGCTAAGCAGGCGCCATCGTCGTTTGGTCTTGATAAGAGATTTAAGCGAGCGCAGGCATTACGCAAGCCGCAGCCGCAGTGCTGGTGGGCGTTTGGAATGTATCGGACTCTCGTGGAACAAACCGTGGACCATCGCGTATCCCGGAAGCACAGCGAAGGATTCGGTTTGTTCTGAAGTTCTCCGAAGGTCTGCGACCCTTGTGCGGTTCTTCTGCAGCTTCCAGCTTGTCCAATCCAGTTCTGTGGCCATTGGCGTGACGCGATGACGCTAGGATGGCAACCGAAAACGATGGGTACAGGATGATGTAACCCCCGTTGCACCTTCGACGACAACGACCACGACGATATGAGGACATCAGCGACGCAGTCGTCGGTTTACGCGCCAACCCTCTTCTGGAATTAATATTTAGATGACGCCGGAGCACGAAACGATGGGTGGAACCGCGTGCTGTGTGCGTTTTGTGACCTGGCACCCCCACCTGGCTGGCACGACGCATCGCTTCGCCTCAGACTTCAGACGATGTCAAATCGTGCCCCCGTCTGCCTTGCGAAACAGGCTCGTTTTGAGGGGGAAGATGCGATGCGAGTGTCCTTCTCTCCAGAGAAGAAGAAGAAGAAGAGGAGAAGAGACGAAAACACACGCGGAGGTCCCCCCATGAAGTCAATCCAGGGTGACGGTGCCGCGAGATGTAGGTCGCCGCTGCTTGAAGCCACAGTAAACGTCCAAATTGTCCGCTGGAAGGCAGGTTAATCCCAAACGCCACCATCGCCGCCACGGTAGAGGCCAACGATGCACGCTGACATAATCGATGCATCACCAAGCGACCGGGCTGGCGGTGATGATGATGATGATGATGACGACGAGATTATCGGCGAAGAGTGTTTGCCGGGGAGATTATCGGTCCTCCATCAGGCGGCCACCGCCGCCAATGTCATCGTGGCGATCCCAAATTTGGACGATGATCGAACGCAGCTGGTTGGAAAGAGATTGAAGAGGAGCATCCTTCGATCAACAGGTTGCCATGGTAACGTCCTTCAACGCTGTGTTCCAGAATGTTTGCCCAAAAATGGGGAAGAGGATCCCGGATCGTCTACATCGTAGCACCGGGGGACCTCGTAGCACACTAGTTCGGGTGCCGAGTAGCGACTAGCGGAGACAACTTCTCTGCGACAAGCCTCAGTAACATGCGACGGATTGTGTGGCGTTTTTCTTTTTTTTCGTAAGCCATCCTTATGCATAAATTAATACTAAAATGTGACTTATGAGCAGGCGCAGCAGTACGAGTAGCGAGCGAGTGTTGGGAGCAGGTTTCTCGTGGCCTGATGCCGAGACGACTTGCCCTGCCAGTGTGTGTGCGCGGCTGGAGAAAGATGAAGAAGCTACTTTCAAGGTTAACCAGCTGCTTGCAGGCCCTCCCTTGGTTTGTGAATGGCCGTCGCTTCTGCCGCCTCGAACCACTCTCTCGCTCGCTCTGTCAGTCGCACACACGGCGAAAGGCTGTGCTCTTTAGGATTCCACCACCACCATCACCATATCACGCCGTGGCGGCGCGGGGAGTCTGCTACACTAGACTCCTTTTGCTTCCTCCCGGGGGCCGGTTTTTTGGGGCCAGCCAGGCGACAGTCGACGCTCGACTAAAACGTTTATAGCGCTGAGTAGGAGGATAACATGAATTTCGATTGCTAGGAGCGTTCTGCCTCACGGAGAGCGCGCGGCGTGTCGCCAAATGTCAAACGATCGAACCCGGCGCTCCTAATGATAGTGAAATGATGCGAGGAGATACAACAATTTACCTGACTTTTGACGCAGCGACGCACGTTACGTCGACAACATTAAATCAACCACTTATCGGGGGTGGCCATCGTCCAGTGGCCATAAATCGCTTTGTTTGCAAAACGGAATCAACGATTCGATTCCGCGAATCATTGTTTGGCACATGAAACATGCGACATTTTCTCGTTCCGTGCATTGCTCGTTAACGGCAGTACTCTCCCCCCAAGGCATTGGTGCTCTTGAACTGCGCACGATAAACAGATGGAGTACGCAAACCTTCCCCAACCTCCCCAAAAATGGCCATCGCTTGGCCTGTACGGGAGCACAAGCAATACAAACAACAAGAGCTCAAGAGGCATGCGGTTGCATGCGGTTGTTGTCACGCAAAAAGGGGGGCGATCGCAAAGTCGTCGCCACCGCCGCCAGTCCATCACTTAACGGTACATCAAAGAAGGCCATTAATCATGAGGAGAAGCCGAGGGACGGCGCGTGTGCGTGCGTCTGTGGCGCATCATCATCCCCGATGACCCCGTAGGAACCACAGCACCGTTGAAAGTGAAACCAGACCACCGGGAAACGAGAGCGAAAGTGACTCACCTCAGGAGTGGCGGTCGCGGCAGCATCTCGAGTAGCATCCGCGGTGGTTCTAAGTGTGCGGAAGCCGTTCCGTGACCACAATTTAACGGTTTTACCCTTGCGATGGCACGCAACGTGGGGATCTGGTCGTTGGAATCGACCCCCAGGGAAAACTGGTTACCACCTACCGCGTGGGGCGACGGCTGGTCGATGATGATCGATCGACAATTGGATACTGGCTCCCGGGTGTTCTCGGCCAGCCCCCCCCCCCCCCCCCCCCCCCCGGACCAGTTCGTTGGGCGTGAATGCCGTGCACAATCACGCCGTGTGCACGTAGAGATGACACGCGTTCTGATGTTCCGTATAAAAGACGTCGCTAATTACCTTCGGCTTTGTTAGTCGTGTTATCTCATCGAGCAACCACGCCTCGTCTCTGCTACGCCACGTATTTGCGTAATCACTCCGGCGAACACAAACCGTACAGAAAGGATGAAGATGGTAAGGATCCCGGGGACCTTTCAGTTCACGTAAGAGTATCACTCTGTATTGTTTGCAGCTTCTGGGACTAGTGACGCTGAGCGTAGTGGTGGTGGCTGCCATTTTGGGAGCACCACTCGATGATCCCCGGACTGCCGAGATCCTGCGGTACGACAGTGAAAACATTGGCATCGATGGATATCGCTTCGAGTAAGCTACTTACGATCTTTGGTCCTTGGTTTCCATTTTGACCAGACCGCATGTATTCCGGTATTCCATTCCAGATTCGAAACCAGCGACGGCACAGCTCGCCGCGAAGAAGCGGAACTGCGCAATGCCGGCACAGAGAACGAAGCGATCGTTGTTCGAGGTTCCTACTCCTATACCGGGCCCGATGGTACGGTCTACGTGATCAACTACGTGGCGGACGAGAACGGATTCCAGCCGGAAGGAGCCCACATCCCAAAGTGATCCCGACATTGGTGAATCCCGGCCGATCCCGTCTGGTGTTAAGTGAATGAGTGAGGATAACAAATCATTCGCTTAAAACTGTTAACAATCGTTGGCCGCCTGGCTTTACTCTTTGATCCGAATGCACCTCCGAAAGGTTAAACAGTCCGTGGTCGTCTTGTTCGTCACCTCTTTTGAAGTTCAAAGTTCAGGCGATCAAGTTACTCTCGTTCTTATTAGAAGATAATGAAGCCGGCCGAGCGTCGACATAAACCAGATGTTCTTCTTCGGTTTCTCTTTCACTTCCAAACCGTCAAACTAGGCCAGACCCCTAGCTGGCTGGCTGGCTGGCGGACCGGATTAAGATGCACCGATGTCCGATCATTCTAACAACCCCCCCGAGGGGACCGGTTTCACCCCTTCCATGTGATAACGATTCAAATGAGCAACAGCATCGCGAAAAGGTGACAAAAGGATGACCGCACCACATTCGGCCGGGTTCTGGTTCTTGGTCGAAACTGAAAATGACCTGATTTGCATGGGGGACATTTGCGATGCGGTCACAGGCCGCCCGCGCAGGTATAAAAGCTCCGACCCCCAAGCCATCAGCAGTCAGTCAGAGTGTTGTGCGCGAATTTGCCAAAACGCCGAGGATCACAACAAGTCTCCATAGCCTCCCGGCAGCCTAGCAGGAACGGAAGGATACCAGAATCATCAGAATGAAGACTACGTCGGTGTGCCTGCTTGTTGCGGTGTTTGTTGTGGCCGCCGTTGCCATCCCGGTGCCGGATAAGAACGCCGAGACGCTCCGATACGACAACGATGTCAACGTGGACAGCTACAACTATCAGTACGAGACGAGCAACGGAATTTCGGCCCAGGAAGCGGGAGAATTGAAGGCAACCGGTGGTGAAGCGTCGGCCCTTTCGGTCCGTGGTACCTTCAGCTTTACCGCCGACGATGGCCAGGTGTACACCGTCAACTATATCGCCGACGAGAATGGTTTCCGCCCGGAAGGAGATCATCTTCCGAAGGAATAGAAAGGGCCACTAGAACCATCCTTCAGCTGGCTAAACTGTAAATAAATGTAACGTTTGGACCTTGAAATTACGCATCCGTTATGTCGGTTAGTCGGTCGAGTGGATCATTCGCACCTTCCTGGTGGCCGTCGATGACCATGCAGATGAATCGGATGCCAGTGTTCGATGGATTGTGACATTTGTTCCCGGTGGGTGTCCTCCTAATGTCCCTGCCTTCAGCAGCACCTTTCTTCAGCAAATGTTTCCCAAAAATGGCCACCATCAGCTTCCTTTCGCGTGCTGGATTGGTGACAAATTTGTCGCCAATCGCACCACTGTCGCCGCTTTACGATATGATGACCCTCGCGAATCTCGCGAACCATCGACCGACCGATGACAGCCGGTGTCTGTTGTGTAGCCGCCGGGTCAGGGGCGCACACACGGCAGTTGGAAAGTGCACCTTCCCAAAACCCAATCAGATGCTGAATGGCTTTAAACTTGACATTCACTTTGCGCCACCGAAACTGCGCCTTCCTTCTTAGTGCGTACCGTACCAGACTTGAGTCGTCACGTTGCCCTCGCACTACCGGTACTTCCTTCCTATTCTACTCGCCCCCCAGGGGAGGCCACCGGGGACGACCCTTTCTTCCCTGACAGTATGTCGCGCCAAGCAGGGGCCGGTTTGGTATAAAAAGCTGCCACCGATGTCACCGAAGGCATCAGTTTGCAAATTCAATCCGTACTCTCCGTGAGCCAACCGAGAAACCGCAGTATTAACGTCGGCGCATCATGCAGACTTCAACGATCGTTCTGTTGGTGGGATTCGTGGCCGCTGCGGGCGTGCTGGCGGC
>NC_064878.1:43356563-43359063 GCF_943734665.1 Anopheles aquasalis | reverse complement strand
CCTGGCGCTGCTGGTCAGTTTGCAGTAAGATTTGCAGAAAGAAAGAAAGAGGAGAAGAGAAGCGGCTGCTGCTGCTTAGTATATCCTTTGTCTTCGCTCGCTGGATCCCTTTTTTTCTAATTACGCCTGAAGGTAGGCACGATCGTTAGATCGCACGATCGCCCGATCGCGCTCGGTTAAGATGCATGACCACGATAGTACTTTCACTGTAAATAACGATTCATTGGTTTGGCAATATTTGGTGGGTTGTAAAATTCTAATTAAGTTGCACAAACACTACAATAAGTTTATTTCATCCTGCATTTGATAGTTCTTGTCGTAAAATTTATATTATTGCGATAAAAATGATGACTCATTTCTTAATGCAAACCTTCCTACAAATATGATTCAACGTGAGTCCTTCATGGTGCACACGATCACGATCGTTGTGAAACAGACGGCAGTACGTGCATCTGTCGCAGCTTGTCACGTTAATGGTGGGTGGTTTTCCCCCTTTGGCTTACCTTTCTTCAGCTCTTGCGATGACGCGGCGCACACCGGAAGTCAACCGCGTTCCACTGGACCTTTTGCCGGCGCATTACCTCAATTAGAACTCGTCACACCATTCGTGCTGGATGACTTTTAGACCTCGCTCAAAAACCTCACGGAACAGGTGCTTCTGCTGCACCAAAAAAAAAATTGGCGAACAGCGGTCAACGGATGGTCCTAGGTGAACGTAATCTTGAACTTTCCTACCACGAAGGTTACCAAGATATCCGAAGCACCGATGTCGGTAAATATCGTGCTCAAGTGCACCGCACCCACCGCCAGGCCAGGGCCCGTGGCACCGTGATCGGGGCGTTTGCTTACGAATCTAATTTGTGTTTGCTTGGCAACGACCGGCCACCATTGGTAACCGGTTTTTGGGGAAGAATCTTGTGCCTTTTTCTTTTTGGCACCAATCATCGTCGTGAATGAGATCGTGCGAAAGTGAAGGTGAAGATTCAAGCGCACGGGACTTACGGCTGTATTATGCACGTGCCAGGAGAACTAAACCTTTTTTTGTCTGAGAGAAAGAAAGGCTTTCAATCCTGATCCTTTTTCGATCCGCCGTCGCTCACACAAGCGAGCAACGAGTCATCATCCTTCCAGCGTATCGAATAGTCGCTCGTGCTAGCCGGTAATCGATCCGCTCGTACCGGAACACCGGTTCTTGTTCTTCCACCAGTGATAGTACCACCGAGTCGTGCCAAAAAGACACATCGGGATATGCAGGTGTGGTTGGTTCAGCACCGCAAGGTGCCAACTGGCTCGAGCCCGAGATGTGGGAATGGCACATGGCAGGATGGTCCTCCACGGGAAACTGGTTTAGATTTATAATCAAATCGATCCGGGCCCCACCCAACCAAGCCGGTGAGGCCCCCCGTGGAGCCGGGCGCTTGCTTCTTTATGCCGCGTGCTTCTTCTTCTGTGCTTCTCGCGTGTGGACTTTGCATAAACGCTTTGCGTGCGTGCGCGCGCGATCGCCCGGTGGTCGAGGATGATATCGACAAGTTTTTCGCCGATGGCAGGATAATGCGGGATGCGCAAATGTTGCGAAATGTTTGCGCAGTTACCGAATGAGTGGAGTGCTGCTCGTTGATATTTGCAAGACCAAGGACAGCCCTGAGCAAGGACAATCATTGCTTTCGATAGACAAGTAGATGTCATCTTTCTGCTTCATGTGGGTGATAGAATAATAACACGCTCTGGGCACTTCGGAACAAGCGAAAGTGTTTATGACGTGACGTAATTTATGATGAATGGATGCGTCATAAGCGGTGCCTGGGGCACGTACTTTTTTTTAGTTGGTATCTTACGGACGGAGCCGTATATATTAGAAAGATAGAGGCAGATAGAGTATAAACAGTAGAGGGAACAGGCATTTCCTCCTGTGGGGCACGTACTTGTGATTTACACCTTTTAACTGCCACCAAGTTGAACTCACTCGCCCTCAGATGGTTAAAGAAGTTGGAAATGACGATGCGCAAGGTTGCAACGTGAAAGTAATACCCTGCGCGATTATATTTCCAGAATCCTCGTTGCTAAATGAACTGCTAATCCATATCTGAACTGTCTTTATTATTTAAATAAGAAGATTGAATTTGCAAGAGGTAGAATTAGAAGTGAAATTAAAGATGTAGGGACTGTGAACTCATTGTCATTGGATTATTGTTTAACAACATGTTAATGGATTAACAATGTTTGTTCATTTTATTAAATGCCTCCTTCCTCTATTGTACCCTATTCATTTACTCTCTATCCACCTCATAAATACGGCTCCGTCCGTAAGGTATCAGTTAAAAACCAAAAAATCATTTTTATTTGTTGTAGAATATAAAACTAACGAAGAAAAAAAATACAGTTTCAGACCAAATAATGTTTACTACGCAGTTACTTTGAACATCCATGTGCCGTGTGGCTTGTTTTCGCGATACATAATTCAATAAAAAGACGATCTCACGGTGTGTGATTTATGGCA
>NC_064878.1:43319063-43351563 GCF_943734665.1 Anopheles aquasalis | reverse complement strand
TGTCATTGTGTTGCTTTTGAGAGCTGCGATTTTGATGCCATAAGCGGCCATTTGTCGACGGTGGACGTGAATCTCGTGGATTTTAGCAAAAGCTATTTTGTAATTAAAGTGCTCACTTTTATGCCTCTGCGAATCGTCTCTCTGGTTGTTTGTTTCGGTGGTTGATTAGAAGCCACACCTGACGCACTTCATCCAACGAAAGACCTCATACCAAGGGAGATCCACTTGCCTGGCCACCGAAAACCGAGGTTGCGCGGACCTTGGGACATGGGGAAGAGAATTGTCTTGCGTTCCACCGTCGGCGGACCCACGTTGGTGGTTTGTTTGTCGATCAAACACCGTCAACGGTCAACGGGCGTTTTTCGGTTGACATTTCGGTGGCCAGCATGCCATCACTCTACGGCTGGCGGACCTGGCTAGCTTCAAATGCAATAAACGGCGCTCGCGAACCTTAGGGTGCTTTTACAATCGAAGAAAATGTGTGTTGCGCTAACGATAGAAAGAAATGTTGACAGTTTAAACGCAAATGATTGTATGCATCTGTGTACTAAACTAGATTTTAGTTTGTGGAACAGCACGGAGGAAGATATTTTGCAGAAATAATGTTCAGGGTGGGCTATCAGGTGCTAACCTATTTTGAAGTTTAATAACTCCGTCATATTTCAGCCAATTTTTGAGTTTTATACAGGTTATTCTATGTCAATTATTGATGATTAACTGAAAATATCATATCGATCAAATGACCGCAATTCGATTGGCTTTTAGTTGTTTGATAGTCGTTGTTTTGTTGACATAAACCTTATCTTTCAAATAGACCCACAGAAAAAGTCCAGCGCCAGCGAAAGAAAAAGTCCACTCCATTGCACGATCGCAGTTTTCACTAGTGAACAATTATTTTCAACTCAATGAGATACAATTTCAGTCCGCTCTTTTAACGTGAAATGATCTTTTTCTAAAATGGAATAGACTGACGTTTCAGAACCTGTTCTATTTGTCCAAATCGCTTGAAAAGTGACAGAGTTATTTAACTATAAAATAGGTAAAGCACCGGATGGCGCAAACTGAACGTTGAAAATTGTGCCGAACTGGGTTTTTTTCGTTTCGTTGCGGCAAGTGTCTCTACAAACCATATTATTTTTTAATGCAAACAATATTATTAAATTTTTTTAATTTTTAATTAAATCACAGAGTAGAAAAACCCTTACACGTAAGGCCATGTGAAAGAATGTATCCGCGATCACAACGATCGCCACGGACACACTAAACACACTAGAGCATCTCCCTGTTCCATTGACACCTTCATTGATGGTACGGCAATCGTTTCGCCGTCCTCAACCATCCTGCTTTCGGCACCTTTCTTTCACTCAACCACCGCATTCAACCACCTGCGATTTTACGATGCGGCGACGTCATTTGCGCGATTTTCGAACAGCAACCAAACTTCCAAAACCCCAACTGCTCAACACTGCCGTACCGCGAAGAAGAAGAAGGGAGAAGCGTCAGAAAGGAGTAGCAGGAGAAGGGAGGGGGAAGAAGGTCCCATCATACTCACGACGTGCGATCGTGCCCGATCGGTAGCAGCGAACTGTGGTGCCGTGGATGATTATATTTAAAGTTTCCCGCTCATCATCGGCATCATCGGCATCCCATCTTCATCCTGCGCCACCGCCACCGTCGCCACCACCGCCCATCGATCGCAACGATCGCTACGATCGGTGCACACTTACAGACGCACCGAGCCACGCAGCTCATCCCTTCCTACATAGGCACACATACGCGCATGGATGGAATGGGAATCCTGTCCGGCAGCGAGCGACCGATCCGTCCGATCGATCCGTATATAAAGCCGCGGCCGGATCGGCTATCGGCATCAGTTGTCGTTTGTCCCTCTAATCAGCCTTATCAGCTTCCTCAACAACAACAAAACAAAAAAAAACAACCAACCCAAAATGAAGACCATCGTTGCATTCGCCTTCGTGCTCGCCCTCGCCCTGGCCGCCCCCCTGGATGACGCTAAGAATGCCCAGATCCTGAAGTACGAGAACGACAACATCGGTGTCGATGGCTACAAGTTTGCGTAAGTGTGTCCCCCGAAAGCCCCGAACCCGCGAACGGATTTCGAACGAAAGACTTGTGCAAGCGACGAACCCCCTTGAAGGGCAGTTACAGTGAAATTGCGATCGATCGCATTGCGGTGATAATGTAGTGCATAGTAGCAGCAGCAGAGGTGCCATCGGTTATAGCAACAGCCGCAGCTGAAGATGTCAAAGATCGTCCAACAGTCCTTGAGCAGGGACACGGCGGTGCGAGTGCTCGAAGCGAGGGCGATCGCGTTAATGATTGCGTCGTCGCTAGCACGCGTGCGCGCCCGCTCACTGTGGCCTGCTGGTGTTTGCTTTATCATTTTGAAGACCCCTCGCACCGCCTAGCAGCTCCCCCAAACAATCCGATGTGGCCTGCCACTGTGTGCCCTTCAACGGTTTTGGATCGTTTTGTTTGTCTTTCTGCTCGTGATCCTCCTCCTCCTCCTCCTCCTCCTCCTCCTCCTCCTCCTCCTCCTCCATGCTGGCCTTCTGCTACTGCCCGCTGCTCGCTGCTGTTTCTAATCATGAACGCGTTATCTTTGTATCTTTGCAGTTTCGAAACCAGCGATGGACATCAGCGCCAGGAGCAGGCTGAGCTGAAGAAGCTGGGCGATGATGTGGAGGCGCTGGTTGTCCGTGGCTCGTACTCGTTCACCGCCGATGATGGCCAGGTGTACACCGTCAACTATGTTGCCGATGAGAACGGATTCCGCCCGGAGGGTGCCCATCTGCCAACCGTCTAAAGTGGCCCCCGAACGAACAGCGTGACCGTATGGGCGAACGCAACCCGGGACTGACCCCTGGGTACCATCGGGCGTTCGCCAGAAAAGTCCGGAACGTCGCTTCCCACGGAAAAAGGGAGCGAAGGGCCGGGCTTTTAGCACACAATCGAACACAAACAAACACACACACAGAACAAAACGTAGATCATATTTTTGTGTACATTCTTTGTCTGGTTTCTTAACGTTCTGTACATTTGAGCTAAGGCTTCTGAGCGGTTTTCGAGAGGGAGATAGAGGGCCGTTTGATTTAAAGTTACCTGCTACTCTTTAATTTTTGTTTTAAAATGAAAATAGTTTTGCTTGCCATGACGCGGAGGCCAAGAAAAAAACAAACAGTGGAATTCTTTTCTTTCTTCGCTTGATGGGAAAGTATTCCGCTTCCCGGTATTGCTCGAGATTTGTGACAAAAGCCGAGTGACCGCTGCGGTCATAGCTTTTTAACCATCGTGTCGTACCAACGCAACCAACTCTAATAAACTCATTGGGGAGAAACAAACGGAAAATGACGATCGTGTGCGTAGCGAAAGCCTAACCCGAATCCGAACGACCCACCCATTTCGGGCCCACTGTTTGGGCTGTAAATGAGCGTGAATGAATAATTAACCGCGCTCAATTAATAGCCCGGATGACCTCTGGTGGGGCAGAGATTTGAAGGAGCGAAGCAAACGAAGGGCATACTGACTGGTTTTTGGGGGGTGGATCATCATTCCACCGCAATCATTCATGAGAGCTGGACAAGAGAAACCAAATAGGTTGTTGCCACACAAACTATGTTGCAAATGCATTTAAAAACTGCCAAGTCCAGTATACAATATCATTTCAAGCATCAATAAAGTGTGTACCACCGCAAAGCTTTTTTCAAGTTGGCATATTACGTGCGCTGCTGTATTTATTCGGAAAGAGATAGGGAATTACAAACTAGAGAGACCACCGCAAAGCTAGAGGAACAGCAGTAATCATAAAAATCGCATCAAATAGAACAACGATTAACCTCTGCTTTATCTTTGTGGCTTAAAATTTATCGCACGATCAATATGCAGCCATCGTTATCGTGCAATGATTACACATTAAGCGACAATGAATGTAATTGTTGATGATGGTGATGATTTTTTTATGAAACGTTATTTATTCGGCGACGAAAGGAGGGGAGTTAAGCAAACAACTTTTTAAATTTTCTGAAGTACGTTTAGACTGAAGTACTTTTTAGTTCGTATGTTTGAAAACTAAAAGCAAATGCAAAGCTTCTTGGGATTGTGCTTTGGGCAACAAGAATCCGCTTGTTCGATAAAGCGCGATAGGGCTGGTGGTGATTGTCTCGCAAGAATCTTCTCCCTCAAATTCCTTATCTGGTGGAGGATTTCTGAAACTCGGCATTTCTCCTGCAGCGTACACGTTGCTTTAAAAAAGAAACAACGAAATTGTAGATAAATGCGTAAAATGAGTGTCATGACGAAGGATATCATTGCCTTTGGGTGCCTTTAGGGGCAGGCATCAACTAGCAATCTATATCAGTTAATTTGAACGAATTTTAACTTTAAACGGTTTCTGATCGACTGCGTGATGCCAAATCTCCATCGAATGTTGAATGGAAACTGTGTCACTTGCTAAGAAGCGGCAGCGGCCGTGAAGTACAAAGAAAGACTCCCGGGGCGAATCGTAGCGAACAAAGCGTCTCTGCCTTGGAAAAAAGCCACGATCTGCCGGACGAATCGTTGTGGGAAACGTGCGTTTCGAATCGTTTTCGTTGTTCGTCGTTTACATCACTTCGGGCCTCTAGGAGTCAGACTTCGGGCCTCCGTTTTCTGACTCCTAAAGCCCCCCAGTGATTTAAACGGCAGGTGGAGGTTCTGCTCGACACCAACAGCGCATTTGAATCGACCGTTGCTTTACGCCAGCCGGGTCCACGAGTGAAGTATACACAGTCCAACGAAATGATCGCAAGGTTGGAAAGCAGGATTAGCTAACTACAAAACAGAACGAGATGAACTTAAATTGTTTAATGATTCGTTAGAATCCAATTTAAAAACCAAAACAAGGCTCAAGATAAAAATGAAACAGGATTTAGCTAAAATCACTACAGAATTATATCCCACACGCCCTTATAGCCTCGGATTCTAGATAAATGTCCTTTGTAAAGATGTTCTAACTTGAATACATTAAATAAATCAGTTTTTATTGATTTATCTATTCATCATCTTCTTCTGGATATCCTTTATTAAGGGGGACTTCGGTATTTAATTTTTTTTGTGACGCATGTTCTTAACATTTTTCCCTGAAAGCTGATCCTTTCAAGAGTATTGTGTAAAAGTTTTGGACCAATCGAAGAAAAACTGACAAAGATACAGATTTTTGAAAATTCGCGTTTCATACAAGGCTCCATGCAGCCCGCTACTTTGAAGAGCGTTTCCCAAAACCAACGTTTTCAAAGTCGGTGTCCATCGTACCGTTAGAACTACTGAACCAATCGTTTCGAAATTTTTAACACATAATCTGTACACTCTTTGCCAGGTATCCCCGTCGAGATTTCATGAAAATTGTCGGTACTTTATTTTAAACAACTATGTAAAACTCATTTTACAAAATCTCAAAAAGCATCACTTCATCTTCAATTATCTACCAAAAATTAAAAAATTGGCAAATCAAGTAAAAATCGACGGAACTACCAGGACAAACATATAATCTTTCAAAAGAATATCGATTTGTAGTTTTCTGATGACCCATCACGCAGCTACGATGGGCACCGTTTTTGGTCCAAATCAAAAAGACTTGCTTGCTAAGTGACGAACCCGCTTTGAACATAGTGCGATCACTTTTTCATCTTCAAAAATCCGCCAAAATTCGAAAAATAGGAATTTAAACAAAATATTGACGGGGCTACCAGGATAAACTTATAATCAAAAAAAATTATATCGATTTCCATTCTTTTCTGATGATCCATCACGTAGCTACGATGGGGTCCGGAAAAAGAATCTTTTCGAAGACACGACTGCCTAAATTTGATGTCATGGATGAAGTTTTCAATAAATCTCCCCCAAAATAGAATCAAACATTCTTCAAAAGTTGCAGATTAATATTCCATTCACTTCAAAGAATAATGTTGATTGGTTACGTCACAAAAAATCGTCAAATATTATCCTTTTTTTGGCCAGAAATTAACGAAGCCCCTCCTTAAATAGACTTCTATCCTTTATTGTATAGAGGCTCTTATTATCCCTATATAATAAACATAAATATAAACACTCATCGCTGTGTACACTCATCCAACCACGCTAATCCCACAATCTCGACAGTCAGTTACTCGTTCAAGAGAAACCAGACTATTGTCTAACCAGAAAGAACTTGATGACAATCGTTTGTCCCGCAGTCCCGCAGGAAAGGCCACAAAAAGAGTGCGAATAAAATTATGAAGAATGAATATTTTGACTGGATTATGTTTGACTCTTGATGTTGATAAAATTAAGAAATATAATGAAACTAATATAAAAGTTAGCAGTTTACTTTCCCTACACGCGAGTGCTTTGCAAAGAGTGTTGATTGGGCATGAAAGATTTAAGAGTTTAAGGGATTAATCCGTTCGAAATAATCCGCCATTTAACTCATCAAGATTTAAGAAATGGTTTCAAATCAATTGAAAAAAAAACCGGACATCTTAGAGCACATTAGTTGATTCTGGTTCGACATTTTACATACACATTTTACATAGGATATCATAACTCATTTCTATACAATTATCGCCGCTCACACGATTGTGGTATCATGAAGACGTCAACACTAACTATGTACATTGAAGCCACGCATCGCTCACTGATTCATCTCCAAACGTTGCAAAGATGTTTGTTCAACTAACGATCGCACTACTCATCGTGGCGAGTGGCGGTGACACTTTAATTAATGAACCGCACCGCAGAAGGAGCCTCTCCCAAGACCGCGCACGCCGTTATGATTGATTATCTGTTGATGTTTTCATGCATAATAGCTACAATTGATTGTGCGGGTATGAATAAAGGATTAGAATTATCTCTTTCTAGGAGGTTTTCAGGTATTACACCAGCTACTCTTCAGGTGTACGACTACTTTGTAAAGAGCGAAACTACTAATACAACTTGGCTTCAGCTACAACATTCAAATTTGCTTGATCACAATTACTTCAGAATTCAATCTATTTTGTTGCATTAATCTGCAATTAATTTGTTTCTTTATTAGCAAAAGAATGAGCTAATACACTTTTACGATACGAACATGCATCATTCGCAGAACGACCATAAAACTGCACCGATCGTCGACCTTGGTACCCCTTTTTGGGCAATCAGCTGAACAGCGTGTCAGCGTTTGGTTGACACGTTCGCACCGAAGGCCAACATGATTATGTTTGACGATCATCACTTCCTAATCTCGCATCCATGTTCATCCGAAAACTTGCTTGTCTAAACAGCTAACAGCTGCAAAGAATCGATCGAGCTTCCTTTTTTAAACGATGCGATCGGGTCAAAGCCATCCAAACCAGATCCAATCCATGATCGATTGGTGGATCTTTCACCTTTTGGCACTACCCGCTGTACGCTGAAGCAAAATTTCAAAAGTAACTCCAAGCAACGCAAGCGAAATCTTGCTGCCGAACATGCGTCAAGTTTGGCAACGTACGGAACGCAGGCGACCATTGGCCACCTCACGAGTGACTTGTTGTACGAAAGTGCGAACGCGCTGCCAAAACGATGACGAAAGCACGATCCGGTCAATACAACACCGAGTTAAAGGTGATGCTGCTGCTGCTGCTGCCGATGCTAAACGATGATCTCTGGAGCTTAACGGATTGCACCAACTGGTGGCAAACTCCCGAGAACGAAACGACCATCCAGCGTGAGACAATCGAAGCATATCACCGCACAAGGATCGGCGCATCACTGCCCCGAGCAGCTACAATGCTGCTTCCTATGGCGATTAATCACCGAGTGTGCGAAATCCTACGCGGGAGCTACCGGAGCACTTCCGAACACGAGGTGGAAGATTAACGGTCGCGGTAGCGCCATTCGTCACGATTGCACCTCGGAACAATGTGCAACAACGGAGCCATTTTAACGCCTCCAAAATGCGTGCTCAGGTACCTCGGGAGCGTTAACGCCAAAGGCGGAATCGTAGATTCGCAAGCGTGGAAATTATTGCTGAGAATGTTTTCTTAATTGCCAGATGACACTGCGAGAGACATTCAACGCAATCGAAACATGCAACACAAGATCCAGAAGTGATGATCGTACGAAATGGAGTTTATGGAATGTCTTTATTTACTAACAGATCTCGAAAGCAGAACGATAATATACGAAAGCTGAAAGAGTTGTAGATGCTACTCCTTCCCGAACTACTCAACGATCAACGATCAGTTCGCTGTTCCTACGTCATCGATCGGCACGCAGGGTGAAGATGCAACTACAGCTCAATCCCAAAACCGATCTCTACCGCGCACAACCCCGTTCGGTATCATCGCACAGGCAGATAGAGATGGTGGTGGTAGTGGCGCGCATCGTGGCTTACCGATCGATTGCGGTTTCGATGCTGTCTCGGTGTGGGGTGGCCGAGCTTTTCCTAGTTCTTTGGAGCTCGGCTGGATATGGTTGCAAGTTAGGCAGAACGAACCGTCAATCGCAGCGCCCAATACGTTCTGTGCCGTCGTGCGAGCAGCAGGTGAATCGCGTGGATGATCGAACAGCAGTAGCAGCCAGCAGCAGCATCTTTCGTGGTTTATTGCTGCTTCTCTTTGCCCTCCCATGAGCGATGTGCCTTTAGGTGAATGCGGTGCGAAACTTCGATCCGGTGACAATCCTACGAGAGTAAATTTGCGTAATAAGTGCTGTGATAACAACATGTGATGTCACCGTGATCATTTCAACCAACGCAGTGCACGCGCGCAGTTTCAAAGGGATAGAGCTCCCTTTCCCATCCAGTGCGTCCAGTAAACGAGAAAATTGTTCGAAAGCAACGCTGCTTCCCGTTAGTCCAATAGACGATTAGCAGCAACATTAATTAACCGCAGAAATTTAGAGATGAATTCAAACATCTTGGTAAGTGTGCAACGCCAGCGATAAGACTCGATCAAATCGCAATTAACGTTAATGGCTGTGCTCCGTACCGCTAGCTAATGATAATTCGAATGTTTTCTAAAGCAAATCGTCGGGATTGAAGGACGTTTTATCACGCTTCCACGCCCTAGGGCCGAGGGTTAAGTCACAATGCCATAAAATTCAAAATATTGTGTTGCGCCAAGAGTTGATGATGCGATCCGATCGCACCAAGGCGGCACCGCTTATTGTTATTATCATTGCCAAAGGGTTTGGTTTATGGTGGTGCTTCAGCGCACTTCAACGACACAAACACACTCGTCGGTGGTGCCGCTGGGGCTGGGTGATTTGGGCTGTACGCCACGCAACGATCCATCATCACAGAACGGACATCATGGACGCGCCCACGGCACGCATCACGCACCACGCTTAATAAGAGTTCCGTTTTCGGTGCTCCTACCTACCCAAAACAGACAGATGACGGTAGTAAACAAATTTACATAAACTACAATTTGCACCTGTCAACATACTCTCATCTCATAAATGTTAAGACGCTAGAAGCGTTCCTTTCATCCCTGTGAGAACCACGTTTCGTTCGCTCATCTATCGTAAAGATCACGCTTCTCGATCGAGTGGAATGCAATGGAAAACGAAACCTGTGGCAGTGTTTTCTACTGATATCCGGGTCGCCTGGTCGACCGGGCTTCTGTTTCGCTTACCACGTGTTTCGGGATCCTTCTCCATCCCCCCAGGGGACTTCCAATTTATCGGCAACTCACCGGGAGTGTGACAAGTAAACCTAGCGGATGTTGTGTGCTGGTGCTACCTCGTGGAGATTCGACAAATATTTACCCAAAAACACCATCGCGATACGCGCGCGATCGCATGCAGAATACGCCATCAGCTGCTGCTGATGGCATCATGCGGAAACGCCGAGGTAATTCTGCAACAACAGACGACATGCTGAGGATTCTGACGTGTTTTTTTTTTGCTGGCCGGTTAGCAAACGATTTGGCAAACTCCCCAATTGGGTGGCTAAGTACACAGTGCAATGTTGATCTAACGCTGCCACCATTAGTGACCAGCTACTCATGTGAGTAACACCCCTGGAAAGGAGTCATCTTGTGCCAAGTAAACATTGAAAATGCATACCAAGCAGTGGGGTTTCGGTGCAGCCTGTGATCGGAGCAGATCGATCGCAGTACAGTTTAATATTTCAATTAGTGGATGCTCCACTTACACAGAGACAGCCAGAGAGTGAGAGAGCAGCTGGTAGTACCTTCAGCGAACATCTATTTACCATTTAGCACGACGATACGCGCTCGCGCGCCGCACAATGGATCTGCGGCAGATTTCGCGCCGCATCGCGACCTTACTCGATGATCGCGTTATCAATAGACCGATCGCACCGATTGTGACAATGTTGCAACACACCACCAAGCACCACAGCATTGTGTCATGGCGTTGGATTGTCGTTTTGCAACAACAACAACACCAGCAACTCTCGTTTTTCTCTTTCGCGCACTCACACAAGGTAAAATGTCATCCATTGGCGTCTCTATCACAGTGTATCGCGAGGTGATTCGCGACATCTACGCGAGCCGACCTTTTTGTCGGTCTCCGCCATCGCTTTTGGCCCTTTGGCCCCCGTCTCCCGGTGCATTCATCATCAATCCCTCGACGGCCGGAGCCCGCCATTTCTCAAGATCGTGTTTAGCATATGCACATAAATATCTGCCCGAACACCTTTTTCCTTCTATCGCGCGATCCGTTCCGATCGATTTGGCGATCACAATCGAAACAACCACCAGCGGGTGGTGGTGGCAGTGAGGTGAGGATGATAAGAACCGACCGAGGTGGAGAGCGGGCTCACTACCTTCTCATTCTAAACCAAGCACGGCCATTCCACCATCGTCTGCGATGACGATCGCGTTCATCATGTACTGCGGGGGGGGGGGGGGACCTTCATCCAGGTGGTACGTCAACGCTGCTGCTGCTGCTACTGCTGCAGCTCATTATTCAAACACGCTGTCCGCTCGCTCGTCCAAGGGTGAGGTTGGTGCATCTGCCACCGTAACTGCTGAATGGGCTGAGGTTCACTGATGATGTCGCTACGACGGGTGCGGTGCATCGTTACCGAGGTGCTGATCAGCAAATCGTGACGAGATCGTCGGTGACGGACCTTAAAACTCTACATTTAAGGACTCTGCTGTTCACACGGACGCGGGCACGGGATCATGAATACATGAGACATGGTGATCCACGATATGTTTTGCCAATTAAATGTATTTTTAATGAAAACCATAAATCCACGGGCCAGGGAATGGTGAACATGCCCGGCTGATGACGTTCAAGGTGCTTATGAAGTTGTTGCGCAGGCTCATCCTCATCGAATGGGCCTCTTTATGTTCTTAATCCGGTTGTCACCCGGCCTCGTGGCCTCTCCCACTCAGAAGAGGGTGCCAACGACGCAAAAGATCATATAAGTGAGGTGGTGGATGAGAGACAGCAACTCCACCGTCCAGTAGCTTCGCACGGGATAGAGCCACATCCAAATCAAATCACCATCAAAATGCCCATTACTCTGCCACTAGCACTAATCGTTAATAGAGCAGAAGAGCAGTCAGCTCAAACGGTGATCGCCCCTAAACCGATCGAAAAGCAAATCAATTCCAATCGGTCCAGCTTCTCGGACTTAATCCATATTCAATAACACACCTTATCATCGCGTCACGCTTGGCACCTCATTCCATGTCATCATGAGATGAGTCAGCACCTGTTCCGAAGAGAGCAGCAGCAGCAACAGGGGTTTTGGCTTATGTCAGCGTGACACGCGTCGCTATCCCACCAGGTTTGGTCGCAAGTTCATGGCGATAAGCTCTCTTCTTGGTTGATCTTTGCTACCCACGTCCTCGATGGTGGTCCTACCAGCAGTTGGTTTGTAGCAGAAAGGCCACCGAACATACCTCCAGGGCATGTGCCGTCATACTATCCGGGCGTTACCTTCGACATTCTTGTGACCGACGCGGGCGCGCATCTTCCTTCTTTTGCCATTGAGATACAAGAAGATACCAGACGCTGAGTGGTTCGATTGGCCGGGAAAGATCGACGATAACTCTGTCAGCCACTAAACGAGCTGCACGATTCCATTTAGCAATCGAAACCATATCGGTTGTGCATCTCCGGGGGCGCAATCGCGTGGCCATCGCGTACCTTGCATCCCATAAACCATTCCGCGTGGTTTGTGAGTCACCATTTGCGACTGCGACGTTCTGCGACGGAATTTGAATCTCATATTTTGCGTGAGAAACGCATAAAAACCCATCTTCGGACCATTGGGGCGCGGTTGATAACTATTCAAATTCAAAGATGAGATACAGGATTCCATTTAAAGCGGATGGAAGCAGCAGGAATGACGCGAATTCCTCCTTCTCCACCTTCATTTCAGCTTACCCTGTTGCTCCTCACGATGGTCCGGGCTGCCTCGAAGTACTACGATGGACCGATCCGACCGTACGAGTTCGGTTTCAACATAGAGGGCCACCAGCATCGGAAAGAATCGAAAGGTAAGTCTGGGAGGTCGCTCGGGGTGATCATAAACTTGCCAGCACCATTACTGACCATCACAACAACCCTCCAAAAACTCCCCCTACTCTTTCTGGCAGATAAAAATGGCATCATTATGGGCGAGTTTGGGTTCATTACGGCGGACAACGTGTACCACGTGACCGTGTACGCCACGGATGAGGATGGTAACTTCAAGATAGTCAGCATGAAGAACTACAAACTGGGGCCAACGATGCCAACCGCGTCGCCACCATCAGCGGCACCGACGAGACCAACGACAAAGGCTGTGCCAACCGCGACGAGCACCTCGACAACACCGCAACCCTTCCGGATCATCACTACGGTCAAAACGGTGGAACCGCTAACGACACCGAAGCCTTCAAACATTGCGTCCTGCTCGGGATGTAAAATTCCGACGCCACCACGAACCACCACCACCACCACCGAGGCACCGCTACCGGAAACCAGCACCCAGTACGTGCCACCGTTCAAGATCGTCAATAAGAATGACCTAGAGGCGGATGGAAAGCCAACAACCACCACCACGACGATGATGGCGATCACGACAACGACGCCTCAGTCTTCGGGATCTTCAAAGGAAGTTCCTCAAAAGTTAATCGAAAAGGCGCCACCAACAATGACGACGACGACTAAGGAGCGTCCTGGTTCCGGTGCATCAAAGGTAACCAACAACAATCGCAACAACAACAGCAACAACGAACCGACGAAGGAACGCGATGAAACCCGTAAAGGTATGCAACGACCGGCGTCGGGCGCTAACCGAGTGAACGAAGAAACACCGCAACTTAACGAAGGATCGCGACCCGCCGCGAAGGATGGTGATCCGGTGATGAAACTGGTTGAGCTGCACACGGCCAACATGATCCAGCACATCCTGAATGGGTTGTTGTATCGGTTCAATTATACGGCGGGTTATCACGGGCATCACGAGCAGGGCGATCGACAGGGTAACAAGGAGGGTGGTTACTTTGCCGTCGGTCGGGATGGAATACGCCGCGGTGTTAGCTACAAGGCGAACGAATTCGGTTTCCAGCCGCACGTAAAGTTCGAGAAGGTTAGCCCAGAGGAAACGCCTCGCGAGGAGACGGAGAAGCAGGCCGGCTTGAAAGGATTCGATTTCAAGTGGTTCTATGGATCGTAAAACGGAAGCAGTGTGAAGCGGTTGATCATCTGCAACCTACAAGTCCTGCCACTGCCACTGCCAGCCAAACAACCAACCAACCAACCATTCGTTCGTACCATCGCAAGGGCACTACTTTAAATACTCATCAACAGATACGTCGAAGATACGCCGTTGGCTCATATTCCGATCCTCGGTCAGCTGCGCTACGAAGCGCGACAATCATTGATCCTAGATTCTAATGCGGTTAGCAGCGCGGTGCTTCTTGAAAAACTAAATGTAAAACATTCGATTGTAACAACGCGGAATAAAAATACTTCGAGAATAAAAGTATGTACTAAGGAGTGGACCTGAATTTGAACTATTTAGCTTAACGACAAGACCATCAAAAGTGTTTTAGGTGACCATCAAAATGTTATCGTAGATGTATTGAAAGAACTCAGGATTTCCTTATTTGCTACCGTTAATTAGAATAGAATTTATATAAAACCTTTTTCAGTTAAAATCTGACTAAATCTTTAGTTTAGTCAAGGCACTATCTCTAGCAAACATATCAAGGGGGTTTTTGTTTTTTGGGGGGAAGCGTTTTTTTGCTTCTAGCTTGTTTGTTTAGCGGTATTTGTTTTGTTAAAATCGAAGGACAGCGATGGAATGTGAAAAATCTGCACACTCAATATGAAAAATCGATTTGACTGAGGTAAAATTGACTTTTTTTTTTAATTTCTAAACTCAACTCCTATTCAAATATTAGGAGACTCTTACGTTAAATCGGGAAAAATAAATCAGGCGAAGAAGTTTAATATATGCCCGAATCTACGGAAAAAAATTAATTCTAACAGCTTTTAACAAACCAGGGTTCTCTAAGGGTAATTTGGAATAAAAAAAAGAAGAAGAGATGGTTTTGTGAGAAGGTTTAAGATCTTATCAAGCCAGAAAATAGCCAAATAGGTTACTAAAATAACGCTCCACCAATAATCCATTGTAAATTTGACCATTTTTAGGTAAGCGTCCCTAGAACAGCAATGGCGTGATTTTTTTTATTTCATGAAGATCGCTTTCTTAGGAAAAACCCATCAATCCTAGAAATTGTAAAGATGTTCATTCCATCGATTTATATTGCAAAACTATCAATGAGAAGCTGAAGAAAAGTATCCGAAATTAATTAAATCCAGCTGCAATGGAGAAGATATCACATAAATCACGTGAAAGGCTAAACAAACAAGCCTTTAAAATCTCATGTTTTGTTCTCTTTTGCATCATTGCTTTGCTGAGAAGATCGTATTCTGCGCGGCCAGATTCTTCCTGAAACAGGCTTTACTGCTTACAGATTATTGATTCTTTTTCAGTACAATGATGTATAGCAATCTCCCCAAAAGATCTTTGCAGTTCTTACTCAGAAATGCATCATTTGATTATCATCTTTCGTATAATTAAAATGATGCAGCCCAAAAAGAGATACACCTTCCGACAGACGAAACCAACGACCATCCATTACTTATCGCTGCATTCTGGACGCGGCAGCTGCCTTTCGTCTTCCCGGTGCATTTACAACAAACCTATTCCGGGAACAAAAATATACACTCTTAGTCACCCCCGAGCGGCCATTCTCAAACCCAAACAGGAGACCAGATAATTAGCGCACGGCATTCGTTCGTTTGGCCACGCATTTGTCGTCGATCCGCAATCCGACTGGGCCCGCGGGATTGGGGTCTCGATCATCGACCATGGCAGTGACACTTAACCGAGCCCTCCCTTAAAAGGGGACCGCTTCGACTGTTAATCCCACACGCGGTCGCCTCGCCTCGCGATCGTACCAAAGCTCACGGGAGAAAGGCTAAAAACAACGGTTCGACTGGATCGTAATCGTCATCCGGACAGGACCCGTTGTGTCCCGGGATTCTTGCGCGGGATTCTACTCCCAAACTTGGCGTCCGTTGGGTGAATGTTCTGCGCAAAGCCATTGGCCGTCGAATCGTTGAACTCCAGCCACCCTTCCCAGGTGACACCATTTTTGACACCATGGCGTCATTCGCCGGCTTTCGGTTTGGCAAAGAGTTGCCGAAGTTCACGGCGTGCGCGCGACGACTCAGTTCCGCGTGGTTGTCAACGGATGGCGCCTCAGGCGAGTTCTTTAGACGAGCCAGAACGAATTGCGCTCGCGGTATTACGACAACTGGGACCGGAGCAGAACGCAACGCCTTATGCTGAAGCAGCGATTGAAGCTGCTGCATTGCCTTCCTCCGACTACCCATTAGTTGATGCCGGGGGGTGTAGGACGTAGGACGTGACCCCACGGCTTTGGTGCGTAGGAGCTTTTGATGGCAGATCAATGTACAAAGTGCAAAAAGTGCGACCGAACCGGACACATTCCACCGTTTGGTCAACGGTGCTGCTGCTGCTGCTGCTGCTGAGGGAGAAACCAGAGTGCCCTCCACCTCAGCCTCTCCCCCACGAATGCTTACGCCATGGTTGAAGAATGAATTCAATTTCGATTGGCGTGCGACTCCCTGCGAACTGGACAGCAGCACCACTCGGACAGACGCTAGACGCCAGTCTAGCTAAAGACAATCGTCCTACACACTCGCTCGATGCTGTTGTTATCTCTTGTTCGACGATTGCTTTACATTCATCAGCCAGTATCTCGCTCGTGTTGAGTACATTGTGCGTCTTGTAGAACGAGAACATCGCTGCAAGGAACGCTGTCCGATGGCAGAGAGAATAGCACCATGGCATGAGCCATAAACATCGCGGAAAGACACTAAATTGAAGTGAACAAGTAAATCATAATCAGAACTAATGGTCAACCTTGTTTGCGAAACCCTTTGAAAGCCCTTTTTGCACACGCCAGGTCGCGTTGTCACCAACGCTCTCTGGCCTCATTTCCCTTGAAGTGCACTTGAAAACGGTACCACTCAAGGGCTGCAGCTGCTGGCCAGGCAGTTAGTTTTGCATATTTGTACCGCGCGATCACCTCTCACTGGTGACACTTCCGTTCCCCGAGTAGCCAATCATCCGCGAGCAGCTCGCTAAAATCGTAATATTTACCTTCTTAATTGTCCGGCCCCACTGATCACTCGGTGGTCAACAACCTCGCGTAGGGCGCATGGTGAGGTCACTGGGCCCATGTGTTGTGGCGATCGGTGTGGCGATCGTTTGTTAATTCCTTGCCATTCCTTTTTTATAACCAAGTTCCATTCCGTTGTCTTAATCACGCGACCGCGAATCAATACAATTCCCATCCGCGCCCCTCCAGTTCCAATCGATAATTGGTCTGGCCGGTGGTGGCTGCAACAGGGAGCAGCACAGGGTGTTGCAGCGTCGTACATGCATGAAATATGCATCGAACGTTTAATATCATGGCCAAGGCTAGGGGGACGAACCGATTCGACCTGCACGGTGACGACGCCACCGCTGGTGAGAATGCTTCCGGTTATGTAACTCAACCCACCGGAACCACCGGATCGACAACATGCGAGCACCACGCATCGCGTAACACCGTCCGTCTCATGGGTGTCATCGGTCAGTGGCCGTAGTGGGGTGGTTCGGTTCGGTTCGGATGAGAGTGAAACGTTCCGGACGCTCGATAATTCGATTCCGGACGCAAAGTGACCATCAGTGACGCGTGCCACGAAACTAGGCATTGATTAGCTTCTTAATTTCGACAGAAAACTCCGACGCAACACGTGCTCGATCCGAAATCTTTAAGAAAATCGAGAGATCCTGATATGATTTCCATTCAGCACACCGGCCCCTTGGTCAAAATTCATCAAACATTTCCATCTAGTCCATCTCATCGTGTTCAATTTATCGCTGGAACGTGTGGCCGCTCCCGGAATCCCGGGACTACGGTGGACCGGGCTGCAAAAACTAGCGAAAGTGCCAATTCACGCAAACACACCGCGCGAAACCTGATAGGATTATCAATGAGCCAACGATGAAAAGCCGTACACACCGAAAGCGTCAAAACGGAGACGATGAGGACGACGGCGACTGCTAAACCGGAATGAATTTACAATTTGCCTGGGAACGGGCCGCAATGGGAACGCTTTGACTTTCGAAATCGTTACAAACCATACCGTTAACCATTTGGAATCGAACGAAAATTTGGTTTTAAAAGCGTTGATCACTAGTAAAATGCGAAGCGATTTGCACCGATGTGTGCTTTGAACAACGACCCATCGGAAGATGCGATCTTCTTGCGATTACGCATCAATCTTGCCCGCTTCAATCATGAAATACGGAACCGTTCAACCTTGACGGTCGATTGCCATAAATGGTAAGTAATGGCGGTGACGTGCAGCGGTTTCAAAATTGGGTTAGACCTCTATTATTCTAAACGACCACTCTAGAACCTCGGTGCCTCCACTCCACTGGAGTCCACCGACACGAAGTATGCAAATTGTAGGAATAATTCCTCCGCCCATGAAGGGAAGACGCCAACAACAGAGAACCTCTTTGGGGTGGTGGACTTGTGCCCGTCGTAGGAAGAACGATGCGGGATGAGACCCCGCACCGGCTCAATGAAGGTCATCCCTCCACGTGCGTGGTCACGATAACGCGATGACGACGGCGCACCTCCCCTCTTCCACGATTGTTTTCATTTTTTAATTGCAAACCATTAGCGCTTCGCGTGGTTTGGAATGTGAAGATGCTCGGCAGGAAGCGACGGAACCGTGGGGCAAAATCGATCGCCAATCGTGTCACGTTCGCCCTAAGTCCCTCTACCGAGCGTCCACCAGCGCACACGCAAAGGGTGAACAATGCACAAACAGCCGTGTGGCGTGCGGAATCAAATTAGTACAACAGAACCGCGAAAGGCGAAATGACTCATCTACCTACGAGACACCCAGTGGGGGATAGAGTGTGTCACCAAACGATAACATTCCTTATACTCGCGTGCACTTGAAAGTGAGTGCGCAAATTACGAAGACAAAAGACAAGAGTGAGAGCGTGATATCAGCGATTGCGAGTTGCATCGTTCGTTCATTCCTTCTGAGCTGGTGCTGGCTGGTGCGACCACAAAACAAATCGCCTGTTAATGGCTTACATTGGCACCAACGCGCCACGATGATACGAATGCATACGGGGCGTGGGATAGCGCGATAGAGTCGCGCTGAAGAATTGCTCCATTTGTACCACCGCACCGCACCGTGGCCACGCTCGGCCAGTGAAGCGGTTCGTCGCTTATCGCCTAATCCAATCCTTCGCTTTGCGTTCGCTCTTCGCTCTGCTCTGCTGGGACTCTCGAGTGAACGAGACTCGTAGGTGCTCTATGTGGCCACCTTATCTGGCCGCCGACACAGGAATTCCGTCGGAAAAAATGTTGCTTTTAATTGAACATTCTACGAGGTCTTGGCTTTGAAGATTGAAGAATTCTACGTCGCGTCCCCCTGGGGGAGTACCATTGCATACATTTGCATCGTTATTGCGCCCTCGAAGGGACTTCAATTCTAACGACAAATTCCTTGCTTCGATCCGAAACCAAGTACAAAGTGTTGTGCGACTGCGATGCCGCGATAAATCATTCGGCACCGTCGACTCGTGTGGGCCATTCCAGTGAGTCCAGGGGGAGTTAACACCCTCGAAGCACACCCACTGGGTGGTGTACCGGCAGTCCAGCTCAAGCGATCGAGAACGACTCCACCAGCCAACGAGGAAGTCAATCAATCATTTCGCGCCCAAAGCATTTCTTCGTCACTACCCAGGGTACTATATTAGTACAAAAGTACCCCTCCCATGCCCTTCTCTTCCTCTGCAGCACACCAAAAAAACACCCACTCACTGTGGTTAGTCCGGATTGCAGATCGCTTTTCGATCAGGAACTGTCTGCGTGAGCTCGCTCGTTTGCTTGTTCGCTCTTCGCGCGTCTCTTTGTTTTCAATTGTAGCGCTCGCAACGATCGCACGCCAGCCACATTTGTGCATCGTTATTGTTTCAGTGCGCCAAACTAAAATCTCAAACTCACCCCTTTGCCCTCCTCAATCACACGCTCGTGATGCGCAGACCACGCGGAGTACTACGCGGCTTCGTAACTCACGCTCGCGGCCAGAGACCGGCCGGTGGAAAGGGGTGACTCGTGTGGCGTCTACTACCCGGCGCAGTGACGACGACTACGACAGTGTTGGCGCGATCGAATCACGGCTACCAAGAGGCTACACTCACAGAGCCGATCGTCGTCGTCGCGATCGTCGCGGAACCGAGCCAAATCGGTTGGAAAAGCTGGCACAACCGTTTGGGTCAGTGGTGCTTCGGCCAGCACTCGGTACGGTACGGGTTTTCTCTCTGGTGTGTGCACGGTGTGCGATCGTCCGCACGATCACGTCGCTTCCTTTCACGTCGCTGCGTGTTTACGTCGAGTGCGCGGTACATGCGCTCCGAATTTAGGAAGTGTGCGGTTAGACCGGGTTCCTGATCGATCACGAGGTGTTTTGACGGTGTTTTTTGGGTGTCCTTTTGGGTTTGGGAAACGGAAATTAATATTCATAATCCAGCAATTGGAAAAACCAGCAACTTCATTTAGTGACGAGCAATCTCGCAACTCGCAAATGAAATAAATGGTTCCGGAGGCACTCCGCGAGCCTAAAGCAGTTGATGACAGCTAATGAAGATAACAACGGCGTCCGACAGCAACGGAAGCGCACATGATCATCAACATTTGTCGGTTTGGGCCCCGGATGCTGTGATAGCCGCGCACATTGCTCGTGGAAATGGAAACTGTGTCTCTGCCTCGGCATCTCAGATTGTGTCTTTGTGTGCTTGTGTGCTTGTGTGTGACGGTACGGCAGGAAGCGCACTCGTAAGATCGAGTGTACGATCGATGATGTAAGAATATTATCCGGAGCACCCTCGGCGCGCACTGCACTGTTACTGAGGTGACGGCGGTAGCTCGTGCTAATCAACCAATCATAGCAAGTGGTGGCCACCGCCAAAGGGGCTTCGACTCCTAATCCTTCCTTCTACCCAAGGCGCTGTGTGCGCTTCTCAGCTCGCGGGCTGGCCGGTGTTGCAGTTATATGATTTAATTATGCCGACAACAACAACAGCGGCCACACAGCTCTAAACGAGAACGAACGTGCGCGGTCACCTAGACAAACAAGCCTGGCCTGGTTGGTTAGTTGGTTGGTTATGACAATATCGTAAAATTTCCCGGCCCGCCAGCTAGCCAGCAGGCAGGCAGAAAGGCTGGTTGGTTGCCGAGGAAAAGCCGCGAACTCACTTACCTCACACTGCGTCCCTCCCCCGGGAAGCCAGTGCTGAGTGGCGGTCCAGAGGCGGTCCAAAGAAAGTGAACGAAGGATTGAAGACGACTAATGGCGTAAGCGTGCGAAATGGTCGCTTGTTAGAAGGTTATTAAGTTAGATAAGTGCCGGTAAAGTGTAGTTTGGCATTCTTTCAACTGAACGCGCAGTTTGTTTGTTTTAAATTAAATTTTAATTCCTTTAAACCCCTTTTAGGATCGTGTGCTGTGAAGTAGTGAAGTAAAGTGATCGATAGAACCGTACGTACGCTTTTGAATCCTTTACGAAGGTAACATTCATGTGCTGTGCTGTATGTGCGTTTGATAGCAAGCTGAAGGATAAACGAGGAAAACAATACCTACCGAAAACCGGTGCTGATCGAGCCGGGGTGTTTGATTGATTTCTACCCTTTTCAATTAACCATTAATCAACGAAAGTAACGCCCCAAGTGACGCCCAACACGAACACAACAACAAACCAGGCGAGGAAAACCCCTCAGACGAGAAAACTGAATCTGGCCTCGCCTCGCTTCGTTTCTTCTCGTTCCGGCTGTGTGATTGGTGCAGCGGAACCACCGCCACACCGCTGCTCGAGGATCCCGCGATCTATCGATCGAAAATATGGCCAACATTTTCCTGCTCGCGCTCGGGGTGCAGCTGGTAAGTAAAAATTGTTTGGGAGTTTGTTGTGTCCAATCCAGATTGCATATCGGCTTTTTTCTCTAAAACTCTGTCACGGGATGTTTTTTGTGCGTCATCGCAGTGTACAACGATCACATTAACGTTTGCTGTAATTAGTGTCATGAACAGGCGGCATCAATTAGTCGGATCTAATCATCATTATCATCGTTGTCGTGGTGGTGGAGGTTGTGATCATGGAATGCATTCCCATCGCGTACTTCAAACGATTGATGGAAGCTGCTTTAGAGCCGTGTGTCGTGAGATATGGAAGAAGATGTGTGATCTCACGCTCTTCCGTTCCGCTGATTGCAAAGTAAATCAAGCGTAACCTCCCATTAAAGCTTCCACTATCCGGTAAAATACTTACAAAGACTGTATCTCTCTCAAACACTCCACATCTTGTGCATTCAAACTCAATCTCATTTCAATTTTCATGTTCTATGTTCTATGCATATGAAATAATCGATCAGCTAATGCCAAAAACAGTCTCAAAGCGCTCACTTTCTAAAAACAGAATTGTTTTGGAGAATACCGTGATCTGTCTTTTGTGCTAGCATTAAGATGCCAATGCCCATTAGTAACTCCAATGAAGAATGATTCATCTCGATGACAAATCGATGGCATCATTATTCTGAGTCTAGCTCTTGCCTTAGAACCACACTAAACGCCCCACACCACTCACCACATTCCATCCGACAGCTCCACAAACGCTCCGCACATTGATTAATTGGAATCAAAAGACCGCGAAGAACCTCCGGTTGCCCAATTGTTCAAATCCGATCGCTATTCACTCGCACTCGCATGCATGTGCGCCGTCTCCGCTCCAGCAGCTCACAGCAAGTCTGTTCGATGATCAATTTATGATCAATTCCCCGTGCCCAAATGCATCCAAATTGACGCTCGATGCGCGGCGGGCGCGATGATCAATTTGAATCGCTTCGCTGAACCGAGCGAGCGAGTATCCCAGATCGAGTTCGCCCTTTCGCGCTACGATCATTCGCTCACCGGCCGTGCTCGAGATGATGCAAGCCAGTGACAGTCTGACTGACTGACTGACCACTAGCCTACCCCACAGGCCACCCACCACCGTTGCCATTAACTTTGATTAGAGTTTCAAATGCTCACTCGGTGCTCTTGAAAGCTCATGCAGAGACAAGCCGGCCCCCCACGCAGCGGTTAGTCGGAATGCGATCAACACCACCATCTACACCAAAATCACCCCATTTTCACCTCTTGGATGTGCGGTTCAAGGGCATCCGAAAAATTTGCTAACGATCCTCGATCGCGCCGCGAACGTGTGCCCGGACTCGGAATCCTTTTCCACTCCGATAAGCAGCGCGTGGTGCGTACGAGAAACCCCACCGAGGGAGCAGTCCGGGGGTTTTAGAAAACTCAATTTGTTTTTCATGAGCTCAGTCTCAGTGGTGCTGGTTTGGTGATTTATGCTGAGCGGACGACGTCGCAGACGGTCCGCAAGGTCACATCAAGCGTCAAGCCAATCAAAAGTAACTCAATCATAACGCCCCCGACTCGGAGAGGGTGGTGGTGCCTGTCTGTCCGACCGGCGATTTAGGACAATCTCTGCTATTGTTCTGCAGCAATGCAGCTTCAAATCCGAGGCACGATCAGTGAGGTTGATCAGCACGAAATCAATCTTCGATTCGACAGTTAACCTCCCCGGGAACGGTCAATCCTTTCGTCATCCGTGACGCGATCGCAAGAACGCGACGAAATCGTAACTGAAACAGCTTCTCCCCGTTTTTTTTTGTGTGTTAAGGCCTCCTTCCCCGGTGTACCAGATCGTTTCGTTATGGATAATCTTTACGATTACGCCTTGGCCACCACCAGCCAGTAATTTGAGCGGGAGCCCTGCACATACTAGCGACATGTTGCAAACTCTCGATCGATTTCGATCAATCTCGAGCAAATTAGCTGGAGAAGGAAAATTAGTCTCACCCACACGCGTCACCGATCGGGTACTAATGGCACTCGCTAGGCCCACCGTTAGTGCACGCGAAGGGCTTGCTGATGTGGTGTCAGTTTGACGCGAGAGTTCTTTGGAAGCTCATGCTCAAAATTGGATACATTGTCATGAGGCCTCGAAGCATAATGGACCAAGTACGGGCACATAAAGGAAAGGGATGCAGCAGGATCGAGCACAACGAGCAACGCGTTGTGAAAGGCACAAAGCACGGGCTGTTCGGGAGGCCTTCGATGTGCCTTGCTGCTCACCCCCTTTTTTGCAGACAATCCAGCCTGCTCCATAAACACCCTTATCATTGACAAACCATTTACCGTGGGCAGCATACGAAAGCGAAATGAAATCAATGACCGTGCTGCGCTCTGTGCCGTGATCTCTACATTACCCTCGTTTTTTTTTATTGCCGCTATCGAATCCCGTTTAATAGGGGAGCGGGGCGATCGAAAGAGGAATCATTTGAAGTATAATATTCCGTCGGTTCGCCCGGGCACGATCATGATCATAATTTGTTGCACAGGACAAAGCCGAGAAGATAAAGCGAAGCCGACCATTACCGAGCGACCAATTGGTTGTAATAATATTAAGACCACTGCAAGCGATTGCCAGCCTCTTGATGGGCCTTTGTGTGATCTTACCGAACGGATACGAAAAGATCAGCATAACTGGAGACGATCGCATCGAACCTCCTATCGAATAATCGAACAAACGATCAGCGGCTTCATCTGCCGCTACCGCTTCCGAGCGATAAGTAAATCGTGCCGATAATTAACATCGATCTCGATCATCATCATCATCATCATCAGTAGAATGCTCTTGCCGATCGCCAAACCACCGATCCGTTTAACATACTTTCACTATCGCAACTGATCGTCGGTGCGCCAAAGATCTTTCGCTCCGTGATGTAGTTTGTCCATTTTTGGCCAAACCAACGAGTCCTCCCCAGTGCGAAACGGTGAAAGGGTGAACGCTGAGGGAGAGGCTGCGAGAAAACATGAGAAATGTTTAAAACGGGTGCACGATGGTCACGTTTTCTTACATGACACCCGACGTCGTGGTGGCCCCTGGGAGGGCGGAAGATCTGGAGCGGACCTGGACGACCTAGCCAAGCGCACCAGTCGTAGCCCTTTGCAACCGGTCCGGTGTATGGTATAATGCGGTGGCCCTTCAATGAGAACGAATGAAGGCGATTGGATTGGCTCTCGTGATTTGGGCGACAATTTTCGGTGGCCGATCGGCACCCAGAAAAGGTCAACTACCTTCTACGGTGAGCAAAAACGGTGAGGACAGGACAAGGGCTGGACAAAGCTTGCCTCTCCATCTCCGACCCGCAATCGTGACAAATGCTGTATGATGATTGATCGTCATCGTATAATCCTGTTCGCTTGATTTGAAATTAAATGCATTGCATTGCGATGACGACTGACTTGATTTCGTTTGAAAAAGGGGAAGAAGGAAAAACGATTTGCACTAATCCGAGGGAAACACACAGGAATATTATAAGGTAAAAGTCTGCCAAAAGTCAGTTTAACAGTATTTTTTAGCTTAAAAGCTATGCTGAGACCTTCCGCCTAATATCAAAAACTCTGCAGTACAGAATGCAGTTGTCTTTACCATAAAAAAGAAAAGGAACGAAAATACAATGTTTAAAGAATCATCACTTTTCATTCATGTTTTTTCAAAAAAACACTAAATTCATGAACATATCCTAAAAGGCAACGAGGAAACAGGTGGAATAATTTCAACTGGAAGTTATTCAACTTTAAAATGGGGTACCGCCTGATGGTGCACCCTGTATATTCCAGAGATCTTATTCCTTCTGATGCTAACATAATTTTCAGCGGACACTGCCGGGTGTTAAAGAAAATTAGTCTTAAAACGTTTGCTTGCTCATATGATCCGTTTTTTGTTTGCAAAAAGTATGCATTTTTCATGCTTCAACGCACAAAGAGTATCAAAAAACCATCTGCTAGCGTCGTAGAAAGTGATTTAAATCAAACAGAGACTGTTCTCTTGAACTGATTTAATCTTATATATCCCAACCATTTGTAGATCAATTTATTACCAGAGCAAAAGTCGGAAATAAAATAAACATGTCCCAGATTTCGGCCACCTTTTTTGGCTGGAGTATTCCTCTGTGGGACCGTGCTCCAGATGATTTGCTTTTGGTCTTTCAGCTCGGCTAATCCTCGGATTACCTTTCTCCCTTGCAGTCAGCAGTTCTTAGCTCATAGTGGCTGGTGCGCTTGTATAACACATGCCACGACCCATCCATCATGCAAACAAAACACCGTCTACATCACTCAGCTTGTAATGTGTCTGCACACGAAAGTACACGGAACACGAAACAACTGCTTCGAACAATTAGGGCATTCCATTCCGTGTGATCGGTTGAGGAAAACCCGCCATAAAAAAAACGGTTTGACCAGAAACCGAAATCGAACACAAACCATTCTGCATATCGAGCGAGCGAGCAGGGGCCATGTTATGGCGAGCGTTGCTCGCGTCCGCCATGGAAATGAGCCGGCAACCTGCAATCGATAACTTGGAACTCATCCAAGTGTTTCTTCCTTTTTTATTCGTTTTGTTTTCCGATCGGAAGCACTTTGTGGTGGTGTTGTAATGTTTGAACATGGCGTTTATCATGTAACCGAAGGGAAAGCGGTAAAATCGCGGCGTTAAAGGAAGTAATCGAACACGTAAGCGGATGTCAGGATGTCGCGGAAGGTGCCCTGTGCGACTGTTCCGTGGTCTAACTGAACTCAAAATGAGGTCAAGTTGTTGCAACTAACATTAGGTGGACAAAATGGCGCGTGAATGAACAATTGGTCGAATATCACGAAACGCATCGTCCACCTTGAACGTCTCTCGAGTCAGTAGCACAATGACTACGATGGGTTAGAACCGCTGGTGGGTCATTTTCCCAACCCTTTCTGGTGGCTCCAACCAACGCCCAACGAGCATTGTGTTGCGACCCTTGTTCGTAGGGCCACGACGAGCCCATGCCCATGACATCGGCGCCATTGTCACGGGTGCCATTTGCACCACGACCATTTCGGCGTTGAATCGTCATTATGCTGCTGCTGCGAGGCCAAAGATTAGCGAGCTGGCGATGACGCTAGCACCACCGGCACACGCTTACATAACAACCTTCAATGTAATATTCTCACAAACGGATCAGTTCCGCCGAGTGTCCATCACCTTTACCTCTCACCGGCCTGAACGCACAGCATCCCGCAGCACAGCTCAGCTGGAGCACCAGATTCGATTAAACGAATTAATCCCTTTTTGGCAAATTCATCTTCGCGCCCTAGGTGGTGGTGGTGGTTTGCGGTTTAACTTTCGCTTTTCCGTGCAAAACCCGGTAATAAACGTTCATCGTTCTTTCATCGAACGAAAGACTTGTGCGAGCGCGCGCGCTAGGTACGAAAAACAAAGCGACGAACCCGACGACCCTGCACGCGGTGGACTCTACGGCGCTCCACGAAAACGTGCTCGATCGAAGCGAAGGCAAAACCAAGAAACGTGATCCAGACGCGATGAAGAATTTCGCGCGAAAGGAACGCGTATTCGCGGGGAGCGCGCACACGATCTCCCTTTGATCGAGGGACCACTTTCTCGATTGCCCCCCCCCCCTCCCCCCGTTTGGCCGATGATGCTTATGACGATGACGACGAGATGACGATGTCGTTTTCATGTTTATGTTTCCTCGAGCTCGTTTGATCATCGTTATGCTTAACACAGGCACGCACACATACATGTTTGTATGCTGCGCGATCCAGTTCCAGAGGTTCCAACTTTTTCGCACAACGCTTCACCGTGTCGTGTGGTCCAGTTTTCCCTCGTTGCTCGTGCCGCTGCATTATGTAATAATCCCAAAAAGGGGACCTACCGCTGTCGATGCTGCCGGACCGATGATCGTGCGACGAGGGGCCTGTTATGGTTTTGTTTTCCTTCCACGACGTTTCGCGATCAGCACGCGACCCGTGGCATGGTATGCTCACTCGTTTCCGCTCAAGGCGGTGCTAGTATGTAGCAGCATCGAAGCGAATGGAGCGACGACGAAGAGACTTCTTCGCATACTTCACGGGACCATCCTCAACTGGGGCTCGTGGTCGGAGGTGATGCTGCGCTGTGATGTTACGAAAAACGGAAGCATTTCAAAGCGCAAGAGAGAGAGAGAGAGAGAGAGAGAGAGAGAAGAGAAGAGCGCGGGAACACGGCAGTCCCAACGACAAACACGTGAGCCAGTGGTGATTTATGATCGGATGCTGCACGGTACGTTTGCTGCTACGATTCTATTAAGCGAGCGAGCGACCACTCGTGCGGCATTTAAACATGGAAAACAACATTCGCCGGACGTTGTTTAGCGTCTGGTCCAGTGGCCGAGCCACAGCACAGTGATGAAAGTGACTTAACTTGGCGTCCAGATGGGCCCCAAATAAACCGAAAAGGGTGCGCTCAATGGAGCGCACCCGATTACCTGAAACGAGTTCGCGGAACATTCCATGCCCCGATGGTTGCTCATTTGCATCCCGTGCCGTGGCGGATTGACAACTTTCAAACTGCTTAAAACTCCTTTCCCAGCACCCACCACAAGGTGATTCCGAGGCTGCGGATTGCGGATTTCGCAAATAAAATTTCAATTCGAGCGAGCTTAAGGTACGGGATTAGCGTTCATATCCGTGCCATGCAATATATATGGATCACCGGCTGCAGAAGCAACCTTCAGACGGTCCTCGATTGTTTCCTCTCAGCGATCTGATCCAGTCGCTAGCACGGCGCTAGACGGAGAGCTGTACTTATAAAATGAGCCCAATGCGAAATCAATCGATCATAAAACAATCGCATTGGAATTTACAGCAACAGCTGCAGGAGCAGCACTCGTCTAACCCGCCGTCGTCACCGGGCCAAACATGGCGCTGCATGCCAAAGTCAAAGTCATCCGGTCCACGGCCCACGGACCGGTGACCTTAGGTGACCATGGTCATGGAGTTATGTAACTCCGTAACACCGGCCAGCCCGCGCAATTTTTATTTATCCAACTGATTAAATGGTCCCGCGGCCCCCGGACAGCCATCCCGTTCGGCCGGAAACCGAGAGCGGCCGTCACGGACCTTGAACCGATTAGAAACGATTGTGAGCGCTTTGCGGCACTCCCTCGCACGCGGACACGTGTTGGTTTGAACAAAATCGAACGCAACCAACGGAGGGAGGGTTAGTGTGAGGAGCAGCACTCAAGCATCATGCTCTGCGCGATGATCATTCACCAGTCAATCACCGTTAAAAGGGATTCGAATGCCCATGGTGCCCGATGTCCATTTTTGAAGCATATTCTTATGCTGTCTGGCTAGTTTGCTGGCGAAAGAGAAAGGCCCAGTCGGCGGCGGTGGCAATGGAGGTTTCGATACGAGAGCATTTTTGGGAGCAATTAGGAGCACCGAATGGCATTTTTACCGAAGGTGGTACTTTACGGTTGCCATCACGGTGGTACGGAGTGACTTAAATGGGCGAAGGTTAAGGCGCGCTAAAAAAAGGGCTAATTTTTGGGGAGTTTTCGTGACGAAATCATGTAACTTATACTATTCGTAGGTAATGAAGGTAATGTTAAATTACAACTTTTCAAGAATGTTTGGGGAAAAACAACAGCCATGGCATCAATTTCAGGGAGTTCGTCGTTTTCAAAAATGCACTTTTTGCGGTGTCCGTGTCTTGGCATCATGCTCCGTGGGCTCCGTGGAAATTGATACTCTTTTATTAATTAGTTAGTGAAGTTTTTCCTAGTTTTTTTCGATTTTTGACAGCATTTTGATGTTGTTAAAGTGATGCTCTTCACGATTTCCTTCCTAGAAAACCCAGATGTGGTTAAGTTTAAAAATAAAAGTATGAACAATTTATACAATCATGACCCGTTCCAATATATTTTATGGCACGATGAATAGCAACTTTCAAAACCGCTTCAAAGTTGCAAGATGCACAGAATCATATTTTTGTTTATTGAAGAAGCAATCAATCATGTATAAGGCGCAACTCTCAATATCTTGGTCAGTTTTACTTCGATTTGTGCATAAATTTTACACAATACTCTTCGGATCTTTCAACATTCATGAAAAAATGCATTCTGCATTCTAAAAAAATGCTAAAAAATAATTGTGATTTAAAAAAAATCATTTACCTCCCTTAAATGGAAGGTATAGGCATAGTTCGGTGTAATTTGGAGATAGAATGCTAGCAAAAAAGGGCCAGGGCGAGCCACTTCAATTGCCATTCCGTCCTTGAAGTAGTACAGCTCTGGACACAGAACCGCCTGCGGATGGACAGTGAATGGTAGTTCGCATTGCGTGGCCTGGTGTGAAACGCGAATTACCATTCGTCATTAGCTACTCCTCACCAGGAAAAAAAACAACAAACGAATCGCTAGCTCCACTAGTGACCGATCTGAGACGAAGAAAAAAACCCTCCAACGATTCCGCATCACGCAGAAGCGCACCAGAAACACCAATTACACATTACGCATCGAGCTCGATGGCAGCATTGCAGGCAAAACACAGGAAACAGCAGCAGCAGCAGCAGCAGCAGCCCCAGAGCAGTTCGGAAGCAACCGGTCACTGGTCCAGCAATCAAGCCGTAGAGACACAGAGAAGAGAAGGAGAGAGAGAGAGAGTGAACGAGTGCCACAAAATCGCACAAAACCGGATCATCATCGACGCGCACCGGAACGCGCACACCGATTGATGCAATCGGAATTGATGAGCTTGATGCTGTAACGGTCGGCCCAAACCGGCCAAACATCGAGAGCATACTGTTGCTGCTGCTGCTGCTACTGACCACCGTAATACCGGCAGTTCCGGTGATGGCAACGGGGCGGAAGGATTGTACTAATCCCGGCACTTGGACAGTTCGATTTCCTGTTCCGACAGGCGCGCGAAATGAAATGTTGACTTTTGGTCGTCCGGCGATGCCTTCAAATCCGGTTCTACGCAACGATTACCATGCTCGATGTCACGGCGCTCCTGGGCACTTCTTCGTCTTGAAGCCACCGCATTGATTGAGCGAGGAGCTGGCCTTTTTTTTGCGGCATCTCTAGTGGTGCACGCGTGCAACTTTCACTGTCAACACCGACTGCAATGCCAAGTACCGGTGCACTTGCACTTGAGACTGCACACCACCCAGGGGGAAGCCCACCCGATCGCTCAAACGCTGTTCCGGGAGCACTCGTTTCCTTAACATCACGACGCGTCGTGGAGCGGCCTTTTTGGCGGTGGAAAGTGGTTCCTTGTTTTAAGCGAAGAGGATTCCCGGCAAAAAAAAACCAAAACCGGCAACGACTGCTTCGCAATGACTTTGCAATTGATTATCTTGTACACCGAGTTGTACACCGAGCCGTGTGTTTGGTGGGAAAATTCAAATAAATGAGCAAAGCGGATGAGAGAAGCGACGAAGGGAACCGCTGCCAACACTATCTTATCAGACGATCCATCGCACACGACCAAGCACGATTGTCGTCGTGATGGCTCGATCGAGCTTAGCGGGATCGAGGTGCGCTGGTGGAAAGTGAAAACTTTCATCCTGGCATAACATCGGAAGCAACAACATTACCTCCAGTGATGTACGAGCAAAAGGATGAGGCGAAAACCTGTTGCAAGCCGGTGACTGCAGGCGTAGACAACGTGCCATTTAATCTATCCGGCGTTATTAAAGTCCTTACCTCTTCGACTCTACTCGTGCAAACGATGCATTACAACCGGTACAACACAGTATCTGCCTCCCCCCGGGAAGTATAGGCAGAACGTTGTTGCGTGGGTAGCATGCAGGTTGAGGTGATTATTAGCGCTTGTTGGAACCGCACCGTGGCACGGGCACGTGGGAAGATTAGAAGAGATGGATCCGGTAGTTCCGGAACCGAAAATGCAGCGCAGTGCAGCGCATTAATCGGTGATTCTTGAATATTTATGAGCGTGTACGGTGGTTGCGTCTCGTTGGGGAAGGATTTGCATAGATTTGGTCACGAAAGGTGCCGCATAAGGAGTGGCGAACGAGCGCGACGACAAAAAGCCAGTCAACAACTTCATCTCGCAAGTGGATAGTTCCATGTGATTAACGGCAAATACCTAATTGATGATTAGAAAAGTGCAGCGTGAACAGTTTAAAAATTATGAACTATTTTGAAACAGATTTATGTTGATTTATGTTGAGATTGATTAAGTGTAATGTAACGAAGTGTCTAAATAGATAATGAAACGAATAAATAAATAAATCACTAGCTAATGACATAAAACAAAATAATTTTTAAATAGCAAAACACGATGCCCCTCCCTCCACACGAAGCACCATCAGTTGAAAATTCCTCAGTGGTCATTGTAGCCGCGTGCTGTAGTAGAACGATCGCAACAAGCAACACAACAAGAATTTAGTTACATGCACTCGCAGCTAATTGAATTTACACTTTCACTCCATCCGAGCACCGTGATCGTGATCGAATTTGAAAATAGAACTCAACAACATCGAGTGCACCTGGCCATCATGATCAAGTGCGCTGCACCGGGTTTAGCTTAAGTGGGAAGCAAACTCATTTTCCAATTACCAGCTAGCCAAACAAACCACTACAACCACTCGGATCGCACCTTGAAGATGGTTTTAATCGAATTAACTCGAGGAATCGCCTTTCGCGTGCCTGCCAGCCACCGGCACCAGCAATCCAAGGTTGATCGCGCACACGAACCGAAGTGCACAGAGTTAAGCAGCAAACAATGCCACATGCCGACACATGGTTTTCTCAGATGACTACACCATGACATACCTCGTGGCGTGGCTTTGGCCACCTGTTCCGGCTGTGTTCCATTACCCGGGGCGTACAGACATCGACGTGGTGCAAAACAATAGACGGAGCGCGCCATTTGTTCGCATTCGCACGTGCCAAAAAAAAGAAGCAGCAGCAGCCGGTGCAGAAGAGGAAACAGAAGAAGTAGAATCCATCGAA
>NC_064878.1:43309063-43311563 GCF_943734665.1 Anopheles aquasalis | reverse complement strand
GGCCCTGAACCAACGAACGAAGGTGGACCTTCAATCCCCGTGGTACAACTTCCCCCACTGCCCCCAACTCTTGCAAACAACGCCGCTCCCATCTCCTTTAGTGGTGCAACGATCCTCTCCGTTCCAGATCATCACCTCTCGGAGGAACCAGTGGAAACCGGGCTCGTTGTGGACGATCGATCCGGTCCGGTCATTCGTAACTCCGGCACCGACTGTGCTCCGGCTCCGGTTGTTGATTTGCGGTTAGAGCGACCCCATCAACCGACGGCACCCGTACTGTCCACCCAATCGCAGGTCTTTCTTGTCCAGGGCAAGGAACCGTATCCGGTGCTGAGGGCGAAACAGGGGCGACGCAGCCAGACGAACGTTAGACGGGGCTCGTACAAGTTCATCCACACGGCCAAGCAACGTGATGGTTCGTGGCAGCAGGGCGAAGATTCGGTTATTGTACCATCGAGTGAGCAGACCGGTGAGATCAACCAGATTGTCGTCTGTACGGTCGATTGTTACGCGGTGGAGGAGAAGATACAGCCACCGCCACAGCCGCCAGTGGAAATTCCAAGCGATGGACGCTTGTGGTAAACGCAGTTCCAATCCAATAACATTCTAGAGTTCAATAAAAACAGATTTCCTCTCCGGAAGCTACAACTTTAACTTCTTCTGATGATGAGTTTATGATATTTTTTGTGAATAAATATGTCATTCTTTTGGTTTTTTTTTTAAACGAGATCATCAGAATGGTTTTGTCGTAAAAGTCATCCAATATGCTTAATTTAAGCTTCAGTGATTTTCTAAGGCCACCATTAACATCCATTTCGAATGAATCCGTTATGCAAATTTACCATCACATAAACGATCGTTTAGGCGTGGATCTGTGGGTTATAACTTCATCAATTTACTCGATCATTAACACCCACTACTCGCTCAAATAAACATTCCACCCGCGAAGATCCCCACCCATTCCACCACGTGAACCATCGGATCGTTCCATGCTCTCTCCGCGTTCTGGCTCTCTCTCTTTATGTCTCTTCTCTCGCATTGATTTTTGGTTGAACGTGATCACGCCGCGATTCAAGGTCAATGTCACTAACCGCTTGACGTTGTCAACATAACGTGAGAGCGATCCATAAACAACCATCTCCAGCGGAAAAAGAAGAGGAAAATCGGTGAATCTAAAGGTAATTAGCATCCCATATCCATCGAAACAAAGGAAAGATTGAGAGGAATCACGATCCCCGTGTATGTTTTCACCGAAAATCCGACCCAACCGGCTGTTAAGTGTGTATGCGTACGATCGATCGATCAGAGCAGAGCATGATCACTTATGCATTCCTGTATTGAGGCGCGATTGCGTGGTACGATCGCATCTCGGTGTCCAGTTCTCTCTCTGCTGCCCAGCGAGAAGGGCAACATAAAATGAATCTCAATCGACGAAACGTTTTGATTCGCCTGATCGGTCAGCAACGGGAAAGGAGGTGTCCAGTTTCATCCGAAAGCAAAGAGGCGCCAGCTAATGGGTGAGTAAAATCATTATGATGACGCGATGGATTCGTAATTGATCGTCTGCCTTGATTCTGCTAGGTCTATTAAGCCATTCGATGACATTCCCGGGCCGAGAGGTCCACTCGGGCTGGGGAACATCTTCCAGTATCTGCCGGGTATAGGTGAGTAGGCGAGGGTGAGCTCGCTAATTGCAAATTCCTAACGAAGTTTTTGTCTATCCTGGGCAGGACGATACAGCTTCGATGCCTTGCATCTCTCAGGAGAGGATAAGTACAAACGATATGGAGCGATCGTGCGGGAAACGATGGTTCCGGGGCAGGATATCGTATGGTTGTACGATCCGGCTGATATAGCGACCGTTCTGGATGATCGTACACCGGGCGTGTACCCTTCCCGTCGAAGCCACACGGCTCTGGAGAAGTATCGTAAGGATCGACCCAACGTCTACCGCACCGCAGGCCTGTTACCAACGTAATATCATCGATTCACCCAACTGACGGTCCATATACTGACTATGTTCTGTCCACTATTTGTCTAGCAATGGGCTGGAATGGTGGAAAATACGATCCGAACTACAGAAGGGTCTGAGCGCCCCACAAAACGTACGGAATTTTCTACCTCCAACGGATCGCATCACCAAGGAGTTTGTCTCGCGTCTCAAACAGCTGGGGAGCGCACAACCCACTGGATCATTCTTGGTTGAAGACCTAATGCCTGCCATCTCGCGCCTCAACCTCGAACGTAACAACGAAGCATTTAGTCTATGATTTAAATCCGGATCGTTTGATTAATGGCACATGCATTCTTGTCGAACCTTTCTCCACAGTGATCTGCCTGCTTGCGTTCGATGTACGGCTGGACAGTTTCTCCGCCGAACAGATGGAACCGAACTCGCTGGCCACGCGATTGATGGAATCGGCTGAAGTGACCAACTCCGCTATTCTACCAACCGATCAGGGTTTTCAGCTGTGGCGCTACTTTGAAACACCGGCCTATC
>NC_064878.1:43299063-43304063 GCF_943734665.1 Anopheles aquasalis | reverse complement strand
CCCACTGTCCTCCCACGATACTCCCATGAGAAAGGCCAACGGTCGGAAGATGATACCACAAATTCCTTCCAAGGAAACGCCATCAACTCCCACCAGCATACCAAGCCAAGCCAGGATTCCATTGACGAACGCAATAAACGAAACGAATGCAACTAGATTCGCGATGATTCCATGCACGAGCGATATGCCCATGGTCGCTCCATTACATGCGGCATCCACCAGCGACGAGTCAGTCCTAGAACGATCACGGTGCCGTTAAAAAGATGATCAATCCATCGATCCATCCCATTCCCGGTTGATACTCACGATTTCTCCATCTGAATGTTATCGGAGCTGGTTTTACTTTTCTCCGTCTCGGGATATACGATCTTCCCCACGCAAAGCACCGCCGGTGCAGAAATCACACTGGCCGTTATCAAATGCCCCGGACTGGCTCCAAAGGAAATGTAAGCCGCCAGCACGGTACCCGATACCGTAGCAAACCCCGATGCCATGATCGAGTGTAGCTCCGAGTGTGTCAGATCCTTCAGATACGGTCGTATCAGCAGTGGAGATTCGCTTATACCGAGAAAGATGTTCGCAGCGGCCATAATACTCTCGCAAACCGTTGTCCCCAGGACACACTGTAGGATCCATCCGAGCTTTAGCAAGACCCACTGCATCGCCCCAAGGTAGTACAGGATCGAGATGCAGAAGCTGAAGAAGTAGATCACGGACAGCACGTAGAAGGCGAACACAGCGTAACGGTTGATGAGTGCATCGCCATAAACGAACTGTGCACCGATGACTGCGTTCTGTAGAAACGAATCCACTTTGGCTCCGAGGCAGGCGAATATGCTCCGGCCCACCGTCCAGCGGATGCAGAGCAGTCCCAGCAGGATCTGCACTAACAAACCCATCAGCACCGGTCGGTAGTTTACCTTTTTTGGATGTTTCGAAACCAAGAAGGAGAGTGCTAGTAGGGCTACCAACCCGGCGAGCGACATCGTGCGGCTGATATCGTGTCGAAGATCAATGTACAGAAAGATACCAAACAGCGCAAGCAGCATGATGCTTACTACCACTATCACTGGCCACTGGGAGCAGAAGTGGAAGAGAAAAGTACCACCTAACTTTAGGTTGGCTTTAATTTTTTCACTAATGCCCGGTTTGATGATCAGGAAGTACAGTAAACCGGCGTAGATGAATGCCAGCAGCAGAAGCAACATCCCGAAGCCATCGCACCACCGTATGCCGCAGTTTGGTTTGCAATCATTTTCTAAAATGAAATACCGATCAAAGCATACCGCACACTCGAAAATTCCTTTGTTTTACCTTCGGATGTGGATTCCAGGTGATGTTTAACGGCAAATCCGAGAAACACCGCCACAGCACCGTTGAGGCCAGCAAGGGTCAGGACCCGTTTGATGGTTGGATGTTTGTGCTGCCACCACGCTAACCGGGGGTTGTCCAGTTTCACGGGCGATGTTTTCAGCATATCCTCCTGGCGAACGATAAACGACAACGACTCTATCTTTACGGTGGACCATCCTACTAGCGCTCCTTGGCCAATTACATACCACGTCGACTGCAGCCGCTGCCGCCACTGGATTGAAACTGGAATCACCGTTTGATGCCATGGCATACTTATTTCAAGGGCAATATCACTTTGAATACACTAGCAATTCATTTCCAGAATTTCGGTTTGTATCGATGGGGATGATGGACCAATAGAACGCCAGCTCGGATGGCTAGTTCGGGACAAATGGCACCTTTCTACTCGTCACGTTCTACTCGCTCGTGCCACTTTATCTGCGCCTATTACAATTGGATACGCTGCTGTTTGCTTACACGAAACAAACGTATTATTTGTTGATTGCACGGTGCACTTGCTGTAAACTTTTCTAATTCACAAACACACTCGGTTGATTCGTTCAATCAAACCGAAACTCTACGAAAAGTGAACCACGATCTACAAGATACAATGCGCGAATGATCGTAATATCGAGGTGATCACAACCTGTTTTGAATGGCAACGAATGAGGAGGAATCCCCCAAAGCATGGTGGTAAATTGTTCGGGCAAAAAACTGGGGAATTACCCACAAGGGTTCCGAAAGATTTGCTCGTCTGAATCGGCGCACGTGGTTCACGTAGTGTACGGTGCTATGGCTCGTTAGAGACTACAAGGCCCCGGAGCGGGAAGGTGTACTTATAAAATACAGCAAATAAAGCTGTAAGCCGTGTACGGGTTAAGCGTGGCCGCTTTCTTAGAACTCAAAATTGCTTAGCTGCACTTTGATAAGAGCAACGTAGTCGTATAGCTCTGCCCCAGACAGCTGATTACCATAACTGTTCATGAAGATGCGTTGTTAGTTACGCGATTATTAGGGAGAATAAAGAACTTTTGTGTTAACGATGTCGCAAAAGTGATAACAGAGAATGCGGGAGAGTCGCAGCAGATCCACGTTGATCATATGTTCCGTCAAGGTCATGGTCATCCTTCGTTCGTTGAAGATGTATCCTAAAGCATTCTGACTCTCAATGCCAACCGTATCTGTCGCACATATTGCCCGGTAACGCATTTATTGCAAAATAGTTTACAATAGAGATTTACAATAGTTTTACACTCGCTCGCACGCCGTCTACTGATCTTTATCAACGGCCCACTGCTGATCGGCCGTTTCATTGTGCGGAATCGTTACATTATGACCGACCAGCCACGGATCGTAGCGCTTCAGCTCCTGAATAAAGCTACCATAGGCCGGATTCGCGGTCTCCGACTCCACCGGTGCCGTCACCTCAACATTCGCGCCAAAGTCCTTCTCCTCGCTGATTAACTTATCGTCGGCGGACGGCTGCTGTTCGCGCTTGTAAACCGCGTGTCCGTTCGCTTGGCTACCGGAAACCCACGGATCGTAGCGGGTCAGCTCACGGATGTAATCATTGTAGGCCGGATTCGTTTCGCTTCCCAGTGGAACAGGATCATCAAAACTAACGGGCGTGCGGACGACTCGGCCCGAACCAAGCGAAGCCGCTTCCGGTGGCAGATCCTGGTGAAGGGCATCCGTGGCTGGATCGGCTGGGATCGGTACCTTCTGGCCCGTTACCCACGGGTCGAAGCGAGTGAGGTAGGCAGCATACTCCTTAAACTGATTATTGTGATCGTTGTTTGGCACTGGATCATCGAAGGCTCCGTTAGGGTACTGTGTGTAAATGTCCGTTTGTGGGGCACCCGCCACCCGGTGTACCAGGCAGAGCACAACCACCGGAAGTAGCTGCAATGCAAAAAGGAGGAGCATTTATCAGTTACTAAAACAAAAGACGTGACCTGTTCAATTCAGTATGCTGTGCAATCGTGCTGCACATTCCATTAAACCGCACATTTTAGCACCCTTACCGGCGCACTAATGGAATCCTGGCGACTAGCGGAGCGACCATGCATGGCAACATTTTGGCACACGCGCCCGCCGCATCACGATTTGTGCAAAAGTGAAACGCTTTTAGCAAACATTATCTAATACTTTCCATTTTCGGCATTTGCCGGGAATGGATTTTGCGTATTTGATAGATTTGATCGTGGCGCAGGTTGTGTTTTTTGGTTGTTTTTGTCTTTTGCCGATAGCGCAACGGATCGATCGAACGGATTATCATCGTGAGCTGAGGAGAAATGCAAAATGCAACCGAGGAACCGGACCATACCGGACCGGATTCCGGCACTCGGATGCCTCACGTTTTGTTTCTCTAGCTCGAAAGGGTTGTCCCAAACCATCGTTAACGCTTTCACTTGGCCAAAGCAGACTTAAACTGTCAGGGGACCGTGTGCTCGACCATTTGTGCGCTTTGTCGCTAAGAATTCAAGCCATCGGTAATGACCAGGCTGTCCTTGACAAACTCACTTACGCCTAATAAGTCGGTCAAAGGTAAGTTAGGTAACGCACGGTGCTTCCACAATTAACACCAGAATGCTAACAGGTAGCCAAAGTTCGAGACTGTGCCAGAGTGGGCATTCCTTCGGATCTAATCGTATGAGTCACCGGCTGTACCTGAACATGGAGCTGACCACTACAGGGTACTGATCAAGATTTGTACGATTATTGTTTTACAAACCTTCTACAAATAACTATGAAGTAGTGTACCTTATGCTCTTCAAAACCCATTAAAACTTACATGCAATACTCCAACCATGCTGACAATGAACGGCGTGCACTATCGTTCAATGAAGGCGAACGGAACTTCCACCAACCGATATCCACTTCACTTGTATGCTAATGGGCCGCTGCTGACGACTCTCTCGATGGGCGGCAAGCGGTAAAAACAGAAGATCTCCGACACGATGAGCACTCCCGGAGGCTGTCTGGCGATGTTGAAGATTAAAGGCAGACTGACGATCGGCACCGGGTTGGTGATAAATTTTATGCAAAGATCAAATCATCGCTGTTTATGATGACTTTTTCGCACCTTCCACCATCACCACCGACCGGCACACACTCGCGCACACATCGCCGTGAGGTGGCGGGATGTGGCGGAGGCCAAACCCGTGCTGAGATGACGATGATGATGATGACGATCATGCTGATGACGATAACTTGTTGTTGGAAGAAGCGATCGGTATATGAATGTGGCACATGTTGGTCAGCCTGGGCCGCTGCATACCTCACAGCGGCTCATTCTAAACCGTTACCATTTTGCGGACCAAGCATAAGACGGAATGGGGGAGCGGATGGAATGAGAACTTTCGGTTTCAGCTTACCTGGGTTCCGGTTCTTCTTCCGCAAACCGGCCACCGTGGGTAGCTGGTGGCACCATAATGGGCCATATAAATAAGCCCGTGACCATCGGAAACCGCTCGCATTACACCAAAGGTCATCGGAGGCAGTACAAGGGGAATAGAAACTTGTGTCACGACTATCACGGCTCTCGGAACGCTCGGACCATCCCGGAACCGTTATTGCAAAATGTCAACCAGGTCGCTTCTAGTGGTCCTGGCGGTGGTAGCGCTGATCGGCGTACAGCATAGCAA
>NC_064878.1:43284063-43291563 GCF_943734665.1 Anopheles aquasalis | reverse complement strand
GATTAACTTGATGAGAGTGTTTTTGAATTTTGCTTAGCGCAAAACATTATCGAACAGAAATAGTCATTGTTTGAATGCTAAATCCTGCTCCACACACCTTCCGTATCTCTCGGGAGGGATGAAATCATACATTCAACGCGCGAGCCAACACCTCCTGCAAGACAGACAGACAGACAGTTCGGCTAGCGCGGTTCGCTGAAAACGAACACCCCTCGCCCTTTCCTCCTTGCAAAGCTAAGGGGCAGTTAATCTGGCGCTGTGGGTCTGGTGTCTCAACATCATCGCAGGAAATGGCAGCTATATTACGCAGCTAAACGCGTAAGGCGAGTCACGTGACGATCAATTAACCAGCAATCTGTGCCAGATACGGCCACACGAACCACAGGGTTGGTTGATCGGTTTATTCCTTCTATTTTGTCATGTTTTAGTGCATTCTAACAAGTTAAGAGCAGAACATAACTAAGTGTTTTCCACTCTGCTGGTCTAGGAATTACTTCTTCTAATTGAAGGGTGAATCGAAAAGTTCTCGAACAATGTAGTTCACTGTTCTAATTTGGCGTAGTCAGAATCCATTCATCTAAAGCTTAAAAAACCTATAACAATATTAATTGTAGCATTTTTAGTGTAATGAATTCATATTTAATCTTTTTGCAAACGAAAGCAACTTCTGTTATTCAATCAATGTCTAAGCGGGTATTTGAAGACTATGCGAAATGTCTAAAAATGTATCAATTAAATTTATGACTTGCAGAAAGCATGTAAAGCTATATAAAAAAGACACTTTTTTAAATACAAGACTACGTCGAGAATATTGAAGGGAAGGTTAATAAAAATGCTATTGAAAACAGACAACTGACCGGAACACAATACAATAACTACAATAACGAATGAACAGACTTTTGAAATTTGGTGTTAAGACAACACTTTTCGTTATGATAAATTTTGTTTTCAAAGCAAAAATGAAATACTAATGTAGGAACCTAGAGAGTGGGGGAAAGATCACTCAGGTAGGTCTTTCATCGACTAAACCTTGACTCGCTTAATTTTATCAAGCGCAGTTTTAGGTTTTTTTTTAAATATGTACTTAAATCCATAAACTGCTTCCCTTTAAATGGGTTTAAATGGCCGAAATTCCAAACCTTTCTCGCACTCTCTTTTCCTTTTAAGAGATAATTACCATCTCATGCATAATCCATTCGCTAGCTGCTACACTTGTCGACCCAACCTCCGCTGGGAAGCCAGATTCAACCGAACGCAGAGCATGAGATATCTTGGCACATTGCAATCATCAACCCGCTCTGCTAAGCCACCTCTCATAAATCAGCATCAAGTCCCTGCTGGGGCTGCGGTAGAATTAACTTTTACTGCCATTTTCCACACTTTTACAACAAAACAAAGCACCAGAGCACGCGGAGCAATAAATCGCATTAGCGGTTTTATATCTACTTACACGGCGCGGTACGATAATGAAGAACGCTAGGGGTACAAGATGCAAAGGTGCGTTGCCCCTGATAAAACGATCCGCCAACCGTTTAGCATTCGTTGATAATCGCAAACTGGGACAGAAAAGAAGTGTTTACACTACTTTTAGGGGGGGAGGGGGGGGGGGGGGGCTTCGGTATTATTTTTGTTATGAGACATGTTTTTAACAGTTTTCGCTGAAAGCCGATGCTTTGAAGAATATTGTGAAATTTTTTTGGATCAATCGAGGGAAAACTGACAAAGATATAGATTTTTGAAAATCCGCGTTTCATACAAGGCTCCATTCAGCAACTTCAAAAATCTGCCAAAAATCGAAAAATTGGAATATCAACAAAAACTCTCCGGGACTAGCTAGATAAACTTATAATCTATCTAACGAATATCGATTTGTATATTTCAGATGACCCGTCATGTCGCTACGATGGGCACCGGAAAAGGTATCTTTGCGACGACACGCCTACCAAAATTTGATGTCACGAATTAATTTTTCAATGAATGTTGCTCAAAACAATACCAAATATTCTTCAAAAGTTGTAGATTAATATACCATTTACTTGAAAAATAAAATTGAATGGTTACGTCACAAAAAATCGTCAAAAATGGGCCTTTTTTGGCCGGAAAATACCGAAGCCCTCCCCTAAAGGTGCATGCGAGGGAAAGTTACATCGGTAATCGAATTTCGTTGAATCGCTAGCAGTGACGAACGTGGTATCCGGCATTCTTTGCATTCAGCAAAGCAACGATTACGATCGCACCGAAGGACATTCCTGTGCCGATGTGACGCCAGTGGACACATGATCGGATAGCCAGTAACACATTCTGTTGGCTGTAAACACACGTCAAGGACTACGTCAGGATACTCAAACGCACAACACACGCTCTACGGTCCCTACAAAGTGATCCCTTTATGAATGAAACGATCAATGGTAGCCCGCGGTGGTAGGATCGACGGTGAAGCGACGCAAATCAAAGGCGGAGCGCGGTTGGTTGGTGGTTGGTACGCTATTTTAAGATTGGCCACATAAAAATACTTCCACCCACCGTGGGGGTGGGGTGGCGGTGGTGATGCTGATCACGTCACTCCGAGGATCAACGGAATCGATCTGATCATGCGACCGCATGAGGTTGTCTGGTGACGCTAACGGACGAAACATACATCCTTGTCGCCATCATCATCATCATTATCACCATCATGAGTAGAGCAGTTGCCACTCGATGAAACATATTTTGATCATTCACAACATTGATCTTGCTGCAGCAATTCGTTGCACACGGACTATGCTTTGCACAGAGAAAGGGAATTCTTTGTTCGGACGCTGGTGGTTTCCACAAGAACGCTCCGCGTGCTTTTCACACTTTCTCGCTCGCATTTCTTTGTTGTGACAGAGTGATCCTCTCCGGTGTGTCCGGCGACAAGTCCTTCCCACCCTCCTCTGCCATTACGCAAATATGCCCGCCTGGTGTTGCGCGTAAATGCGCGCGATCATCTTGTGATGCAGAGCGGTGTGTGGTGCCGGTGTCTTGTGACCATCGAGTGACGATTCGGCGAGTGTTTGGCGAGAGAAATAATTAACACTAACGCTTAAGACACGACAACAGGACACACACGGATTGCGGGCTCTGCGTGACGCTCCCCCCTCAGAGAGACAACGTTTTGCGAAATTGGCGGACCAGCATCGACCCAAATACCCCGCCGCTTCCCCCGTTCGTGCCTCGAGGGTGGTGGGCCGAAAGTACATTATTCATTTGAAGAAGTTACCTTATGGGCAATAAACAACGGAAAGGTAAAACAAGCTCGCAACAAGTCGTTGTTTTTTTTGTAAGCAGCCCACCTCGTGCACCGTGACACGAGCGCCACGGTGAATTCGTCTCAAATTAAACTAGGGGGACATGTAACGGAGCGCATCTTGTGACTTGTTTCTGATCCGATGATGACGTCCCTTGCACTCTCTATTTGTAGCATGGATTAATGCACACAGTTTAATTGCATTTATTTTGCCGTTTGGTGCTAATAAACTTAGGCGAAATTTTGCTATTGGCATAAGGCCAATTAAAATGTGCGATTTGATAGTTTGATACCTTTTACCACAAATACTTGTGCCAGTTTTAAGTGATGCACAGTTTTTCTTTACATAATGGCACAAGAATATAAAAATAAAATGTGGATTTCATACAAGTAATAATATTATCCCCTTTGAGACTATGCATTACAGATCTCATTTCATTTCTTTATAAATTTCCACCATTTCATTTGGCTTCCTATTGTTGTTTACGATCATTGTAGTTCCTCCGCCGGTACCATGCCTTTCAAAATTGCCAAATTGCTTTTCAATTAGCTAAAGTTAAGGACAGTTGAGTGGGTTAAGGTCACTCAAACGCGCCATGTCACGCATCCCTAGCGCGATATCAAAATTGTCAACAAAAACAACCTCAATATGAGGATCACCCGGAGCCATGATCTTGGATCTGGTGCGAAGCGGCCATCAGATAGTTTGCATTGTCGATGAATATCCAGCAACCGAGCGGAATGTACTCAGCGACTATTTGGACAACTGTTTAACAGCTTTGCCTTCTGTTGTGCTCTTTGCTCGGTAGTAAGACAATTGGCGTGCCATTAATTACGCAAGCACCAGCAGCGTGTCTCCAGCGCGTGATGCTGGTAATGCACCCTCGATCGCGTTCTGTACCCAAACGATCGGTTTAACAGCACGTTTATCTCGCCCCACCTACCCATTCATTGACGAAACCATCAATCAAGTGACCGATCAGTGTAATACATCCACACTACTACCCATGACGCAGAGCAACAGTTACCACATAATGACCGCACACTGCAAGCTTGTCAACGGCAGCTAAACGGACCGCTTTAACAGCAGAGGACAGAGAACATACCGTAAACCGGCCCCTAACACTCATCAGTGCACGTCACCGTCATTGATCGGTCAATAGTCGCCACGAATAGTGGTCCGCACTTTCGACTATGCCCGGTCGATCGCCGAAAGCACTTCGTGCACGTGGTTTCCGCGCACGGACGCTATGCAACAACAACAACAACAACAGCCGAATTGATGATCGATGAGTGCGGCGATCTCGATCGAGGTTCGATGGTACTGTTCATCATCGGCAAGGATCCCTCGTCTTTCGTCGCTCATTTTCGCAATTTCCCGCCACCTTTCATATGCTGCGGCCACTAGCCGGGGGGCGAGTGGGTTTTCGTTTTCGGTAGCGCTAAAAATAAGATCAATATTAATGAGCGAGTAACCTGCATACGACCGAAGAGCACACGCGTGGCCCCCGTGCGATGGTGTCCATGGTGTTGGTGCAAAACAACGTTATAAACAACCTACCGTCCGTCGTCCGGCCGGATCGTGCGGCGTCTCGTCATCCACCAACGATCAAACCCGAGTACCGGGTTCATCTCATCGAACCCCACACCAGGGGGGGGGGGGGGGAATGGAAAAAGCAAAGAAGAATCCCACGAAGCAAACAACACAACTCTTCTCCACCCGTTCGTTCGTTCGGTCGATCGTCTTCCGTATGCCGTAGGATGATGGTGGGAATAAATTTGCAACACAGCCAGCCACAAGCATGAGCAGCGCCACCTCGTCCCCCTCCCCGTGAAGATCGACGGTGCCGTGAGATGGCGTAGAGGGCGATTGATCGGACTCGCGGTCTGTGGGGCGCTGTGAGGAGGCGCGGTTTACAAGAAAGCACGTGATTTCTCGGTTTCCGTACGACGACACCGACGACCGCGGCGCACTCGACCAGAGCATGGCCCCATTGGGAGGGGTGGCGGCGGCGGCGGCGGGATGGCATTGGTGCAAAGTGGTAGGCGAACAGCCACACTATAGCGCACAAGGACGCCTCAGGAGGAGGTTCGTCTTCGCTACGCATTGTGATCCGCACCAGACGCGGAACGCTTTTCGCGCGTTTCATGGTTTTTGCTTGTTGTTGTTGTTGATGTTGCTGCGAGTCGAGAATAGCGAGCCAGATACCAAGACCGAGAGAATGGAAATGAGGGCATCTCGGTGTGTCTTAAAGATAGTAGATAATATTTATATTTTCCAAGTGAATCGCAATGCTTTTTAGAATATTTCTGTGATTTCTCGGATGCACTCGATCTTGATATAGTAGTGCAGGAGAGCATTAACTTGTCATATCATAAAAAAAGCCAAGTAGCTCAATCTATTGTTTGCGATCGTTAGCAAAAAGGAAAGCAGTTTGCAGTCGCTGGTTAACTGAAATGCTCTGAAGCGCTTATCTCGATGTAGCGGCACCACAAAACGCAAATCATGGAAGCCACGGAGAAAACACGGAAACCAAACCCAAAGAACTCATCCTCCCCAACAACCTTCCTGTGCGGGACAGCGCGACATTATCGTCGCAACGCATGTCAACCACGGCGAAGGAGTGTCGCGATAGTACCCGTGTACCGTACCGCGTCGGCCACTTTTGCCGGCCGACAGAGACGGACGGTTGTGGACATGACAAGACAGGCTAGATTCTCGTGACCAGGCCGCGTCATCATCAAACATGCGCGCCGGGCGATGAGGCGGTAGTCCGCGAAGGCACAGAAGGGAGACAACGAACACACATTCACAACCCTCTTCACGTCTACGCACAAAAAGTGGACAACAACAAATGGCCGTTGAGTGTGGTCGCGGCGTGCGAGCGTCTTTTTTTTTTGCTTACACCTGTTCGATGGATCGCGCGGCTTCGTGGTTCTCATGGAGCAGCGCTATTGCACGAAATGCAATTCAAAATGCGGAGGAGATGGTAGACTACCACACCTTCCACTGTTCCGTGTCCGTGTCCGTAGATAAACGCCAACAACAGGTTCAAAGCCCTTCCCTTGTGTCGCACACGCACATTCTTTGGGATTTTCGGGAGTTTTCTTGGGTCACGCTACAACACCTGACATCACCGGTCCTGTGGGTGATAAGATACGCAGCAATTAGTACGGCAATTGGGCGCACAGTTGCGCCGTCCACTGTGTCGAACAGTTGCTTATCGTGGGTGGCATGGGGCGGCCAAAGGACTGATTGCCATCGTTCTGACCTCATCAGAATCCTGAAAGCGTAGTCGTTTTCGTTGGCCTCTAGACAACGTCATCGTCGTACATCGATTAGCAGATGGCTATGATCGTTCGATCTTTGTTCAAGGAGGATGTATGATCGCAGTGCACCACAAAATGTCGTTGCATACAATCCAGTAGACATTGTTTAGTAGATTCAGATCCCCTACACCACTTCACCGTAGCAATGGTCGATGATGGAAACATTAATCGAGTCTTATGACTTGTTTTTTTTTTTTGGTAACCTGCAACACAACAAGCGAAGTGAAAGTTCATATTGACCTTATGGCTCACAGAGCAGGACACGCTTAAGCCAACGCGTTTCGTAAGCTGAACCAAGCAGCGGCATGGGAGCAAAAAATGAATTGTATCCGAACCGAACAACACCGACGGATTCTTCTGGTTCGCTTAAATAAAACCACAATCATTCCAACCCGTGTCAACCGAAAGGGATCCTTTCCTTTCCGTCCACAACCGCGGCGATCGATGCGAAACCCCTTCCGTTTTTTTTTACTCACCCCGGATTCGCTTTCTGCGACGATGAGTTGGTACTTCGTTTCTTGTTGAACAGCAGCTTATTGAACAGTGCCATCATATATTAATAGTCACGCCAGGAAAGTCAAACCTGCTCGGTTTGGCGCTCGGATTGATTGGCACGCCAATCGCCAAGCGCCCGTGTGTCGCTAAACCGGGAAAACACACTCAAACACGAGAACGGGATTTCGATCGCGGTTTTCACTAGATCACACCAGCATACTTTGTTCTCTGCAGCTCTTTCAGCGTTGTTTCAGCATCGATTGGAACATCAATACAGCAGCTCACTTTGATTCACGTTTATAGCCAGCTCCTCCACAACACAGCACAACGGTGGAGCACCACACTTGTAACACCCTCCTTCTTTTCCTCGTTCGCTCATCCATTTGACAATCTCAGGCACAGGTTCT
>NC_064878.1:43274063-43279063 GCF_943734665.1 Anopheles aquasalis | reverse complement strand
CTTGATCGCTGGAATACTTCGACCTTCCACAAATTCTGTCATCTTCATTCCATGGATCATAGTTCCGCTTAAAAGAAACATGGGAAACTCATCGTTATCAGCGTCACATAAGGTTAACACCTGGTTAGCACCAAGCTGCTGTGTGCTGCTGTTGTTGTGCTTCCGGGGATACTGTGCTACCCCACATTATCTTATCACCATTATTGGTGTTGCCCAAGCGAGCTTTCTTCTCCGTTCTCCGTTGACTCATAGCGAATCGCACACTCGCGCCGTAGCTAAGGGCCAGACAAGCACGCCAGGGGCACGTCGGAACCAAGATGGATAAAGTACAAGTTAGAACGTGTGCTGTCCGTGGTTGGACTTTATCCTCGCAGCTGATAGGAGAAACCCAGCCAACAGACGGAAGGGCGTTTTGCTGGTCCTCCTTTTGAATCAACACAAGAGACTGACGTTAACGTGTTAACGACAAACCTCGCGACGACGACGACGACATGGATTTGTGTTTACGGCGCGCTTTTTTCTTCCTCGCCCATCTCATCGTATTTTCCTCCATCCCCCAAACATCGGCCACAATCTTCTCGCACAATCGATCCACATCAGCTTGTACTGAAAACAATTCTGATAAACACTGATTAACGGGGGCGCTACAGCGTCAACAAACCGATGGTGTGGCCGATCGGCCTTCAGCAAAAAATGGGAAAACACCACGGCGTAGAAGGGTTGCACACATGATGGCGTCGGCGGAGGAGTGTAAATAAAATTAAAAAAGCAGCTCCAACCGTCACTGCCCTGCCACCATCTATCGATGTCTTTGAAAAGCGAATTAAGGTCGTCACGCGCACAGAATAGTTACGGTGATCGGTTGTGTGCACAGCTATTGACGGGTTGTTTGGTTGACATTTTGTTCCGGCCGACCACAAAACCAAAACGATTGACAACGGCTACGAAACAAGCCGTTTACGATTGTGCATCTATCGCGCTATCGATGATCGGTGATGTGCCAGGAGGAACTGGTCGTGATCGAAATGTATGATTCGATTCAAGTGGGCAAGGGGCCACCCACTCCGTGACCGGACAGGTGGTGGTTGTGGCATTGAACACCTTAAAAAGGATAAACGACCGCTTTTATAGCATTCATGCATTGTGAACACGAGAAGAAGATACTTTCCTTTCTATTTCTCTTGATGGACCTTTGTTTTAGCTTGCCTTCTGATTATTGCATCCAAAATCAGCCTTTTTTTGTTGACATTTTTAAATATGTTTTGTTCAAAAACCAACAAACTGTTACTTTTCCATCAAAGTAATCATTAAGCTCCATCGTCGAGTAGGAAATACCCTTTTTGAATACAATGTTAACATTTGTACATGAAATTTAAATTATATTGTCCTTTGTGATCAGTCGAATTCAACTACTGCTATGAATTGCCGAAGTATTTCCAGCCGCAAAAATGCGGAAAAGTGCTACTTATACCTGACACATCACGGTCATTAGTCACTGTCGACTGAGATGACGTACCACCAAAGGATCCATCGATGGATCGAGAAGCCCAACATCTTATGGCATCGACCGGAACCAATCGAATTCTGCTGCTCTACGGGATCATTAGGTTTTTACGTCCATTTTCTGGCGATTCTTGGCCTGTCGTGGTTTCGTTTAGTCGTTGCGACAATTGACGTAAACAATTATCGCAAATCACCGAGCGCAAAATCCAGGGCCAACTAATGAGGCCAACGGATAAATTTTGCCATTTTGACGCACGACGGATAGCTCATTAAGATAAGGCAAGGCGTCGGTGGTCGAGAACGTTTTTATGGGGTCTCTGTGCCGTCAATTTTCTGAACGGATTGCAAAGTTGAGGTCGAGATGAAATTGCGCTGACGATGCGGTTGATTATAACAAAAATGGAGCATCTCATATTTCAGTCGACGATATTTCAAAGGATCGACGATCGCTGCTGTAAGCAATCGTTTTAAAAAAAAAAAACAATTTCCCCTCATCGTAAGCTCACATCTTTCTCCTTACTTGCCGTGGTTGGCGTAAAATATGTCAACCTAAACGGATCACTTTCAATTTCGTTCCGCGCGCTTTGTCGCCGACAGTTTAATGCACTTGACGACGGTATCGACGTAACCGGTCGGTCGCCGAACTTGGCTGGCCATGCCCGTACCCCTTTGCTTCTGCATATTTCATTTTATCGCTGACTACACATCGCAGCTGCTTGGTTGGCTGGCTGGCTGCTTCCTGTCCAAAAGTGTGTTTCCCATGTGTTCAGGCCACAAGAGGAACACGTTTCCAACACGATTAATACATGTGGTACACGCCAAAAGCACCAAAAGATAAGGCGGTGTAATGAACGAATATAAGTTTATCTATAAAATTTATATCTGATACGGACAAGCAACTCTCCGCAGGCCGTTGCTGACTCATCGTTATCGATTCCACGATTAGCAGCCCTTATCCTTATCCTACAAGGCGTTTCGTGTAGCTAGAAACGGAACAGAACGAAAGGGGTTGGCTACTGCTTCTGCTTATTAATGTTACCTCCCGGCACACACATGCTGTGGGTGGGCAGGAAGCAACAGTAGTGCACACCAGCCACAGCAGATATAATTGATATATAATCAATGCCGGACCGGCGGCGGTGCTGCTACAGGGGGGAATATATCCTGCTATGCTAAAAATAAAACGCACAGACGGTGCTGATGGTGGTGATTTTGCATTATAGAACTCTAAATCGGGTTGATTCGCAGGAAAAGAAAGAAGCATCGCGTGTACAAGAGCGAACGCAATTATGGTCCACGCTGGCGCCACCTCTGCTGCTGGTGCTGCTGTCCATTCTGCTCGCTCCATGGCGTGCTGCCGTGTTCCGTTCTTGTGTATCACCCATCGCCCTAGCACCGGCACGGCGCTAGAAACGTGCTGGGAGTAGGCCGTGAACAGGTGCAACGGGTTTTTTGGAGCACCAACGATCCAACTAAATGGTATTTTGGGAACTTTGCTTTGCCATTTCACGTTTTTTTCTCCTTCAAATCAATAGCCATGCGTTGCTTTGATCCTCAAAGAGGCTAACCATATCAAACAGCCAAAATGGGTAACTCCATGTGCTGTGAGTAATTCGATTTGGGGAGAATTAAATTAAAAGATATGTACCACCGAAACAGGATGCGTTCGTTTTAGGTAGGGGCCTCAGTGGGTCAGACTGATCCTCTGGAGGCATTATTCTCAACCAATTCACGCAATTCAATGCACCAGCAACTCGCTCATTGCTCGAGTCTGGAGTTCAATTGACAACACGCACCGTCGCCCTGCATGCTATGATGGATGGCAGTTTCCACGGCGCTCAATTGGGTTCAATAAAAGGGGATCACCCCGCTGAAACATTGCCCCCGGTCAGACTCACCCAAACTGATCATGGTTTTGAAAAACTCGGGCTGAATGCAGGTGGCACAGCCATCGATGGACATCGGAGGAGAGATCCGTTCCAGATCGCTGTAGCTGTAGCCGACGGAACCGTAGCTGGTGCCCATGCTGGCCAGCAGAGAGTGGTGCAGGTTGGCCGCATGATGCATCGAAGGATGGACCGTTCCACCGTGCGACGTCTGCTGATGCGGGTGAGGATGATGCTGCTGCTGCTGCTGCTGCTGCTGCTGCTGATGATGGTGATGGTGATGCAGTGGATGGTGTTGTGGCTGATGAGCGGCCGGCGGTGGAATCATATCACCAACTCCACCACCACCCGCTATGTACTCGATGCCGCTACTGCCGGCAGTCCACAGTCCGGCCAAACCCAGTGGCACCATCGTGGCCAGATTCTGGCGCTGGACGTTGCGTGTCGCAAACCAGAACCGCTTGATGTCGCCGAGGCGCAGCTCGTTCGCACAGTCCCGTGGCATATCGTGCACATCCTGCTCCGTGATCGTCAGCAAGCACCGTCCATCGATGTCCTCGCGACCGATCCACTCGATGACGCGCCGGGAGAGGCCCTCTCGCCGAGCCCAGTCGCGCACTTCGTCCGCACTCCAGCTCAGCACGTTGGGTGGTGTTTCCGGCATGCCGCCCGGGCTACTGTTTACATGATTTTTAAGCAACTGACCGAATTCGTACGCCACCTTTTGCGAAGACATCGAGGCAGGCGACGAATTTTTCGCGAATTATCACACCGACACAAGAATGTGGAATGGGAAAGGGGGAGAGGGAGGAGGGGTGTTTGCAAAGTAGGTTAAATTCACCGTTTCTCTTTCTCTTCCACCACTTTCCTCACGATTCGCTTATGACGACGTACACACGCTGACGCATCGGGCGATTTTGCGAGCGCCCGAAAACGCCTGGTCCCTTAAATCCACGCACCGTACACCCGTGGGCCACCAACGTGAATCGAACTACGTACGCACTTTTAACTCTTCGCGGAATATCTTCTGCGTTTCGCGAACGCACGCAGCATCTCTTCGACTTCGACCGCTCGCGTTTGTTGTTGTTCTGCGATTGACAGCTGCGGGGTGGTTAAACACCCGAGCCAGAGCGCCCTACAAAATGGTCGAATGGAAGTCGTGTAAAGCACATGTAGGGAGAACAGCCGGCGGGCAAAATCATACAAATCGTAGCAGAATAGTCATACAACGTCATAGCAGAATAGTGACGCTATTCTGCTGTATGATTTTACCCGCGGGGTAGTGGGACTGCGAACCTCTCATTCACTTCCGGGCGTTTTGTTTAAAATTCTTATGAGGAAAGCCTGCTCAAAAATGATTTATGATAAACCAATATCATGTTTAATAAGCAGAATAACAGTCTATAAAAAAAGGATACCTGAATGTACCATGGATAATACGACCGATCGAACGATTACGAAATTTGACCGTGCTACGATCGATAGATTCACTAGGAAAGTAAGAATGTGATAAGCTAAGAAAGAAGAGGGTTAGAAGATGGGATTGTAAATATTGCGAGTAAAAGCCAGCAGCACTTTAAATACGATGGAAAATGTAATTAGTCGGCTGCT
>NC_064878.1:43239063-43264063 GCF_943734665.1 Anopheles aquasalis | reverse complement strand
CACGATCCGCTAAATGAACCCGCCGCCCAGCAACCGACTCTTCATACCATGCAGACGGCTGCCGAGCAGCAGTATCAACAGCAGATGCATCAAGCCCAGTCGTTGCCGCAGCAACCGCAGCTCACTGCGCCACACCAGGTTATTAATGTTCAAGGAATGCAACGACAAGGCGGTTCGATCATTCTTCGTCAAACGGATCCAACGAAGCAGCAGCCGGTGGCGATGGCCCAACCGGTACTGCACGATGTGCTCGGTAGTCCACAGCAACAGCAGGGAGCGAACCAGGAGTCACATCAACAAGTAGATACCCTGCAGCAACAAGAGATCCAGCAACCGCCACAACCACCACCACCACCGCAGCAGCAGCAGCAGCAGCAGCAGCAGACGCAGATGCAAGCGAATCAACACCAAATAGTTTACCAGCATACGCCTAACCAGCCAAACATGAGCATCGGTCAACAGATGGTTCCACAAATGACACAGCAACGCATCAACATTAATAAATCGACGATCGCAATCACCCCTCAGCAACATCAGCAACTGTTTCAACAACAACAGCAGCAGCAACAGCAGACGATTCCACTTCAGCAACCAGGGCAGGTCGTCGGTATCAATACGATGGGCAATAAAGGTGGTATGCGGCACTGCCTGATTGTAACGCAAACAGGCCAAAATCAGCATCAGACGCAACAGCTGCAGCAAGTTGTTGTCAGTCAACAGCAGCCCACTATACAAATCCAGTCTCCCATCACGTCGCAACCTTCGCTGATCATTCAGCAACCAGCTCAGTCACCGGCGGCGGGGCCTCAGCAGCAAGCGCAGCCAAGACTCGTTGCAGCGATCGTAAATTCCAACGCAACCCGTGCAAAGGCTCCGCGTCCGCGCCTAAATCGGATGCCCGTTCCAAGGGCACCGGGTGTGCCAACGGTGCTACAAACACGCCCGGCTGGAGTAAAGATTATGACGACCATACGACCGACCATAGGAACGACGGTGGCTCAGTCGCTCCCTTCGCAACCACAACCAACAGTGCAAATTACGGGCCGAGGAAACTACATCATTGCCAATGCGCGGCCTAAATTCATGCCCATCAGTCAGCAGCAGCGCGGACCGCTCGCGACCATGGGCCCAAAATTGGCCATAATGCATCGACCGGTAGGATCATCCCAGGTTCAGCAACCTCAACAAAATCAGCAGCAAATACTGCAAGGACAGGGGCAGGGCCCAACCGTAGGAACCGTGCAACCGCTGTTAGTTAGCCAGGCATCTGCACAAACGACAAAGACCCCGACCGTTGTTCCGGTTGGGTCCACTTCTTGTTCCGATAGCAACGATCTAGGAGACCTGGAGGATAGCATAAAAGCCGCCGTCGTAACGAAGCGTGCTGCGGACGATACGAAAAGTGCAGCGGTACCAAATGCAAGCGGTACCACTGCGGTTATATATCAGGCACAGCAGCAGAATCAGCAAGTCAATACACAATCTTCGCAGCAGGTCCAAATGGCGAATGCAAACTTTCCGGACAACTCTGCGAATCTTATTCAGCTGGCCAATGGACAAACGATGACTTCGGTTCAGTTCCGCAGCTTCCAGGAAAAGCAACAGCTTCGCCAGCAAGAAGCATTTCGCGGGGGTTTCAATCAGCAAGTACGTCTACGGGCGCCTGTGCGCAACATGGTTGTTCGGCCTCGCGCCCCTTTAAACCGCCAAACGGTGGCTTTGCACGCTCAACAGTCTCCGGTGCAGCAGCTACAACAATCTCCTGTGACACAACAACAGCAACAACAGCAACAGCAGCAGCAGCAGCAGCAGCAGCAGCAGCAGCAGCAACAGCAACCGATGCAAATGGCCACTCATCAGCTAATTCAACAGCAGCCGCAATTGACTCAACCTATAACGATACCAAACGTGCAGCAATCTCAGCAGTTGCACCAAATTCAGACCGTGCAGCTACAGCAGCAACAGCCTCAGACTATACTTACGCAGCCAACGATCATCCAGCAGCACATCATCCAGGAACCGGAGATGCGCGAAAGTGCTCGGATGCTGGTAATCTTGCAAAGCGGCGAGCAACGGCTGATCACGTTTACGCTACCGAAGGAAAGCTGCACGGTACAGGAACTGCTGGAGCAGGTGGGCGTGCAGTACTCGCCGGAAAGTAACATCCAGTGTATTTCGAATCCGGGTGGAGATATCGATTACATCGTAACGGTCGGGATTAATATGCAGGAAACGAGCGAGGTGATCAAGCAGGCGGAACATACAATCAAAACGCAAGCTCTGCAGCAACAGATGCAACTTCAACAACAGCAACAACTCCAACTGCAGCAACAGCAACAACAGCAGCAACAGCTTCAGCAGCAGTTACTGCAGCAACAGCAGCAGCAACAACAACAGATGATGCCCTCGACGGTAGTTATGCAGCAGCAGTTTAATCCGCAGCAACCGATGACGATTACTCTCCAAGCTCAGCAGCCACAGCAACCACAGCAACCGCAACAACCTACTCTGAGTGTTAGCTCGGCGCAGCCGACATTACGGTTCAATGATTCATTCCGGCAAACGATTGCCATGTCCACCAGTGGGGCTGCACTGCGAACTCTAGACTCTAGTGCGTCCGTTAGCACACCGGAGCTGGAAAGCGGAAAGCGCGAACCACCGGTAAAGCTGGTGAAAGGCTTCCTGGCGCTGTGTGCTGCCTGCGGTGCCGCGAGTGTAGATCATGCCAAGTGTCAGCGGTGTAAGCGGGTGTTTATTGAAACACCACGCCGTATTCCGGAACAGGACAGCAGTGCGTCACCAAACCCGCCACCACTGATACCCACTTCCACCTCGACACCGCTGGCCTACGTGAACCGCAAGCACGACCAGTACGGCAAGAAGCAGCCATCGATGAGCTTCATGTTGGCGATGCGGGGTCGCGGTGGGTCACGCAGCGGCCGTGGTAGAACCCGTGCGTCTTCCAGTGCTACCGTCACACGGTACCCCGACGCGGAACCAGTGGTCTTTACCCTCAGCAGCGACGACGAGGACTCCAACGCTAGTACTAGAACGAAAACGTTCTTCAAGAGCTCGATCACCAGCAACTCAAAGGTAGGCCAGTGTGCCTAGCAATGGCGACGCGCATGCTATTTAAGTGGCAAAGTTCTGCCTTATTGCATTAAGCAAATTATTTCTCTTATCATTACCAGTTGAATATAACTCCTAACGCGATCGGTGTGCGTGAACCACTGCCCTTCGAACCGGTCATTAGCGATACCGAACCTAAAATTGGTAAGTGGCAAAATTACTGTACATATAGATAACTTTTCTGTATATTCCTTTGACTCTATTGACTTGAACATGAAAATAACTCGAGGAAACGTCGATTTTTATCGGATATCGACCAATCAAAAGCTTGCAATACAATACCCAAATCGTGTATGCGTAAAACAAGTCGTTGGTTAATGTAAAATATTTAATCTATTTTTATGTAAACCTAATTTATAATAGAAAAGATGATTTATCATATATTTGAGCATAATTTTCGACCAAACGGGCAGTTTAAAAACGAAAAAACGATGCCAGTGCCCTCTGGCGATCTTGCTGTCGAGGGCGACCTTTCGCTCGTCTACCTACTCGACGACAGAGAAAATGTCAAATTTTTTTGGTCACCAAGGTAATGGCGATTCCGGATAATCTGCGGATCGTGGTCGTGATTGAGCGATGAATATTGTGTCTGGAGTGCGTTTGCGTTTGTGCGGAGCGTAAGATTCGAAGAAAAGCCATCGCCCCTTAGCACGTGGCATTGGAAGCCGACCGACGTGTTTTTTCCCGTGAACTTGTGCGTGTCGTGGCGTGGTTGTTTTTCACGACGAGAGGAATAGGAAAAGCGTCTAGCGGGCATCCGCGTCGCGTTGCCGAGTGTGGCGGCATTCAATCGTTACTAGATCGTTTGAAGAAAGTTGGTGATTCGCTGGCTGGCAAAATGATGTTTCCATTGAAAATGGGTGGTGACAGATGTAAGATCCAGGGAGGCGGCTCCGGCCTTACCGGCAACTTCAGCTTCTATATCGCTGCTCTCTTGCTCTCGGGCTCGTCTCCGCTCTTTTCCCGCAGACAAACCGCGGTTGGATGTAACCGACGTGAAGAATCTACCGGATGGCCAGATAACGCAGCTCGACTGTACCACCATACGCGTGGGCTCGCTGAAGTATGAAGCGAATGAGAAGGTTACCATCTCGTCGAAGGGGCTGCGGATTGTGGCACCGAATGTGAAGCGCCCGGAAGAGTATGTCAGTCTGGATCTGCAGATGTACGAGATCGTGAAGGTGGTGGTGCACTTTTCCAAGGCCCTCAACATCATGTTCGTGTACACGTTGCCCTCCTGCGCCGTTTACGTTCGGCAGCACCTGCAGATGGAACTGAGCGACGAAAAGCGTAAGTATTGGTAGTCCCGTTTTGTCCCGGCACCGGCTTACGGAGCTAATTTTTCGTTTCGTTTCCATTTCGGTCGATCTCCACAGTTCCCTACTTTAGCCCGATAAGCCGGGAGAATGAGACGCACAAGCGAATTACGCTGATGATGGAACGCGTGAGCGAGGAATCGAAAGCGATCATCAAAAACATTTTCGTCGGCCAGCAGATCGAAGAAATTACGGCGCGCGATGCCAATGAGCTGCTGTTACGCTGCTCGCCACCCCGGTCGATCTCATCGCCGGCTGTCCATGGGCGCAACAACAGCAACAACAACGGGCTCGACAGCGATTCGATGCTGGATGTGACGGAGATTCGGCGGATACTGGTGTACCCGCCCGGTACGGGCGGTATGTCGATCAACACGCAGGACTACATGTGCCTGGCGATCGATCAGTATCTGAACGATATCATCATTGACTTCTATCTGAAGTACTTGCGGCTGGAGCTGCTGAACGAGGAGGAACGCAAGAGTGTCCACATTTTTAGTACGTTCTTCTACAACCGACTGACAATGGCCCCGGCACGGCAACGTGGCAGTGCCAGTGGTGCCACGAACGGGGACAAAGATGTGCGTCAAACGGCGGCCCAAAAGCGACATGCCCGGGTGGCCAACTGGACCAAACGGGAGAACATCTTCGAGCGCCAGTTTGTCGTGATACCGATCAACGAACAGTCACACTGGTTTCTGGCCATCATCTGTTTCCCGGGGCTGGACGGTCCCGTTTCCATGACCAGTAATGCCCCGGCCCAGATACGCAAATCGACGACTTCCGCGACGACGACGACGACGGCAGCATCATCATCATCATCATCGTCGTCGGTAAAGTCAACATCGTCGACGTCGTCAATGAAGTCCGTAAAGTCGTCTAGCAACATGACACTCCAGATTGGCAACACCACGATAACACCCGTGTCAAAGCGTGAACTGGAATCGATTACACTCGGTGGCGACGATGAGTGTGAACGGGATGAGGCCGAGGGTGATGAGAGTGAGTTGGCGAGCGAAGCGGAGGAAGCGGAAGACGAGGAACCGACCGATGTACGACCTGCTATTAAACAGTAAGTTAACCAAAGAAGCAGCGATTGCGACCAGTCACTAAGAATCAGTCATCCTTTTGTCCCATCCACAGACCGTGCATCCTGATCTTCGATTCACTGACCGGTGCGTCAAGGAGCAGGGTAGTCGCGACACTGCGCGACTACCTGACGTGTGAGTATCGGGCAAAGATGCCCGGCAAGACGCCCAAGGTCTTCAATAAGCACAACATGCCTGGCCACTGTGTGAAGGTACCGCAGCAGAACAACTACACCGATTGCGGTCTCTATCTGCTGCAGTATGTGGAACACTTTTTCCTGGTAAGCTGAGCGGCGTTAGAAGTGAAATTGAAGTGTCTTCTAGTTGTTATTGATCTTTAATTCCCTCTCTCTCTCTCTTGCTTGCTTTCTCTCTGTAGAATCCTATTACGGATTATCATCTACCTATTAAGCAACTGCAGGACTGGTTCGACACGATCACCGTGACGAAAAAGCGAGAAGACATTTCCAATCTGTTGAAAGAGCTGGTGGAGAAGCAGAATCCGGAAGAGCTACCACTGCCAGTGATCGATTTCCCAACGCTAAACGGTAGGTGTCCCCCGGGAGCCCAGAACTTTCCCAGAGATCTATATCGTTCCTCTTTTACCGTTCACTTGCAGGCAAGCTTATCATTGATCCTGAGGAAGGCATGAATGAGCCCGAGTTTGAGGAGGAAGAGATGGACGAGGAAGAGATTGGCAAAACATCGGATGCATCGTCGGGTACGGTCACTAAGAAAGATAGCAGTAGCGCAGATCTGGGCAACAGTTCCTCACAGCTTAGTGGAACAGGCGTTAGTCTTATTAAACCAATCGGCTCGAAGCGGACATTCACAATCAGGCGCAACGCTAGCCAAATGTTCGCCAATCGAAATAATAGTAACAATGCTGCCAGCTTTAGCAGCAGTTCATCTGAGGTACAGCAGCTCGGCACGGGGACTAGTGTGAAGCGACCACTCGATGGCGCCAGTAGTAAGCTACAGCAGCAGCAGCAGCAGCAATCTATGGATGGCATAGCGAGCAGACCGAAAGCACCCCGAATCAGTGATAGTTCCAATAAGATCATAAGCTCCTAAGCTACTTAGTAACCGGACAGTGAGGCGAGGCCCGCTCCGGGCATGACTTGAAATACACCAGTAATCACATTTAACTGCTATGAAAGCGTCAAACATACCTTCCTGGTGTTAAGATTATGGGTGAAGGTGCTTCAATCATTCCCCATTCTGTTTGCGCAATCCGTGACCGATGATCCTGAAATCGTGGGAACAGTTGTCGGCTTCTGTTGTGGTTCTATTCGTTCGTAAACAGATGTGCGGGAAAGCATTCATACATGGACTCAGGCTCGGACAGTTTCTGCCAGAGGGCGTCCCGGTAGTGGTCGAGCTTTTAGGTTAGGGACACGTTCTATTTTTTTTAGAAACCGGCGTTTGTCGTTTTCCTCAGCTTAATAAACGCTATTAATTCTATCAACAGGGGGGCTTGCGAACAAGGGGGGAATACATTGGAATCTAGTGTATGAATTATGTTCGAATTGAAATGTACTTGGTGTCGTGTCCTAGAATATAGAAAAGAAGAAGGATGAATGAAGAAGAACAAGAATTTCGAATGGTATGTAAATAAACATTATTGACCTTGAAATCCGTTTGCGGTTAATACATGGCATGGGCCGCAAGTGTAAAGGTGTTTAGTGTGGCCTAATTTATTCGACCTAACCTAACTTATCTGTACCCGGTTTCCGCCACTGGATTACCCGTAATGAGACTGCACCTGCGAACTGCACGTTGCTGGTCACGCTGTAGCTTAAAGTATCTTCGATGGATTCCCAACTTAAACTGGTTTGTGGTACCTTTTTTTCTCTTTTAACACTTTCCACTGCTAAGCCAGTTTCTCCATGTATTGCTCAAATCTGGCACACCCTACAAGCGGTCGTACGGGCAATCCATATTTTGACTATACATGGCATGTACCGAAAGTATGACGTCACGGATCGTCAACACTAACACCACCACACGAAATCGCGTGTTTGTATGCGTGAGTTGGCCACGTAACGCACACACGCGGACGACAAAAAAAAAAAGAAAAATAAGAAGAGGGGAAGCGAAAGCGAGAAGATTAAGCGATGGGCTCGACGGTTACCATGGTTACGAAAGGGAAGGGTGTGTTGCGTAAATGGACGATATTAAAAATAGATTACGTATTCAGCGTCGTATTCCCCTAGAGGGCAGGTTCCACCAAACGTAACTGGTTTCGTCATTTGCGGTGTTGTACACTTGCTTTTACTTTTATAAAATAGAATTTACAATTAAAAATTCGCGTTCGTTACTATCATAGCATTAACTTTGTCATTGATGGAAATGCATTATTTTACTTTTAGATTTATTTTCTGTTTAGAATTGCTTCCAAACAAGTGATATTGGCTCACAATCGGTCCAAAAATTTATTAACTATGTTTTAAGTTTTACCTAAAATATTTACTTCTTCGTTTCTTCTTGCCGTTATTCGTGTAAATTCTATACATGGGATTCGTACATGGATTGCTCATCATAACCTCACTTTGGTAACTGTGCGGTCGATCCGTTCTGAAGCTATCCATGGCATGTACGAGGGTAGTGACGTCACGGTTGTCCGTGGAGCTCTCGATACCGTTGGGGGTGATGTTGGGAAAATCGATCTAATTTTCTAACATTTTTGGGACGGGTTTTTGAGAAACTTTTTAAAATGAATGCAAACTTGTGAAAACGAACCTGATGCCTGAGAAGAAAAAAATAATGGGCTTCAACTTTGAAAGCATAAGTTTTGGAAAAAAATAAATCACAGAACAGCTAGGATGTAAGAGTTTGAAGTAATTAATGTTTATTACCATTCTTAGTGACTCAATTTTCGCTAACAAACAACTGCACATACTCGAGGGGACGCAGTGAAAATACCCTTGCAAAGGCAGTCGAAGGGTTTTCGCCGAAATAAGAAAAACATTAAAGAAAAGGCACTCCATGTGGTCTGCTGTCCGTTCTCGCTCACTACAGCTTCAATTTGGGTGGCATTCCCTCTGACCAACATCATTTCCAATGGGTTAAGCCTTTTTACAGCTTCTGTTTCAGTTAAAGTTCAAACGATCGTGACCGCGGACACGTGGCCGCCTCCGGTTCACCATCCTGCTATCAATTATCACAAATCTTGTTACCCAAACCCACGAATATCCTTTGTCTTTACTCTGCCCCCGGTTCGGTTTCATCCCGTTGTTCTGCGTTTTCTTCCGTGGCCTCTTCCTGACCGTCATCTGCGGCACCTTCTACCGGTTCTTCCGCATCCACCTCATCATACTGCTCACCGTCGGCAGTGTCGGCATCGGTCAGAAGTTGCTTTTTGTGTCTCAAAATTTCCCCGATAATATCTGCAATGAAACGATTAATTGATAGGAAAAGGTAAGAGGATCCGTGAACTCTTTAACTAGTAATTACATCCTTACCCTCCAGCAGCTCCTTCGAATCGATAAACTGGCCAATCTCGCGCGCGACTTCCCGTGCCAACCAGGGCGTAATCTGGCGCTCAAATTCCTCGCGATCTTTCTCGCTTTCCAGCTTATCGGCAGCCGCGATCACTTCCGGTACCAGCTCATCGATCCGGCCTTGCAGCAACTTGGCCGCCTTGATGCGCTCCTGCATCTCGCGATCCAGATCGTGCGTGATCTTGTCTTGCAGGAAGCGACACTCGCGCTCCTTCTGGCGCTTCTGCTCCTCGAGCTCGAGCCGTCGCAGCTCGGCCAGCTCGGCTTCACGCAGGGCCAGAATCTTCTGCTGCTGTTGCCGCATCTCGGCGATCTCTTCCTCGTGCAGCACCTCTACCAGCGCCTGCTCGAGCGTCCGGCTGACGAGCACCTCGATGATCGGCTGTACCTCGATGTCGAAGTTAAACAGCTCACCATCGAGGATCTCGGTGGCCGCATCGCAACCGGTCTTGGCGGGCACGTACGGTGGCGACGGTGGCCGATGCAGGAACAGATCGGTCTGGCAACCGGCATCGAGCTCGGGTGGATGCAGGAAGAGCTGTGGAGTGATGAAGCGGAAGAGAAATGATTTTTCTCTCACGGACGGACGAGATCCGGTCAAATAAAAGGGCATCCATCGTGATCAATACCTCTTCGAGATACTTTTCCGTTTGAACTGTCTCGTGGCGTCGGCCACGGACCGGGGGCGGTGTACCGATTATGCCGCGTTGATTGCGCGAAACGTACTTCTTGCGGAGCATTTGTCGCCGGCGTGCTTCGGCCTCCTTCTGCGTACCGTCTCCATCACCCTGAAAGGAGGAAGAACAAATACGAGAGGTGATCATGTAGGTGGCTTCACGGAAAAGGATCAGCAGATAGGTGAATGCAGAGATTAAGGAATAGTAGCATGCAGTGTCGTTAATCTAGCATGAGACTAAAGAGAAATTAAATTTTACTGATAGACGTTTAGTTTGGTGAAGTGGAGTAGTCAAACAAGACATGCAAGCTAGAACTTCAAGCATTTTAGCATTTCTTAAATGGTAGATAAGCATAAGTTTCATTCTATTTGAGCTCAATAAAATACAAAAAAAAACGATTGAGATTGACAAATTGAGAGAGTAACTGGAGCATGCAAGCGATAATGTGGAATCTAGAAAGCGTAAGCAGTCTCTTTTCTCTCCTAAACTCTTAAATATTTTAGCAATACTTGCGCTTGTTAACAGAAAAGAGAACTTATCTACTTCTTTCCCAAAACTAGCCAATTCGATGTTAATAACCCAGTTTTACAGTCTACTTGATGGCAAACTACCATTACACAGTAACTAATGAATAAAACAAACAAACTTTAAAACGATACGGTGGAACATACGAGTCAAATGCTGGCTTAGTGTACCCTCAAACGGAGAGCTACTTCTACGATCATCCTACGAAGTAATGACTGTTGAGCACTATTCTATTCATTCAATGGAGGATACGGAGGCTACCAACTAAATTCAACGCTATACGGTTCAATTGGAGTTATAGAGATTGGAAAGAGTTATTTACTTAAAATGTAATGAATGATTAAATTAGGCGGGGGTCTTCGGTAATTTCTTACCAAAACAAGGATCATTTTTGACGATTTTTTGTGACGTAACCATTCAACTGTATTCTTTCAAATGAATGGCATATTAAACTACAACTTTAGAAAATTATTTAGTTTTATTTTGGGAAAGATTAATTAAAAACTTTATCCATGGCATCAAATTTAGGCAGTCGTGTCATCGAAAAGATTCTTTTTCCGGTACCCATCGTAGCTGCGTGATCGGTCATCAGAAAAATACAAATCGATTCTCGTTTGAAAGATTATAAGTGTATCCAGGAAGCCCCGTCAAGTTTTTGTTGAATTTCCTAGTTGTTGATTTTTGGCAGATTTTAGAAGTTAAAAAAGTGATACTTTTTGTCATTTTAATTTTTAATAATATTTCATTCATCATTGTATGAGCAGTACAAATGCAGCTGGAAATTTGTTTGTAGAATTACCTCTTAAACCCTTACAAAGAACATATAATGGAGCATTGAGCTTGAGACAGAAAGGCTCAAGAAGAGCCGATCAGTTACCATTTTATTCAAAAAGTGGTTCTAAATATGGTTAAACATAATGAATAATCGTTAGGTGGAATAGAACATTAAATTGGTTAATTTCTAAGCCCTAGAGATGAGATGGAAAATCGACTTTCTTTGGAAAAATGCAAACCAATCCCTTCTACCACAGGATATAGCCACGAGACAGTGTGAGCGAACGAGGGCGAAAGAATTGGAACAATAGCATGAAAAGCAGCTAATTCTTGTATCAGGCGGCGGTTGTTTGCTGGCACAGGCATTTGGCGATGGCATCGTTTGACAATGTACAAAACGCGAACACAATTTACACAATGTACACAATGCAGCATGAGTAGAATGAACAATAGAGGAAGGCAAAAAACACGAGAGCGAGCAAGAGCGAGCGAGAGAGAGAGCAGAAAAAACCGGAAGCGTGATTTGGGTGTTTTTATAGTGTCTGCGATCGCCGCCAGAAAGACAGAGAGCAACCGAGATTTTGAGGGTGTTTGTGTCTGCGTGATTACACCCCAAAACTCACCTTTCCTGATAGAAGACCAGCGTAGCCGAAATATGGATTCCACCGGGGCATGTTGAGGCAGTGCCCATGTTCCGGCTTTTCTCCGGTTTTTATGAGTGTTTGAAGAATTTTGTCAATTTTGGGTGAAAAAAGGGGAAATAGGACGAGTAGGAGGAAAAGAAGACCAAACAGAAAGATACACAGAGGGAGAGAAAGAGAGAGAGAGAAGAGAAAGAGATGAGACGGATTGTCGGAAGTAGGTGAAGGAGTTGAGGAAGTAGAACCTCGTACTCGTAACACAAAAGAAAACCCAAACCCTAACTAACCACTAACTACCATCGAAATGCGAAACAAACGAAAATCTAAAATCACTTGAAATAACTAGCGCAAAAACGGTTGGTATTGTTAGCTTGCGGTGGAAGGCTTGCTATAGGAAACGTCGCGAATATCCCTAAAACCTATGAAGGAAACTACGGACACTGTGGTACCAGAAAGTGCGTACAAACTCCACCACCGCCGGTGGAGTTCCTACTGTGGCCACTTACCAACTGCAGGTTACTGCTCGACGTATAATTACTCCCTCGCACGACGCGCCGATCGTGCATCACATTCTGGTAGCTTCCACCACCCCCAGCGCCTCCTCCTTGCTGCTGCTGCTGTTGCTGTTGCTGGATGTTGTGGTCCCTGTGGAAGGCAAAGAGGTAAGCATTACCATTTGATATCATGCGAGGGTGGTGCTGGAAATCTAGGGAAAACGAAAACGAAGACGAAGACGAAGAGTCCATCCGTACGCAACCGATTACGCATCGCGGGTGAACCGCCGGACCGTGGTCCTCCTATACTCCGCAACCACACACTAATGGGCGTCAATTTGGAAAGGGCAATGATCCCGTTAGACCCCCGTAGGGGTTAATATCGACCTCCCTTCGTGATATGCGAGGGAGAGAAAGTGGACGATGGCCGGCGACGACAAGAAGCGATGAAAAAGCTTTTGGAAAATTCCATCCACCTTTTTTTGTGATTTGGCACACCGGATAGCAGTAGTGACCACATCCGGAGCTCCGGCCATAAACTTTACCACGGTTATTACGAAATCGTCGTCGCAGGAGGGGTGCTGTATTGATCGTTATGAAATGTGGTTTTTATACAAATTAATACGCAGTCTGGTAGGAGCCCCTTTTTTCGTTCGAGCCTTTCGAGAAGACGGTTAACGGTCATGCGGAGATGCTTATAACTATTTGTTTTCACAAATAATCACATAGTCGCGTAACGATTAGCTGCTCTCAATCATGCATGCGTTTCAGAATACAAAGATGATAGATGAATTGCGGCAAAATTGTTGAAAATATTTTGCAGAAGTGTTGATGAAGATTTTGAAGTTCATCTTAACTTAACTTGGGAACCAGCAAGACATTTGGTAGCAGAGTATTACGATAAATTTTGATGAATAAATCTACTACTAATAAATTTTAAATTCTAAAGCCAATTATTTGGAGAGACTTTTCCATGCTGCTCATGCCTTGTGTTATCTTATCGCTTGTCCATTAGCCTATTCTTGACTGACTGTTCTTTGATTCTTTAACTATTCTTTTTTAACATCTATAATTACGGACGAGCCGTATGTTTAGTAAACTCCTGTTGATGGATTTTGAATATTGGTGAATTGAATAAATAATTTAAAAAACACATAAAAGATGGAAAATAATCAAAATAGATAAAATAATTGTCTTCCTTGTCTTCAACTAAATTTATGTAACGTCAAATGAAACTATTGATTTTATATTAAAAAAGGTCTATAAAAATCGGAATTTCACTATCCCTCAATTATCAATGCTCAAACGATTACTGATTACTGTGAAATGAGAATTAGTTGGTTGTAGTTATTTAGGCTTTGGATTTGTTCTGCTATAAATATGAGCGTACAGCACATTTTAACAGAGCTTTCGTTAATATAATTGTAGATGCCTTTTGAAAGAAGAAGGAATTACTGCATCATTTTCCCGAAACCCATCAACTTCACTAGAGCTCTTAGCTATCCAACTCCATCTGTTAGCTTGTTCCAGGGAATTGACGGTTGCACAACAAGCTCCAAGCTAATCGGAAGCAATTCAATCCTACATGACTCCCCTCAACAACATGAACCATCGAATGCCTGTCCCTGTACTGTGTTGCTCACTCCAGTAAACGCGGCAATTAATCACAAACACAATCGATTCCCTCAGGATCGCGATAAGCGGTAAACAAGTTTAGTTTTAGCTACGTTTTATGACTAATTTTGACGCACTAACCAGTGGAGGCGCCCCCTTTGGATGTAAGCAATGTTTGATTCATTAATGAGTATCGACTGCATGTCGGATATAACGGAGCCCCCGGGACAGATAAGAAGCCACGCCGAGTTTGTCACTCGTTCGGCCTATCCACTGAGATAGTGATTAATTTATTGGGCAGAGGGGCCTCCATATCCCGTGTATCTCTAATGACTCCTCCTACTCCTCGCGGACAGGTCTGCTATCCTACTGACCTACTGTGCCACTATTTCCCCCTGAGGGGAGAGGGCCAGTAGCTTTAGCCGAACCCGGACAGACAATGCAATGACCCGTGGTGGGCTGAGTGGGCTTCTGGCCACAAAAGTACCGCACTAGACCGCTAGCGTGAAGTAAAGCGATACGTTTTGTGTATGGTGAGCCTCCGAGGGCCCTGGAAAAAGGGAACTCGAATTTGGCGTCTCCATTTCTGGCATGCCCCATTGATGACCTGCAGCAAAAGCCGAGCCGATTAGCCGTGGATGCACCCGGGAGTTCGGCATTGTCATTAGCGTATCTCCGGTAGCGATCACAGTGCAACCTACGGTGGCTTTCGTGCGCTTCGCAGACCTCACAAGCCGTGGCCACCGGGCGCCTCCATTGGTTGGTGGCTATTTGTTTGCAAAACTTTAGGCCCAATTTCCGGGCATTCTCGTCGGCCATTCTATCGATCCCAGCCCAGCACAGCGGCCGTTACAAAAATAGGGCACCATTCGCACCTTCAGTGAGGGGTTGTTTTTTGCTCCGTTTCTTGCATTTTTTTTGTTGTTGGTGAATGGTGGTGAACGGAAGATTAATTATTGAAATCTAATCAACTCGAGCTATGCGCGACCCGCTTGTTTGACCACAAACTGGACCCTGCACTGGACTGGTGACCCATTTCTGTGTTTCTCCTCCTGCGGCTCCAAAGGTTGTCGATAAAGGCTCCCCCCGCAGGCCTAGGACTGCGAAGGTCGTTCCGCGACCACCATCAGAGGGCCAACACAGAGAAAGAGAGAGAGAGCGTAGTTGAGAGTAATAGTGGCCGGCCAGGCTGACCCATAACGCGGACACATCGTCATGCTATGCGTTCTGGCACGGAATGCAGTGAAGTAAATGTTTTATGCAAATTACGTTTAAAGTAGAAAGCCCCGTTGGCGTCAACCGAAGTTCCAACCAAAAACCAAAACAAAAACAACATCCTCCGTTAGTTAGAGAGCGCCAGAGGACTCTTTACACTAAATCATTAACGATTGCCGGGGACCGGGAAGGGCGGCTTAACCTTGGCGGTGTCGGACGGATGGTGGTGTTTTAATGAAAAACGGCAATTACCTTGCCAGCGTCCGGTGGTGGTGGCCCCGACCGATCGATTGTACTTCCGTCACCGTTTGGTTGCGTACCGGTCCTTGGTCCTCGCCGGTCTGCTGTGGTGCCGGTTTGTTGTAATGGTGGCTACCATGCTTGCAGATGTACTCCATGCCCGGATGGTTGTAGTTCGGATGATTGATATCGTTATTGTTGTTGCCATTGCCATTCGGGTGCTTCGGGTGGCCATGGTGTCCGAGGCTGGCCTGCACCAGGCTGGGCGGTAGGACCCGAGGCCGGCTTTCAAAGGCATACAGGCGACGCTGCTGCTGCTGCTGGTGCTGTTGCTGGTGGTGATGCGGTGCACTGGTCACGGTGGTCACTGGAACCAGTACTGACAGATCCTTGGATGGCTGCAGGAACACACCCTTGGGGACGGTCGTGATGAACAGGGGCCGCTTCCGGACAAGGTTCACCTCCTGCGAGCTGCCCTGTTGGTGGGGGGATGCAGGCCGGATTAAATCGGTGCCTTTGTCGGTGGGAAGGACACTCGCGGCCACCCAGCGGTGCTTTCGGTGGCCAATTAGTCGCATGCAAGGACTTTAAAACTTTGCCAGAGATAACTTTTCGGACGCTAGACGCTAGTGGTCAGTAGGTCACCGCGTGGTGGTCGTGGTCGCTCCCTTTTCTTGTGTGCCTTCTTCTAATTTACATTTTTAATTCCCTTTATCTACTTCGCAATGGCAATCGATATCATGGTAGCAATCAAGCGAGCTCTGTCTGATATCATTCCCTGTGTTCTAGTGATGCCTAGTGACTTTTGCATTTCATTTCTAGGTTCTTTTTTGTTTCTAGAGAATCCTCTTTTGGAACTAATTCCAGGACCAAAAAGTCCTACTATAAGTCATTGAATCGTGCATTTCACAGTTATTATTGGAGGCAGTAAACGACAGTAACTTTCACTCAATGTAAACTGTCACTGAATAAGCGTAGACTGATTAAAAAATTGAAACTGTCTGGCAAGTAACAGTTAAAAGGAATTAACCATTTATAAAACAATTGAAAAAAGGGCTGGATAAGTGGAAAGATCTTTGCAGGATAGTTGCATTCGTGTATCGACTCCTTAACATAGAATGAATGCAATACCAAAATGGCGATAGAGACCGGCGATGCCAAGGTCCTTTTGGACCGTGTTCCACCCTATCCCACGTTATGATTCACTGAAACACCATTGACGGGTTCAGTGTTCAACATAAGGCACACGAACAAGAGCTCCATTCAGAGCACTTTCACCTTCACGATGACCACAACCCGGTCGGGCCACTGACCACAACTACGCCGTTCGCGATAGATTTTGATGTTCTGTGTTTGCAACACGTTGATCCCTGGAACCTACATTTTTGGACGATCGCTTCGATGAATCACTCTGTAGCTTCCGCAACTTTGCATCCAGCTCCCGGCTAAACTCGTGCTGCCTTCCTCGGTCAGGTGCACCACCGGTCGGTTCGCTCGTTTGCCCGGTTGCACTCGGTTGATGAGCCGGATTCCGGTTCTCGGCTTCAGCCACCGACTCATTGCTCCGCCGGTTGTTCCTGATGATGTGCTGTTCGAGCTCTTGCAGCAGTTTTAAATCGGAATGCAAATTCGTGATGTGCTGACCCTCGATCACTTCTCGTTGTTGCTGCTGTTGCTGCTGCTGCTGCTGCTGGCCAGGGTGCCGCAGTGGTCGTACGATCGCGTTCGGTTTACCGATCAGTGCACCCCGGTGGTAGTGATCGGCACTCGGTACGATCGAGAAGGCAGGACTTTCCAGCTCGAGCAGCTCTTCTGCCGGTTCCTGCGGTTGTTGATCCGGTCGCGAGTGTTGCTGCTGCTGCTGCTGCTGACGTGCCGATAACGTAGGCATCTTGCCCAGGGCTAGTGCTCAACAACCTTCGCGGAGTGTAACGTTCTCCTGTGAACTTGCTACTTCAGTTACGGCGACAACAACGACCACCACCAATCCTCCGGCAGAACGGGTTTGAATAATTCATCAAACGAGGCAGGAAAGGAACGGATGTGGTGCGCAGTACGGAGAGGAACGGTTCTGTATTATTCAGCCAATCAGCCGAACACCCGGTATGTAGGTTGACCCTCTAGCTGGACCATCATTGAGAGGACGGAATGAGATAGTTTTCCGCCTCATCGATCATCGGCCAAATCGAAGGACACTGAACAACACTTCACTTGCTTTCCACAGACATCACTTGACTCCTTTCTGGAGTTTCTGGACACACGACTCTGGGCAGCTAGTAAACCCTGTGACCGGTCTGGCCAACGATCCGACACCGAATGACCAGCGAGTGGTCACTGTGAGCCCCTAACCTTCTAGAAGGACCCGGCACCACGTAACCACCACACGAGCTCCACTCTACGCCAGTATGAGTGTAGTACGAGCGTAAAAGGAGCAGCAAAAGTCCGAGAGAATGACCCAGGGGGGGAGGCGAAAGCGAATGTTGGAATCCGAGTTCCGTGCTTTCGCTTTTCATACTACGAAACGGAAACCTCCCGGAGAGGTGGCCCGGAGAGGAATCCAAAAGGCGCTTACAACAAGCCGGTCCAGCTTGTGTTGCAATGGACACTCCACACCGGTGTATGTGAGAGTGAGAGCGAGAGGAAAAGCTATCAAATCCCTCAGGCTAAGAGGCCCCAATGGGACGACAGGCCCGGAACCCCTTGGAGACCGACGAACCCCTTGGCTGGGTGGTGGTGCTCGCTTGTGTGCGTCTGGAAATTACAGGCTCGATGGCAGGTTCGCGTGACGCTTGACCAATGGACCTTTCGGACCACCAGACCAGAGCACTCGGACGTTGAAGACCCCTCCCCCCCTTGACTTCACTTGGTTTGTCCCGCCGGTTGCGCCGCATTCCACCATCACCATCAGCACCTTCTACATCATCATCATCATCATCATCAGCAATGGCTGTATCGACGTGTCGCGGTAGACGAGGCAGTCCAGGTGACTCTATCAGTTGTCAGTGGGACCAGAAAGTGCCACAAACGGAGGCTACTGACGGGAAATAATGTAAAACGGAACCTCTGAATGAGGATGTGGCCGAACCGTCTGAGTGTGTTATGCTTGATCATCCTTTTCATTATCGGTTTTTGGAGGAATGTTTTTAAGAGCGTTCCGGTCATATGGGCGAAGGGAACATCGTTGGGTGGAGTTGCCTTTTCGGCCTTTTGATGAACATTGCTGATTGTGGAGTGAAGGAGGTGGGCAATGAACTCAACGAAATACGTCTCATTCGGTGTTACTAACACCATTTTCGGAAGAATATTAAGAAAAGGATAGAATCAAGTATTAGGACCTCTCGTCTGATAGGCAAATTGTGGTTCCATCTGATAGTTCTGCTTGATCAGAGATGTAACAAGCACTTAAGGTTCGCTAATACCACTCGCAGCCATCTGTCTGAGTCTCAGAAACCTTTTCCTTGTTAAGGACGAGGACAAAACGATCAATATTGATCAGTCTGATTGTAGCAATAAGAAGCTAGACAGTTTGCAGGTGCCGTTGTCGCGACTGTTGCCGTGGCCAGAGGGAATAACTAAAAACCGCACATTCCTCTTCGGCACAGCAGGTCCGCAGACGGTCCTAGGAATCTTTCTAATCCCTAGACAAAGGGACTGAGTGCGCAATCTAAAAAGAGCGACCACGCAATTGGGAGTTTCATGTGGATTGGTCCTTTCGAGAGTCAACTCAGTCCACAGGGGAGCCAGCCGTCGTCGTTGCCGGTGTGACATGGCAAAACGGAAATGATAAACAAATGCACGAAACATATCTCGAAGCGACGGCGACGACGGCGACGAAGAAGAGCCTTTTTCGGGTGCTAAGCTAACGATGGACACGCAACGCGCGGACTTTTTGGTGGAGGATTAGAGAATAAACCAAAACGCACCGTTTGGTCCTTGCCTCGCCGTCGCTGTCAAGTGGATTTATAATGGCACCCCTTAATGGCACACCATAACTTTACATTAGCCACGGCCCCGTAGCCCAGTAGTGGGTAGCAATTTTCAAGTTCACGATCAGATCGTTTTGCTGTTGAAACATGACGAGGTCCTGCCGAAATGGTGACTGCGTGTGGTCCTCAAGCGATACCACTTCCACGAGGAAACTTCCCCTTTCGTCCTGTTGTACCCGGTGCTGATCGCCGGATGAGGCCATTCGCATCGCTCGTTTTATCTCACGACAGGATATCATTAAATTCAAGGCCATGCCGGTGTGTTTCGGGGCGCGAATCCATCACGAATCCATCGTGAGGTCATTTAACCTCAGGGAATGGGTGGGCGTTTCTGGGCAGCGCTCGTGCGTGGTATGACCGCAAGTGACCGCTGGCTGGCCTGGCGGTCCTGGCGAGACGAGACGAGAGCGCTTTCTTGGAAGAAAGCCGCCTAACCGTGATTCTGATCGAAAATGGAAATTGTGAACAATCGTGGTCGAAACCGAAATGTGTCTAGGACCGGCGCGAAAGGTTCTATGAACTCGCTCACCGATTGGAATGCCCGGGGGTCCATCGGAGGATGAGTGTACTGGCGGTGAGGTGGATGGACAATTCGTGAAAATAGTTTTTCCACGGGACTCCCTTTTCGTTAGCAGCACCACAAGCAGCACCGCAGTAAATGGTGGAATAAACCCTTGACCTTCAACGGACAAACTGTGAAATGTTCACCTCCGTTGGGAACACCTCCGGCCGCAGACCTCACCTGGCACCGGATGAAACATGGGAATGTTGTGTCATGTGTTTCACGCGGACCTGATGTCGATGTTGACGATGGTGATGATGATGATGCTTATTTATACCGGCCAGCTATTCATTAGAACCCCTCGGCCCTTCCGTGTTTGTAGCACCCGAAAAGAACGCCGGTTGGAACATGGAAGCATAATGTCACCATGAGCAGCATGATGTTGTAATTGTTTAAGGGCTTTGTAAAGGAATTAATAGCGCAATAACACGTCAAGAAAGGCGATTAATGTACAGTGAGGATTTATGTTTTGAATTCGATCGAAGATGAAAGATCGACAAAAGATTCTTTAACGATTAATGTTAAAAGCATAAAATTGTCTTTTTGGTAAAAAAAGTATTTTGAATGATTAAATACTTAAATAAGAGGTCTTTGCATTAAATAGCATTAAACACACTCATACAAATAGCTGATCTAAAAATGTAAGAAACGAAAAAATAAAACAATAAAACCATGTATGCTAACTCAACATACACAACATGCTCATCACTGTAGATCCTGCGAAGTGTGTCCCCCCCCCCCCCCTTGTGTTTGTCCCCGGAATCGGTCGACAAAAGGATGAAACTTTGCGAAAGTGATCAACTGGAAACGGAAGGGAACCATTCCAGCACAAACGCCATTCGCGAAAGGTGGCCAAGTGTCCCCGGCCCATGGCGGTCCGGATTTATGTTTCCAGCATTCCAGCACAAGAGGCCAGGCCACCGGCAGATTGGAACACGGCGGTCTCGCACCAGGTGTGATGGCATTTTTGCTGCGACAAAAATAGGCCGCCGGTTGAATTCGCGGTCACAGAATTGTGTACGGTCCCGTTCTCCCTTGGCCACCCCGGAACTTGACGGTTAAAGGTTGAATGCTAATGACTGCCGGACGTGTAATGTATGTGGAGAATGTGCGACTTTTATTTTTGAGTGACATTTCCAACCGCGCCACATGTGCATATGGATTGTCCTTCGGAAAAGCGACTGTTGAGGGACTCTATTTTTGTGTGAGCGAACGTTTTACAAAATTAGCCGACAAGCTAGCCGTACGATAGATTTAGCTACTATAAAGTATCGTGGGAGCGTTACTTTGTGTAGCAGATACAGGGATAAAGGAGCAGATTCCTTCGCCTAGTGGATCGTAAGGATCTGCGGTGGCGAACCTTTGATTGATTGCAGATGGCACGAAGAAGCGCGAGCCTGCCAGCCAGCGGGTCACTGTACCTTTAATTTATTCGATTTTGCGTCAGATGAGCACCGCATTAGGCGCCGTTGGGTGGTAATCTTGCACATGAATTATTGATCATGCTGTTGCTGCGCTCGCACTAATCAGAATGTTGGAAGAATATGAGTAGTATACAAATGAAGCAATATAGATAGCATCTAATCGTTCGTTTAGATTGTTACATATTCTTGCTATGAATTCTTGAGTAATTTTTAAAAGAGTTATATGTCTTTTCAAATAGCATGCTTTTTGCTTTTTTAAAAACCATTTGTTTTGCTATGCTTTAAAAAAAGCATAAAATTGTTAATGCTTTTTTATACTTAAAATATGAATAATGCTTTGCATTAAGATATGGGATTCCTTTATATTGATATTGAAAATGAAAATAATATGTTTGTTCCCGTTTTTGTTTTGTTCAATTTTGTTTTGTTCATCGTTTGTTCAGTTAGTTTTTAATGAAATAACTGCTCCAGAAAAGTTGTCTATTATCTGGGCAATCTAGAAAAAATATGCTTATCTATATTTTTATAATAAAAAATTGTAGTTTATGTATAATAAAAAAATGTAGTCTAATTAAATGGAGAGGGAAGTCTGTACCATTTCATAAAAATCATAAAAAATACGTTTTATGCCAAACAATATTTCCTTGTACGTTGTCCTAGTAATGCATCTCAAATTCCTTATCATTATTATCGTCCTACATATTGGCAAATATCCCCAATTAACAGGAAGCTACTACTCACCCTCGCCTTTCGCTGCCCATCCGCACCAGTCGCTTGTTGTTGTAGATTGCACGTGGTGCGCTGATCCACGTGTAGACATTTCGCTGCTGCTGCTGCTGCTGCTGCCCATGCTGACCACCACGTGAGCATTTGCTCCACTTGGGATCCGCTTTCGAGTTGACGGCGACATGATCGGGAAAGTTCGGTTCCAGAAGCTGCGTCATTTCCGGCTTACCGATGACACTCGGTGGACCACACTTTTTCTGCGCCACCAACGGTGCGGGGCCACCCGTGGTTGGCATAGTGCTCCGCGTTCACTGAACAGTGTTTTCAGGTACTGCAGCCACCCCACTTGCCCTGAAGGACCGAAGGACCTTCGACGTTGAAATAGTTGACACAATGTTCCACAATCCACCAACCTTGCTCCTTAGCGTCACCGTCACCGTCACCGTTGTTCCGAGTGTCTGTGTGGTGCAAATGAAGCAGGAATGAAGCAGGAAAGGAAATAACTTAACGTTGCCAAAAAAGGGGAGAGCGACGGCCTTCCGTTTCGTTGCTTGCCGGTGCTATGCCATGGTGGCCGCAAGGAAGCCTTCAGGAAACGCGCGAAGAAAGAACGACATCAAGCGGGCCACTAACGCATCCTGAGCATGGAGCAAGGCACAACTTTAAACACAAACATTACTACCGACGGTTCAATTGGCACTCGAGGGGGAGCCTTGCCGTGAAGGAGCTGCAGCGACTGCAGCGATATTACTCATCCGGTTTAGTGTTTTCTGTGCAGAAAAACTATTGCTCACTGCCGAGGACGAATTCTTTGGTGCGAAGGGCGTTTGCTGGCCATTAATAATTGTTGCACTTGAAAACTATGCTAGAATGTCACTGCACAACATGCAAATCACGTGACTTTGGCAAAGTTGAACACCTTTACTTGTGGCGGTAGAACGGACAATCGTCGTTGTTGGAACACACTTGGTGGGTTGGCCACTTCACTAGCGAAAATCAGTCTGGAGAATGATTGTTTTCGATTGTTTTCACTAACTCACTTAATTTTGTTCTTTTAAAAGCAAAACTTCGTGCCTATTTCTTGATAATCCAAACGATTTGCAGGTATTTCATCTGCCCGTCCTGTGTTAACTGAGATGCGATATTTTCAACGCTTTATACGATTTTGTTTGTAAACTGTTTACGCTTCCCTCGAGCGAACGCCATAGCAACACCGTTTGGCGGGTTGCTTTGGAGTGTTGAACGCCGCGCGTTGTCTGTGCGTTGTGTATGCGCGCCGACGCTGGAATTCGGTGGGAATGGTTAATGAAATGCACTACAGGATGAAATTTCAAGGATTTCAAGGATGTTTGATTGGAAAATAACAAAAGGAAAGGGGTAAAGGAAAGGGGTATTTTGTGGTTAAGAACAAATATAGTCCATTGAACATTTTTCAAATATAGTCCATTGAACACAAGCAAAACATTCCAAACTCAAGCTCGTTTACACAGCCATTTCTGTCGAAAATACACCATGGACCAAATGGTCCACGAGGGTAAAATGAGTGAGTTTTTGGCTTTTTTCGACCCCTTTCATACTTTTTATGAACTTAAAGGTATATTTTTGCTCATTTGCTGAAAATAGCACGAGGACGAGGCTGAAATTTCAAGACGACGCCAGGATGGAATAGGGCAGTTCGTGGCTCCGGTGCTGGTTCATCCGAGGTTTCGGTGCATCGGACAACTTTTCCGTTCCATTGGGCTCTTGTTCGTCCGAAGAATTCGCTCCATTCTCATCCCATGACTGCAATTCCTTGTCGCTCCGATAAACCATTACCTCTTCTGGACTATCACTATTTGGGACCAAATCAGTGGCTGGTAAATGGAACATCGATTCGGATGTGGCTGGAAGTATCAATTAACAAGTAAAATGTATTAGCGCTGATGGCTAGTTCTTTATTGAGAATTCTTTGGCATGAGTTCAATGACTACAAGTTTAACATAGAAGTAATACGGAGTACAAAATTAATCATGGAAATACGTTGTTTCGTCAGCAGCCTGTGTCATCAGCTTCCAATATCGAAAGGATTTTCCTGTTCCTTTCCAATCTCGTCATCTTGCCGGTTCTTATCACCAGCCAAATTGAATTCTGCATCCATATCCAACTCTTCTGGTTGCGGCGGTTCTTCCAGCTCGTTGTGATAAGGATTCTGCTGCTCCTCTTCTTCACGTGCTTCGGTTTCTTGATGACCGCCGCACCCTTCAGATCATGCACAGCTGTACGCAGGATATCGCCATCGTGAATCGCTGGAAAAAAGTAAGGGAAATAGAATGATGAATCTGTAACACGAACGATGCAACGCATGAGCGGAAGTGATTACGTACCGTGCGTAGTGTGCTGTCGCCATGTGCTGTTTCAGAGCGGCCTCGGTAATTGCAACATGACCGCAATCGCCGCAAGTGTACTCCCGGCTGGACTCCATGGCTCATCTTCGTGTGATACAGCAATTGCGGATTGCGCGATTCCGCATGCCATCCGCAATGATCGCATTTCAGTTCGCTGCCTCTCTCATCGTGTTTGAGGAGGAGGTGGCTACGCAAGGCTTAATACGTGGGAATGATAAGGGACTGACCCGCGGTTCTACAACGTAGACAAACCCACTTGAGGCTGGTGGAAACACTCTTCGTGGGACTCTTCTGGCCGTGGTTCCAGTGTTCTGAGCCAGGTTGTGGTCGCTGTGAAAGATAGCCGGCTGCTTCGGGGGTGTTGCGGTGCTCGTTGCGGGTTTTCCATCGATCTGATTACCGGCCCTTTTCCGCTCCACTATCGTGATGATCCTTTTACTGATGATGATCTTGTGATGATCCTCTTTGATTCATTTTAGGGCCTGCTGGCGAGATGCACACACTTTTCCAACGTAACGGATGTAACGGATTAAACGTTCCGTTCAAAGCGGAAGCAGCGAAGCCGGCTCGCTAAACAAAAACTACTCGACGCAATTCGAGCTGTGCACAACATTGCATACTTTGAGAGGTAAAATGAAAATTCAAAAATTCGAAAAAAAACGACCCGTTTGCTTGAATTTGGTTTCCTTGAAAACCATTTTC
>NC_064878.1:43216563-43234063 GCF_943734665.1 Anopheles aquasalis | reverse complement strand
CTCGCTGTCTGTCTCGCATGCTGCACCACGGTTCTGCTGTTGTGAAAAAAGCGTGATTTCGGTTGTCGCTGCCATTAGCGCGCCGCGTGTTCTATGGCTGGCTGGCTGGCTGGCCGGTTGGCGTGGCTGTCCGGACCTGAGGATTCGATTTCGCGTCGGATATCTCGCGTTTCACATCGAACCGTCGCCAACCGCCAACGGGGCGCGCTACGAAGCCTTTGCTCAGGACCGTGTGTCCTTCGTGACGCGAAGAATTACTGTTTACTGCTGGTGCTGATGCTCCTGCTTCCCCCAAAACTCCTCTCCGGGGGACACACTGGCCAGAAAGGTTGATTGTCAGCAAGGATCGTGGTGCAAGGAACTGCGCGCTGGCTGCACGATCCTCCGGTGGTGCCGGCGATGTTCGATCGCGGCTCGGATCGCCCGCTGGTGATAGCGGCTGGTAATTAACACGATTTTCTGATTTTAATTATGTTGTACTGTCACACGATGGCTGCTGGTTGGTTCGGTTTCGGTTTCGCTGGTTCAAAATGTCAATTTCCGGGTTGTGATGCAAGTGGCCAGCAGCAGTTCGGTCCGTAACCTTCTATCCGGGGATAAGGACTCTAAATTCATGTTTCTTTGCGGAGTCAATGTAAACGTTTTTCAGTGTGTTTTATTTGATTTTTGGAAAAAGTCTTAGTTTTATATTTGAAATTTGTTCAATGCTTTCTGAAAAGTTTTACTTTTAATTAATGGGATTTTATTCAGGATAAGTATCACCCAAAGCAGCTACCTTTTTATGCATAAGATCGTGGCTTTCTTACAAATTGTCTTTTTCGTAGATTAATTTATATTTTTTCCTGAAACTTCTAGCTTTAATTCGTTTATTAAACAGTGGATTCTTTCCTGACCTAATTGGCTAATGCTTGCCACCTATTCCTAGTAATGTTAAAGATTTACTGGTGTGAAATGTTTACTTGCAATTGCTATCCACTCAGGGGTAAAGAAATCACGTACAGTGAATATAAATTCCTTTCGTAAAACGTCTCCTGAACAACCATTTCAAGTATTTTAGAATGTGCATTCCACCATCAGTTTTGTAGGCCTTTGGCTGCCACAGAGCTTCTAAATTAGAAGGAACTATCGTTCTCCTGCAAATCAATATTCATTTCAGTGTCGTTTCTTCTTCCAGACAACAAAGCATAGCTAAAAAATGATCGGTTGCATAGCTAATGAGTCCTAATTGAAATAAAGTTTGGACTATTTTACATAAAAACAAAACAATCTCAAAGCAGCATAAAGCTAATGTGCTTCAGGATACAAATTCAACTAAGAATGTTGCTTATTGTTGTTTAATTATACTCCAATAATTTTAATCATAGTTGCGGGAGTGTTTTTAGCCTTGAGAACACGGGAGAGTGTGTCTTTTGCACGATAAAATAATATGATATGCAATCGAAACGCCTCATCGATTAATGTGCGTTCACCAGATTGCTAATTGTCGGCTAGAAGGAATCACCCTAGGGTTAATTAATTTCCTTTAGTTGAATATTTGTTCTGTCGCTGATAATACTCTATTTATTCTAAGGCCAACTTCTAACTAACCTTATAAGTTGCAACCAACATTCCAGGTCCTGCAATATGTAATTCCTAGCGACTCCTTGATGGCAATTCTGAAGCAAGACGATAAACAAAAATAAACGCGACACGAGTGTGTACTCGGCCCTCCATCGATCTCGGAAAGAAAAGGTCTCCGCTTCGAACAAATCACGCCCCACGGCAGTACGCGAAAGCATCGGGCAAAGTAAGGAAGCGGACTCCACCCCAAGGATGATGAACTACCGATGAATGTACCGCGGTACCGAGAGAACCGCTGGGCCGCTGTGCCGTTCAATGTGCGATGGTTAACCGGTGCAGATTGTGTGCTGCACAAACAGTAGCATCGAGCATTAGCATATCGCGACCGGCCTATCATCGCGCTCCAGAATCGCGCGCTGCAGAATGCAAAAGCAGCGACTGCAGGACTGAGAGCGAATGAAGCGAAGGAAGAAGTGAAGAAGGTGGGCAAAAAAAAAACTAGAAATCACCAGCGCCAGCCAGTGGAGAGGGGACGAGCATTTGAGGTCAAATTGTGCTAAGGGGGGAGGTGGACAGACGATCAACGACACTGATGGCCGTTGTATCGTCCTCCGTCGAGTGGTCGCGCGTAGGTCTTGGTCTCTCTCGCCCTCTCGCACTAACCGGAGCATCATCATCATCAGCACCATCATCACCGCCGTCAGTAATGATGCGGAGCATGGATAAAGCAAAATAACCGGTGTACTCTCAAAGGTGCGCGCGCGAGAGAGAGAGAGCGAGTGTGGGGAGCGAAAAGATGATGAATTTTGATTAAACGCTTCTTCCCTGCCAGTGACATTTATCTACATATTTAGCCACATTCTTGACAGGAGAAGAGGAGACGCATCGTCGTCCTGCTGCTGGAGATGGTGGTGGCGGTGGTAGTTCGTTCTCGCTATCGTCCGTCGCAATCCGAACGCAATCCCTGGTTGCGTGCACGGAGCACTACAGGAGTGGGAGCTTGGCTTGGAACAAGAACATGCCTCCACCGCAGTAGTTGAACCATAATTGTGCACAGGGTAGCCACGCATATTCTAGATGGTGATACCGATAACAACATGAGAGAGAGAGAGGGGGAAAGAGTGCGAAAACGAGGCGTAGAGAGCAGAGAGAGATGAAAGGATTAACGTGTCTTTGGGGTCTCCAAAGGTGTTTTGCGAATCCTCGCTGAGGTAACAATGGACACTGGAAGGTTCATCTGCAGCAGGCTATGAAGTTTTGACGTTTTGCTTGAATCCGAGGATTAAAATTCCAGCCGACTTTCGAAGAATTTACCTGCCACTGTAGTTAGAGCTACGAAAAGGACTTGTTTCTTCGTTTTATTCTCCGAAGCTGCTATCTAATTGACTTGGATATGGCCACTCCAGCAAATGGTAATGCATCAAAAACACGATGAACGATGACGGTGACTATACCGATGCACACCACGTGTCCCACAGGCACCAGGTCATGGAGTATGTTTCTTTTGCCTTTATTTTCTTAACCTTTCGCTAAACAGAAGACAACAAAATGGAGCGCATCTTCTTCGAGTGCACAGCAGCACAGAACCGAAGAAACCTCCCCCGGGTGGATTCCTGGATTCCCAAATGAATAAATTGTCCTTTTCAGCTCTAGCAAACCCGACGGGCACGGTTCAGTGCATTCCATTGCGTTGCCTACCGATCGAACGTGCGTATTGCGCGCGCGCGCAAGAGAGAGCATAATTGATATTTATCTAATTCATCGACTCAGAATCGGTTCCCTTCTGTCTTTGGTTCCTAAGCAAACACGGCCAGCGGTAGAGAGACGAGATATCCCTTCCTCCCCCCCCCCCCCATTCCCATTGCAATCGGTAATTCAAATTCGTAAACGAATGCTGATTAATGTGCGTTGTGGTGAAAAAGGAATTTTATATTCGAGTCCCTCGCCACCTCGCACTGTGGCCACGGAACTGTCGCTGAGGAGATGCGTGTCGGAAACGTGTCCGTGGACGTACGGTGTGACCCGTGACGTGCGGTTCACATGCGTGGCAACGGATGGTACCGTTGGTGTCCTCTCGCTAGCACACGTGATGCGCTGGCTGGCTGCTGGTTGGCCTCCTTCCTGGAAGGAAGGCGATGCTAGATCCTGCCAGCAAGGCTCTAATGTAAGCCACGTGCACACGATCCCGTCGGAAGCTGCGCTGCTGTTCCTTCTCGTTTCACCAGAAAAGGTACTCGCTCGCTTCATTAATCGGTTTCGATGAAAAGAAAGGAAACGTAAGCACAGCTGGGGCAGATGATGGAATGGAGATTGATAAAAAACCCATCTTCTTGTTTTTTTTTGGTGGATGTGGTGGAGTAAATTCGAATTTTAATATCCACCAGGTAGCATTCGTAACATCGCACGATGTAAAACATAAACAGGACCTCGAAGCAGCATAAACATTTCTATTGCCACTGACGCCCCAGAACTCGTCCCGTGCTGCATGAATAAAAAGCATCCTCTCATCAGCATCTCGCAGTCCCCATCGATCATGAAAGCATTTGGGCTCTCGTTGACGCAAAACAAGGACGAGAGGTATTGCCAAAATCGAATTAATCTCCAATGAAGATGCCGGTGTCGGAAAGGGCATCTAAAATGTTATCTAAACACTAGAATTGGCGCAACGTGAACTGAGGCCCATCAACCGCGCATCAAACATCAGCTACCGATGTTGCGTTGTCGCTCTAGGGTCCTCGTACCCGCCCGGGGGCCGGGGACAGCATCGAATTGATCCTAATAAAACTTTTAAATGATCCACGAAACCGTCCCCCCCTTTCGCTGGCAGGCGTTCAATATTGAACAGCAAAGGCGCGGGCATTAAATTAACCCGATCTGTGGATCCGAAACGGTTCCACCGGGCATCAGTAATCGCTGGACACGATGAGAGGAAAAAAACGAACGAACAACCAACCAGGGACCCAATTTTCGCGGGGACAAGCCACCAGAGCACGGTAAGGATCGATGGAGAATGCGAGAACAAACATTGAAATAAAAAAAAAAAAAACGGGGAGGGAAAAGAACCCGCACCCCAGCGCCAAGCATAAGGAACGAGCGCGGGGGGAAAAAAACGAAACAAAATCATTTAAAATATTTGCTACCGTATAGTTCTCGCTGTGCGGTGGTCACTCGCAGACTCCCTCTCCATCTCTTTTGCCTCATTCCACCGTCCGGGTGACGATACATTATGCATCAGCGATTAACATACCGCTTTATACGATTCCGATTGGTTCCGTCGCCGCTCGATCTGCATTTGATCAGTGGATCGAGGAGAAACGGGCAGACAGAGAGAGAGAGAGAGACAAAGAGAAACGAGAGGCTGTGGAGGCTGAAATTGGGTTCAGGCGGCGGTGACAGAATCGGTGAACGGTTAATCAATAAATTTGTTCTGGCGCTGCTCCCGTCCTCAACCGACGGTAGTCGACATCGCGACGCGCCTCGATCCGCGCCATTGCATCAATAAACTGACCACCCCCCGGCCACGATCTTTTCGGGGCCTCGGACAATTAATGCTGACGACCTGGAGGCCCCGGGAGGATCCTCCATCGCGTCTCGGAGTCGACCGGAATTACATATTCATCCCGGACGTGCAAGGAGGTGGCTTCTTTTGAAGGGAGCGACCGGAGTGAATCCTTAACCTCCCCGCGCGAGAGGGTGTGTCGGCGGTTAGAGTGTTCCAGTGTACCGGAATCGTGTACCGGGATCGTGTTGAAGTGATTCGATTTGAATACCGGAGAAGGAGAAGGAGGAGGAGGACGTTGCTTTGATTGATCGTGACGACGGTCGGTCGGTCCTGAGACCCCGTGTCTGCGGTGATCGCGATGAACTGATGAAAGTCAAATTGCTTGTTGGCCTCAGTGTTGTTGAGACTGTACTGGTTGACACTGGGAGGTCGCCAGGATCACAGGAGATACAGAATCGTACAAATTGATCGCGAGGCGTGAATTCCGAGGCGTTCGAGAAGATCGCCGGCTGTCAGTTGTCTTGTTGATCGACTTTTTTCTTAAGTAAAACTTGAATTTGATGAGCAGCTTTACAGAAAAACATGACTACCAAGTGGCCACACCAGAGCTTCTTTCGTTATTTGTGGAAACCGACCCACGGGTCGCTTCTTTTGCGACCAACGATCAACCAAAGGGCTATCGCGTTTGGTGATGGCGATCGCTAACAGAGCGACGGTGTGAAGATGAAGACAGGCGACGGTTCTAGAGGGGCGGCAACGCACCATCCCCTATCAACCCGAGACATGTTTTAATTAAAATCGACCGATCACTTCGGGATCACTGGCTCTCGGTCGCTTCGATGCTTTATGAGGCATCCTTTGGCTCCCCCCGCCCCCCATTTGGCCCTGGCAGCATGATCGGCATCATCGTCGGCGGGGCCTGATTTGCCGTGCTGGACGTGTTATGGTGCGCGAGCGCACACACGCGTTCGGTCCCATTGACCGATGGCATGAAATGATCGGCCCCCTCTCCGCCCGATAATTATGTTCTGGCTTCTGGCGATACGCAAAACATGATCGACGACGCGGACGACGCAGACGACGCAGACGACCACGCAGACGATGACCGCGATCTCGAAACCCAATCGGAAGCCCCGTCTGAAGATGATAAATGTTGATAAACATGCGCTGCGCTGCGCTGCGTTGCGATGATTGCAGCAGCAGTGCGGTTAACCGTGCACTGACCAGTCAGCCCGTCAGCCAGCCAGGTAATGGGAGACCCCGGGAGAGCTACCATGGTGTGCCATTAAATGTTTTATACATTTTCATGGCCAGCATGCTGCCGGGCTGCGGCTAACGCGGACAGACGCGGCACACACGCGGGGGTAACACGCCGTTCATTGAAGGTTCCTCCGCCTCTTGTGTCTTTAGATCGAAGATCGCTTAGAACCAAGACACACACGTACGTTTATTATCAGCGCAAGTGGCTAGAACATAATTCAAACGCCTCTTCCGCTGCGGTGTCCGCTTCTTGTTTTTGTGCAGGACGTTCATCATTCCATTCACAAAATAAAAACGGACAGTTCGTAGGAGGAGTAGGAAGCGGAGAAGGAAGAGAGGAATGAGATGAGCCTACGGGTGTGGTGTTATACCGGGAACCGATTCCCCATCCCCTGGCCACTTATCTGAGCGCCGTGATCTTGTCCGCGTCAACAAACCATAAATTCAGCCAACAACACAATCCACCCGCACCACGTCAACCAGCCCGAAATGGTGAGCGCAAGAAGGGAAAGGCGCAAAGAACGCAAAAGAACGCAAAAGAACGCGATGGAAGGGACGGGGGCCGAACGGAATGAATGCTGGCGTTGGGATGGTAATGGTTCAAGTGCTGGATACATTTCTCATGCAGCATAACTCGTGCTTCATTCATCCGGCCAGCCACTGATGCCCATTCATGCGCGCTATTTGTTTTTTTATCTCGATAAAGGTAAAGACTCCCGAAAAAAAAACGTCCACACCTTCGCTGAATAGATCATGATGATTAGGAGACCGGGGCTGTACTTCTTGGAAGCGCCAGGAACGCGTGATGGCACGACGAGATGGGGGAAGGTTTTCATCGGAACCGATCGATCGTTCGTCACGATCATTAGGCTACTTGATTGAATGGTGACGCGCGTTGATTCGATTTCGTTTCGATTCGATAATATTGTTCGCCGAAGTACAAAACTGACACGTGTCTTAACTCTGTTCCGTTCGTCGTCGGTGCCGTATCGATTTCTAATGGATCTCTTTCGCTCTCCGGAACTGACTGGTACTGACTTATGTGGCCTCTACCGTTCCAGGGGGTCTCCGTAAATCAACTTCAAACCAAGAACGTTCGCTCGCTTCTCAGAAGGAAGCATTTTCCGGTTGATGAAATCATTTCCAGCTAAATGGTGGCCAAGGAATTCGGAAAGGATTGCCGCCTAACAATGTCTCATTAAGTGCTGGCAAGACTGCTTCCATTGCCGCTTCAAATGCAATCTGACAATGTAATGGGGCTGTGCAGGAAGGTGCGTGAACTGGTGTGTATCAAATGTGGTGCAGGATATATCGGATATGCATACCGGACTCATATCCGAACTGCGTAAGATGATGTTGCGAGAGCGTGAGCAAACACAATGCGCCTCTCCACTCAACCTGCCTTGGTTCTATTTGACTTGAGGAATCATTCTTCAGATTACATGCTGGTTGTGCGTGGCGTTGAGAACTCGGGACGTTCTTCGAGGATCAAGACAAGGCGAATCCTTTCACAGAACAGTTCAGTACACGCGCGTGCCACTGTTTTGCAACTCATTTCCATAGAATTCGCTTCAGTATTTTGGGTTTTGTTGTAACAGAACGTAAAGTTTAAAGGTTCTAGGGTCTCGTGTTGCTACTCTATTCCTGTCCAGCACTGTATCTGTCGTCATGCAACGCCAACTACGACGAATCGGTCCTTGAGACATCTCCTCCTCATCGGAAAAGTTCCATCCAAACCGACCGGGTTCCACTCCAAAAGACAAAGCTCTTCATTCCGTTCATAGAGAATTTGATAGATGCTGGCAGGACACGCTGCAGGGAGAGAGGCCAGGCCAGGTCAGGGTTCTCGGAGCCCGGGGAATTAATTAATAAAATTATGACATAATACGATTGGGTACAATGCAATGCTTGCTCCCCGCCCCCCGGGGGGGCTCAACTCAACTGTGAACGCAACGCAAGGTAATGGTACGATACCAGGCAGCGTACCGGGTAAAGGTGTGGGCAGAACAGAGCCCCCCACCCGTTCCAGGACTAACTTTGTTTGCGTGCAGGAAATCATCCGGCATCGGTACGACCGAGGGAACGGTTTCGTATACAGTACAGAAGGCAACACAGATTAGGTTCTCCAGCATCACGCTGCCATCGAACGAAGGAGTCAGCCAAGGAAGACGCTTCTGGCCAAGCCAAAGCAAGAGGAATGGCTGCAGGAGGAGGAGGATAGTTTTCGGATTTCTTCAGGCTTATGCAAACGCGCCTTCGCAGAGACGCTTATCTTATCCTAGGTTAGAGAGGACAGGAACACTCGGCTGGTAGTTAGTTTGCATAACCTGGCTTTGGCCAACGGGTGGCCATGGTGGGTGGTTGGTGCGTTGCAATTGAATAGATGATCTTCTCCTCTAACTCACCCAATCCAAAACGAAGCCAGAGAGCGAGCGTGAGTTTGCGAAAATGGAAAACGGAACCAAACCGAACTTGGACTTGTTCCGGTCGCCCGGCAGAAACAACCGAGGCAATTAATTCGGCTCCAATGAGTTTGTCACAATGTGAGACAGCGTGGCTTGCTGGCTTTGAGATTGTCTTAAGTCGTCGCTCCCGTACCCGCGTTCTCTGTAGTGCAGCCTCCGTGCCAGTCACTGAAGCGTCCATAATTCACCTTTCGTAACGCGTCTCCTAAGACACTGGCTAGCACGGGCACGGGCTGGGCTGGGCTGGGCTGGTACGGACTGGATTTTACGTATTCATATGCTGGATTGTCTTACAGGAGTTAAACACGCACCCAGGAAGCGAACTATAATTGTGCACTGATGCATATCGGAACGAAAAGCTTGCAGCTGTTTGTCTTTCGAGGGCTTTCCGTGTGTTGTGTGTTTTGTGCGCGGACTGGCTGCCGGTGTCTTGTTCTTTTTGTAGTGCAGAATGATCGTTGCATACGTTTGCTCCTTTCTGACAGACAGGTAATGTAGTTTTATCGTAGTTACTAGTTGTTTTACATGTTATGGTGGGTTCCTTTGAGATGTATTTCATTCTGGTTGTCTTCGTTGGTTGTACATATTGATGCGTAATGGTTTTGCTGATTGGGGGATTATACAAAATGGAATGTTTTCCTTGTGATCTGGTAGGATTTTATTGGGTTGCTGATTATTTATTTAAAGTATATTATCAACAGATCGATCGTATGTAGAGCTTGTGTGCGAATTAATCAAAGGCTTTGCTTTGTTTAAACAAATATCCTTTCAATATAAAGATGTATTTGGAGTTCTTGCGTCGTCACTGAAATGCAGACGATTATATGAAGCAACAACGACGAGTGTTCCTAAGAGGCTCGATAACAGCTTACGCTAAATATCAAGTAAAAGTAGATTCTTTTACACATTAGACTCATAACCTATGCATCTCCTGTATGGGCCAATTGTGCAAACACTCACATAAACAAAATCCATGTAATGCATGTAACAACCCCACACCCTTGTAAAGAATATTAGGCAATAGGTTAGCATTAAGTGTACAGTTAGTGATAAGGTTAGGTTAAAGATAAACAAATCTAGCAGGTTTTGTAAATTTTTCCTGCACTCAAATCCAAACTCCCCAGGGGAAAACCACACACTAGGAATCTAGAGCTTCACAATGAAAGTAAATGTCAAGACAAGCGTGGAAAAATTAAGAAATTGAACCCACTTTCCAAACATGCGTTTTGCAATGTTATCAACAATCGAATTGTATGAATTTTCCAAATAAAGAGACTACTACTACACATTAGACTCCTGCTCGAGTAGCATTTTGCGTGGCAGCTCGCCAAGTTTCTAATTAAGTTAATCTACACTGATCAATCTTTCAGCTACTCCTTCATAAATCTTTAGATTTTAACAACCCATGTCTCGTAACCAGAAACTAACATTATTATTCTTCGTTAATGTCCCAGACTTTGCCATTAATTATCAGCTAAGGATCTCATTGAATCGCAACCTGCTAAAAAGATTGTTCAGATTTGAATGGTGTGCGCTTCCTCAAAATCTTACAGTACATCTAATACGAATTACACTGCACTTCTGCTCCCGAACTAGAGCTCTACCGAGCTAATTAACATACATACACCGATTGGACAGCAGCGAGCATCACCGCCCCATTCCACTCCCTTCGCCTTAATCCAGTTGGCCCCAAAATATTTCCTTATTACCTGCCACGGCCATCGAACGAAGGATGCACTCTTTGGAATCGTCGCTGCAACGGATGCGCTCGTTCGACCAGAGCATCGATGGGTGAAGAGCCGTCGCTTGATGCGTCGGTCAGTTTGATTGACAGCTTCCGCACACCAAGAGTCCGCACAGCCAGTGCTGTCCCGGGACTCCCGGTACCGGTAACAATGGACCGTCGGGAGGCGTTCTAACGGGAGTTGCGAGCTGCCGTACGGGCTCGCTCGTAACATGTTTATTCGTTATCGGCGAACCAGCCGCTCTTCCTCTGTCCTCTCTTTCCTCCCTCCCTCATTGGATGCACACAGATACGAGGCACACGGCACACGTTTATTTCATTTTTATTCCATCATCCCGATCGGCGAATCCGTCGCTCACGTCTTCACGTTCTGTGGTGTGGGGGATGTTGAGGTGGAAGAGGTTGAAGCCGGAGGTCCAGAGACCAAAATTTGGCCCAAAACTCCCCCCAAACTCCCCTCCAGACCACCCTGCAAAGTGGCAAAAGGAACAGAACGGCAGGGAGTGCGCGATGTGCGCGCGTTGACATTTCGCATTCTCGCGGCTGACGAGCTAGCTTCTGTGATCGCCACAGGCACCCGTCCCGGTGCAAGATCCCCTCGCGATTTGCCTCTTCTTTCTCTCTTTCTCTTGGGCCCGCATACCCACAGCGTGACATTCGCAAAGCAAAGTTGACGAAAATCAAAAAAAGGAAAGATTGATGACGGGCAGGACACATCGGAGATAGAGCGGACGAACGGAACGAGTTGGATCCACACAGGGGGGGGGGGGGGGGGGGGCGCGACTTGACGAGACGTTGACGAATTCCGGATCTGCTGTTGGGACGATGCGCAGAAAGCGAAACAAAGCAAGGGAATCCGTCGTACCATGCCGTGAGGATCTTCTTCCGATCGCGCTCCGCTGATCGGTACATCCTGTCGCAACGTCTGGCTGGCTGGCTGGCTGGCTCGCCGAGGCCTTTACCTAGTTTGCCCGGGGAATCGGAATTGGCAGAGAATCGACTTTCGGACCTTCGGGACGGAGGCAGGGGGAAGACAATCGAAGATTTGCTCGATAAAAAATTCTTTTGTTATTCGCGAGGACGCTTGCGACGCGGATTCCGTGGAGCTGCGCTGCGGTAGAGCCAGGGTTGGCGTGCTGGCCGTGCCCGTCAATCCGCTGGGACCTGGCCAGGAGACGCATCCGCACACGCTCCGCACGGACGTGCAAGAAGATCGTGTCAAGAAGTCGTCGTCGAAAAGTCGTGATGTCGTCTTCGTCGTTCACTGGTGTCGCCCGGAACGCATCGTAATGTAGCGAGTTGAAAGAAAGTTCTCTGGCTGAAGCCAAAGTCGAAGCAAAGCGATCGAGAAGTAGAAGCTAAAGTGTCTGCTGCTCGTTGAATGCTGCTCCGCTTCAGCAGCCTGTAATCACTAATTAACTCTTTGGACCGCTTCGGCGAAGGACGACGACGATCCACCTCCTTTTCGGCGAAAAAAAAACAAGGCAGAGATCCCGAGAGCAGAGAACCATTTCAATTGCCACACGCACCGCTACGCGCGCGCCTCGATAATTTCTGGAGTCTGGAGATTCTGGAGTGGCTTGCTGGAGCGGAATGAACTTGTTGCAGAGTCAGTGCAGTGGTTGGCGGGATGTAAATTGAAATTCCAAGCGATCATGATTCGCGAAGAGAATGCGTCTCCGTCGTTCTTCGAGTTGATGCTTTTGTATTGTTTCGTCTGCTTTCGTCACAAATGATCTCTACTTCCGCTCGTGTACGTCTGACACGTTCAGTTTTAGCGAGACGCGAGACAAGACGATTGCTGCTGCTGTTGCTGCTGTCAATCAATCGTTGCACGGACGCAGCAGCAACAGCCACCAAATCCCCTTTTTGGAGGGCCTAGTGCTTCGCTTTTTTGTTTGGACGTGGACAGTTTATTAGAAAACAATGTATGCTCCCTCTTCCCATCCGCGGCACCTGGAATGTCGTCGCCAAAGGTCGGCCGTCTGCCAATCGGCCAAAAATTGTCAGGAATGATGGAGTGATGGTCAGCAGATTGTGGTTTTTGGTGATCTCGTCTTTTGTCGAGTTTCTTCGGGATGATTTGAAATCATTTCAGAAAAGACCAGGATACCGTTAGGGTAGCTACAACGTGATCTGATTGCTTTGATTGAGGATCGTAGGTTTTAACATTAGAACTCTTGAACCAGATCACTTTGATTGTGGTTTTAGTCGAGAAGCTAACGAAGCCAGGCTTCAAATACAATGTCAATGTGTTCACTGGAGGGCTTTCACTTCCGTTTGACTGCAGATCACGATCCTAAAACCCCGCCGGATCCGATGACCTGTGACTTCGCTTACGAACACGGAAGGATGCGCCATTGGTCTGGGGACTCGACTATTTCGATAACAAAGAGCCACAGAAAGATAGACGCGCTGGACTCTATTCCGGGGAACTGTCACCGCGTTGCATCCTGACCCGGGCAGCACTGGAAAGGGTACGACCAAAGGCCACCAAAGACCCTTTTTCGGTCCGGAACGGTCGAAACGGGGGTTCCCGGAGGTTCGAATCGAGATAAGCGAAATGCGCGTTCGCTCGTTCGCTCGCTTGACGTTTCCTTTTCCGGCCAGGAGGTGTGAAAGAGGCATTCTAAATATTTCCTATTGAAAAGGCAGGCGCTTATCGGTGCACGATCACGAAACACGACCTGCTGGCCCTGGCCATACCGACCTTCCGGAAGGGAACCTACCTGAACACTTGGTGCTTGGTTGCTGTTGCCGTGATCGTAATCGCGCGAGCGCGCTCGCTGGACGTTTCGTGCGTGTCCATGCGTGCAGGAAGCTGCTCTGTGCTGCTGCTGAGGATCGTTTTTATGATTGACTCCTCCTCCGCAACACGCGGCAACGGGGGAATCCTTTTATGGTCGGTCCATGCGGAGCATTGTTTACGGCGCGCTCTCGCTGGATGGCTCAGAATGGGAATGTTTTTTTTCTGCAGCGCGAATGTTTTCTTTCGCTGCACAATGTTTTGGATTCTGCTGCTTGTTCTGTTTCATATTTATCTGTATTTATGATATGGAATGATGATCACCTTGCACAGAGAACCCCGGGCTCTACCACCGGCTGGGTGGTGGCTAGGTGGTGGGAGATTTAATAAAATGTAGTGTGAACTCATTGGCATTCGTGTTCGTTTGCTGTACGCACGGCACCGGACGTATAAGGGTATGGCGTGTGCCTGGCTGTGTCGGTAAACATCGGAGTTCTTGTTAGTTTTTTACTTACCTTTTAATGTTGAGTGAAACATTGCAGCGAGCGAGCGAGCGTAGAATATGTATTCTGGTTGGGCAAAATGAAGGCTGGTTGGATGTTCGTTTTCTAATTATGATGCTTTTGAGAAATTAAGCTATCGTACGAGTGACATGATGACAGTTTAGCAGTGTGCAGTGATCATAATCTTCGTGAAAATGGTAAACCAGATCATGTTACTGTCTGTTCTAGGAATATCTTACACGGTTTCAAGAAGAAAACAGCATGTTTGTAATAAAGAATAATTAACAAGCATGATTTTAATGAAATAATTGGTTGCCAACAGGGTTAATCTGTTGTCCATTAAATGACGCCCATAGAGAATGATTTGTGAATCGCAACGAAAATGAATATTTCAATGAAGTTGGCTTGTTTGTTGTTGTTTAAGAAATTAAAATAAGATTAAAATAAGAAATTAAAATAATAAAAATAAGAAAGAAACGCATGTAGTTATGCAAATTGGCTAATCGATTGCCGTATGAGATTCTATTTATTAACAAATTATTCAGAAATTTAAGAATATTCTCAAAAGTTTAGGCATCTTTGTAATAAAAGCTCAAAAATAAAATGATTTGATCGCATTTTTGCCACAAGATTTGTTAAAACAGTGTGTCTAGAGAATGTGCAGTTTCTGATCATAAGTTTCTTATTATTTTGGTGCCGATTTTGGTTGTTTGTGGTTTACAGGAGGTCTTAGTTTAATTTGAATCAAAATCTTAAAATATCACTCAAATGGGTACTTATTCATCAAGAATTCAACCTGTTTGCGCGTGTTTTTCTTTCAAATTGTAATGAACAGGAAATAAAACCTTCTATAAGAATGCTGCTGTTAAATGTTGAGTGCTTTTAAAAAAATGAATTTAAGGACTATCATTGGTTGGTTCCTAATAGGCCATGCATGGTTCCTAATAAGCAATAACGAAATGTATATACAGGAACAAGATTGTTCTAAACATGATGGTAAAAATCTACGTTCTAAATGACTTTTACTATCTACTATATTTACTTGTAACACAACAATTAATAACAATTTCATTTATAATCATTTTTGAAACTATTGTGTGATATTTTAACTCCTTTTATCCTCTCTAACCACTTCACAATCACAGCCTGGTGGCCAATTACCATCACCGGGTAGGTCCTGCTTGCTCGCAACCTCCAAACGGCGTTACTTTGATCGATTGAAGCCGCCAGTCAGGGACATGTTGACGGTTTGCTGCTTGGCCAGAACAGATCAACAAATTCTCACACCACAGCCACCCCGAACAGACCACCCTTACCGGTGACTACACTTTGCCTCCACTTTTAATCGTCCGCACGTGAAACGGTTCCTCAATGGCAATCCATCTGGACTGTCGGATCCCACAGGATCCAGAAAGAGCCTTCGGTGTGTTCTAAGCAAACGTAATTTCAAACCAGCGGCCACAGTCACACGTTGGGGCAACAATGGAACATTAAAATGACCAGCACATAGCGGACGTTCAAATGAAAGGTCTTTGGTACCGCCTTGGATGCGCCCATGACCACCACCGGACGGATGATTCACGGTCAGCACGCGGAAGTGAAGCAAATGGAGTCCATCTTTCCCTTTTGCTTCTGCTGTTTCGAACGCGCCTGAAAGTGGGTGTTAGGTGCCTGTGTTTGTTACGTTAATTGTGACACCTCTCTGACCCCAACGCGCTGACTCGCCAGCTTTCCATTTTCATTCCCATCGAGACCGAAATGCCGCCCATTCACGTGGGTTCACCGTTTCGAGAAGAAGAACGTCGAGCGATCATTCTGGACGTTGGTGGATCGAGTAGAAGAAGAGAAAGTACACCCAAGAAGCAATTGTCGATCAAGCGGCGGCGATGGCTGCCGCTTGTTCCTCGTTAAGCATCGTCGTGGCATGCATTTATGGTAACGGGGAGGGAAAACCGACCAGCCCGATCCGATCCGCTGCTGATCACCAACATCGTTGATTGATGCTCTTCCCCTGGATCAAGAGACCGCGCAAGTCAATTGCAAGGGACCGGCAGCCAGCCAGCCAGCCAGCCAGCCAGTTGGAATCAGATTTCGTGATGCACTCGGGACCGGCTCTGGCTTCCCTTTTACGATTTCGGTTCGCAGCGATGAATACCATTTTATTTAAATTTTCATATGCTTATTTGAATTGACATCGGGGAGACAGGGCGATCGGGGCTTCGAGGATTGTGTTGGAGATCGCTGTCGTCGTCGTCGTCGTCGTGGTGGTCACTGACAGGAACGCTCCCGATTGGTGGATGGACTCGTTGGGACCGAAAACAATCGATCGACCTCCTTCCCTCCCACCCCACCGGCCATCTCTCCCCAGGGAGTGTCCTTTTTTCCTCTTTCCGATTGCGTTTGCATCCCACAAAGACCGGTAAGGGGTCGGTCTGAGCGAGCGCTCGCCACGATCCTCGATCGATCGATCGCTAATCAGCATCACCGGATTGACAGTGACAGTTTGGGCAAGATGCTCCCACATCTGCAACTGAGCAACGGGGGGAGCATTGGGCAGCACGCGAGATTGCCTACAAAATGGCCGCCCCAAAACGGGGTGGACAGTTGTTGCTGGAAGCGATTGTTTCGATTCGCAAAATGGCTTACCGTGGAGATGCTGCTTGGCAAAGTGATGCTGCTACTGCAAAGAGTTTAACTAAATTTTCTTCGATCTACGCAGAAACATTGTTGCTTATCGCGGGGAGGCCTGCTTTTTAGAACGGATCTCCACCAATCAATTTGCGATAGTGTTTGCACAATTTGTTTCTCTCGAACTCCATCGATGATCGCACACCAAAAGGTCTAAACGGCGCTACGTGCCGAATGTGTACAACGGGACCGCAATCGCAACAAATGAATTGTTTTTATTGGATATTTATTACCACACTGTGCACAGTGTACCGCACGTGAACATGCGAAATGCAATCGTAATATTCCTCGGAGCTATTTTCAATAAATTCTGCCAGATTGCGCGCGTGAGGCTCACGCCGCGCCCCGGAAGGACCTCGAATCTGTGGGTCTGAGGCAGGGAAAAAAACAAAAGAAGCAAGGAAAAAAAAAAACGCAGGGGAAATTAATTACGCAGCAAAATATCGCGTTGGTCGCCTTCGAATCCGCGGCACCGACCGACCGAGGGACTCCGTGAATCAACGGGAGGATATGTTCTTCAGCTGCGTTCCGCCGTTGTCGTTGCCGTTGGCACAGTGCAGTTGTGCGTTTTATCGTTTTTCACTCGCCTCACTCACTCTCTATCTTTCTCTCTTGGAGGGGTTGGTGGATCTGCAACGAGTTTTAATTAATAAATGAAGCGTATAATTTCAGGACCCCGGCCAAGTGCCACGGGATATTTGAATATTGTCATTATCCGCTTCGCCGCTGCACCGCTCGCGTTGATCAATGGGTTGCTGGGATTTGAATTATAGGCCCGCGTGTTCTTCGGGCGCCCCCTCACCTCGCTGTTGTTCTTTCCTCCTCCCCCAAAAACAGGGAGTATTTCGCGTATTTTTCTGGTGGGTTCGATCGTTCTTCCGACTCCGTTCGCTGGGCGGCGAAGAACCGTTGAGCAGGAATGCGATGATGCAGGAATTTCAAGAGGAAAAGGTCAGAAATTATTCTTGAAAAAAAAAAACGACACTTGCTGGGGACATGAAGGAGAAGGTTTATGAATCGTTTCGTGTATGA
>NC_064878.1:43196563-43211563 GCF_943734665.1 Anopheles aquasalis | reverse complement strand
GATTTTTGGGGGGGGGGGAGCCTTTCGCCTAGAAAGAGATTTGGAGTCGTAAAAGATTCGACATCTTTTTTGTGTTTTTTTGTTCGTTGTTTTCCCGAGATTTTTTTCTTCAACATAAAATACTAAGTGTTTTATGGTCTTTTATTGATCGTAAACCTCAAACCTTGCGCTCTGGCCCTGGGTGCCATAAAACGGTGCGTTTATGATCCAAACGAGTGAGTTCTCCGTGACAGAGAGACAAAAAGAGAGAGAGAGAGAGAGAGAGAGAGGATGCGCAGGATGCTGCTGGTACAAGTGGTTCACAACTCCAGGAGGGTGGGAGTGTGGTCTAGACTTTCCAGTTTTTCACTGGACACCACAGCACGATCCTGTTGATGCGACTGTGACTTGATCTGTTGGAGCGGCCACGCAAAGCTTCCAATATTGACAGACGTTTGACGTTTCGCGCACACTGCAACGCTAGAGACACGCGGAGAGGGAGAGAGGCGGAGAGAGGGAAGTGCGTTTGAAATGATTTTATTGCATCGCTCGATCGATCGATCGCTTGATCGATCCGATACGTCTGATATCTCGATTGGGGCCGAAAAGGGGGGCGGGTGTCTTAAGAGCCTCTTGCCCTCGAATTCGAATCCAGGGAGCAAGGTGTGCTTGAGGGAATTAAGCGATAAAACATTAAAAGGAAGAATGAAAAAAAAAACATAAAACATCCGATGATCGGTGATCGGAGGTGTGCCCGCCGGGTCATGAGCATCAAACTTTGAAATGACATCCGAAGAGTCGCACAGTCGCCGCCAAGAGTTGCGGCGTTTCGATTTCAACGCGAGTGTCGAGGATTTGGATTAACTCGGAGCTGCGTGTGCGAGAGTTGGAGGCGAAGCATTGAGAGGACCATTTCTAGCCATAAATCAAGCCGGTTTTATGATCGCGATGATAACTGAATGCCGTTGGTATGCCCAACATGAGAAACAGATGGCTTTATCCGCCGGGGGAGGCTTAAAAATTGGCCACCAAAAACAAGTTGCTTTGGCCAAATTGATAATCCAAAAAGATGCTTTTTCGATGTTCGCAGCGGCGAAAACATCTGCCAAGGACAACTCTCACGGAAGACGAGTTATTTGTTTATTTAATTCGTAAAAATGTTTGGCCGTATGAGAGATCTTCACATTAGCTAATTAAGAAGCAGGACTACCACTTCGGTCCAATAAACAATAAACAATAAACAACGAGTTTTGTAATCGACAAGAAATGCGGTGCGGTGCGAGAAAAGTGCTCAATAGAACTCTAATAAATTTACAGGTTTTTTAATTAACACATTAACAGATTAACAGGTCTAGGGAAACATTGAATAGCAATTAGTTTCCTAAACGTATCGGACAAAACAAATAGAGAAATGATTAAAATATGGCCTAAAATTCAGTGCATGATTGACTGCTTATTTAAATTGTGCATTGAAATTCAATTTGTTGTCCAAAAACACATTAACACAGTTTAACAGAGAATGCGGAATATGATCCTATTTTTACCCTATAGTATGTGACTCTATAACTCTTATCTGCAAGAATAGAGAAATAATTTAGTTTACACCAGTTACAGAAATTATCACATATCTTTTTGCCAAGCTCCACATTCGTAAAAAGTGGAGATAGGCATAAACAGTTGGATGTTTTCAGTTTGATGTGATATCACACATGGGTTATCAAGTATTATAGAAAGTAAGTCTTTAATGTATAGAAAGAATAAGAGTGAGCTTACTCCAGAGATACTTCTGAGCTGCTCGCGAATGAAAATTTCTAATTTGACACGAAATGACCGTTCGTTCTAATACAAAAAGAACTTACCCAACAGTATTTTAATGTTGCAATGATCGATGCTTGCTATTGTTGAAATCAGCACACAAAGCACAAGATTGTGAAAGCATTTGTCCACCGTTCCTAGGAGGACATATCCGATGCCGCAGCAAACACGTGACGCTTGTGCGCAATGCCTTGAGTGAAGACGCACATCACCGCCCATCATCACGTTGCCCAAACAGCTGAGTGGCTGAACAAACGAAACATCGATCCATTTTCTTCCTCGTGACGCTCCTCGTGAGGCGTTTATGTTGCCTCGCCACCAACCACAAAGCAAAGCCCAAGGCTTGGGGCTAGGGATGGCCTCTGATGCGAAGATCCGCGGCCACCGGCCAGCCAGAGCGAATTTTATGGCACGCATTTCTGACGTTCTGGAAAAGCAACCGATCTCGCCGCGATCGGTTCCTCGATCGAGAATCCACGATACCGGGGGAGGAGAGGGAGATGAGGAGGAGCGGGGAGTGAAATTAATTAAGTTATTGAAGGTAAGAGAGTGTAGGCTTGAGAGGAAATAAATATTTATCGATCTACGGCACGCAGTCCACACAGACCACAGACCCCAAGCTTCAGCCACCGTTTGCGTCGAGAACGACCGATTCTCTCTCCCTCGCGTTTCGTGTTGTTGTGGGCCCTTGGCCTGGGTCCGGGACCGTGTTTTGATGTGGGGATCCCCTTGATCACCTCCCCACATTCCATTTTCTCCCACTTTTCATTCCATCCACCAGCAGTGCCGCTGGTTTTAAAGGCTGCTTTATGACCGTGGACCGTGGAAGGGCCACGGAGAGAGGAGTGTGGAGAGTCCTACGGCCAATTCGTGAGATTCGCTTCGATGGGCGTTGGTTTGGCAGGCAAGCTGGTCTGGCCTGGCGGGCTCATAAAATCTCGGACCTCGGCAACTCGGTGAGCAACGCATCGGTGTTTGCGAGTCAGACCCGTGAGTCCGATCGTATCGCGCTGATATCGAACACGGCGGGCTCGGCGTGTGCTGCACATTCTGGTGCACCCCACACACCCGATCGAGGCCGTTTGATAAGATTTCGTTCCGCGTCCACGAGGCCGATCGTTGGTGATGGCGTGCTGCAGGCCTCTTGGCTGGCAAACAGCTGCATATGCCCGGTGATGCGGTGCCGCAGAGAGCACCTCGAATGCCTTGGAGTTGATGCCGCAATTTTAGACAAAACAAATATTTGTTTTTGAATTTTGCACCCCCGGAATGGCGGTCAGCTAGCTTCTATTGGGTTTGCCGGCTCATTGGATTTTTAATTTCCTTTCGACTTTTCAACTTTCCTTTCACACTTTTCCCCGGGAAAAGGGGCTAAGTACACCGGCATGTAAAATGTGCGTTCTACGTGCCAATTGTTTCGAGATGCAAATTTTGAGACCCTGCTGCTTGCTCACATTTCCGATATTGGAGCAGGAATATGCGGGGGACAACGGTGTTGTAGTCATCGATATGGAGCAAGTGGAACAAGCGGGTGTAACAGCTGGAACATGGTTTGCAAGCGACGTTAAGCACGTGTTGGTATGAAATGTTTTGCGTTTTGGGTTGAGGTGCTTTTTTAGGGTGGAGAAATTACGAATACGGAAGGGTTTGTTACAGTTTGGCTGTTTATGCTGGTGCACCTTTGCTACATAAGTACGATTGTATCCAATGGGAAATGGGAGAAAAGCTGGTTAAACGTTAATTTCAATGGGTTTTTGACGATAGCCTCATTAGATATTCGATTTCGGCTTGGAGATGGTGACTGCTTGCAATAGAATCACATTAAGAACATCACGATTGTAGCTTTCAAACAAACATTAGCCATGTTTGTATGTTTCGCATTAAGGTTGTCTTCTCCAGCATAATCGAAGCAGCATACTATTTAAGGATTATGCTACTCCCCCCAATTTTCTGTGTTATTGTGTGCATTGATCCTATTTTGGAGAATTTTCATGCGTTTTAGTTGTTTTACTTGAAACTTGCTTGAATGTTGCTGGATTTCAGAATACGATAGCTGATAGTGTGTTAATATTCTCAATTTATTATAAGGTAACCATTTTAGAATGATTGCTCTATACCTTACCCATTATCAAATCCATTTAAATCATTTTAAACACAGTTTCATTTCGTATCTGGACGTACAACAATTGTTCGTAGAGCACGTACTGATCTGTATTGTTCTTCACGTGGAGCATATTTTGTTTTTATTGGAATAATTTCAGGTCTTTCAGGAATATTTTAGGTCTAAGAGCTATTCTCGATAAGTTAACGTAACAGTGTGTGCAATGCTAAATATTTGATCAAATGTTTATGTAAAAGAGAGCATGAAAAGCTGCATATCATGGTTCATAACTTCGCATAATGTTATGTTTTTTATATTATGGTCTGATTTGGTAGCTTTCATTCAAAAAAGGAGAAGTCCTTCAGTAGTTTTACGAAACCATGCAACTTTAATTGTGCTTATTCTATATACCATGTATTATGAACCATGTATTTCAATAAACAATGGATTCTTTGAAGATTTCCCCCATTTGGACATTAAGGTCCCCTATTGATGTGTTCCTTTAAAATTATCCCGACTCATCGCTGGGTGCACGAACCCTAATTCTCAACGATATGGTATCTTAACCTTAGTTGCTCAAACAAGCAAATTTTGTTCAGATATCGTCAAAGATTAAAAAATCGAAGACTCGAAGAAGAAAAATCAACATAAGAAATCAGATTCGATCAGAGAAATCATCAGACACTGAGTAAAGATTGAAATTTATTTGAAACTATATTTTAGCAATCCTATTTAGCCAAAGGATGATATTTAAATACCGAAAGATTAGTTGAAGTTGCCAAATTAAATAGTCACAAATGAATAACAAATCCTTTATCAGGGATACTATTTAAGTTTACTTAACTTTCGAAAAAAATATCCACCGAAAAACACGATCACTGTAAAATGGCTCTATTCATCCTTCGCCTACACCTGCTCCAACGCTGCCCACGATCAAAGCTTTTTTCCCTCTTGAAAGACAATTTTCCCGGCGCGAAAGGTGCGTGGGATAAGCGCGGCACACGGTGGAAACCCTATTTTTGCGCCAAACCCCAATTCCAACAACCTGGCACTGTGCCGGGACACGCGCTAGCTTTGGCTCGCGTAAATTGTCCTTATTTACAACACGCCCGAGAGGGCAACCGAGCCAGCCCATGGGCTGGATTCCGCCGGCGAAGAAAGGCCGGAAAAGTTGTGCGAACGTCGAGTACAACATATTTATTGTTACAAGTTTCGCCTCTCTCTCCTCACTCGCTGTTGGGCTGCATTACAAACGTTTCCTGCGTCAAACCCGGGGACCCCGGGTGGGGTGAATGGTGGCCACGAACGGACGGAGGAGGATTGTGGCATTTTACGTATTTAGCAGTTTAGTGTGTTTAATACGATGCTAATTAGGTTGCACTGGGGATACGCGCCAGGATACCAGCGCTAGCACGAGCCACTCTATGGTTTGCAACAATGTTGCAAAAGAACACCCCCTGGCTCATTGTGGTACAGGAGCATTACATGCGTAACTGAACACCAGGAAGATAGAATATTTCTTCCCTTATTTTCCACACACAAATGCTTTATCAATTTTGCCCAAAGTTTAAATTTGTGTTCTAGAAGGTAAACAACGTTTAGTGTCGATGGTAACCCCCAAAAAGGAATGTTTTACAAATGCAATTGCTAAACAATTGTTCCTACAAATGACCAAAACGAGGGAAAGGCCAAAAAGGCAAACAGAACAGACCGTTTACATGGTCGAGAACACGTCCAGCACCAGCAGGAAGCACGTCGTCGTCGTCGTCGGTCTCTGGACACCGGAAACGCTCGCTTCAACGGAGGTCAATGCGTACATTTCCGTTTGCCTGGGCGGAGGCCAGTCCAGAATAGACGAGTTGGGCAACTTGTCACACTTCCGGGTACGCAGGTGACTACACCACACCACACCACACCAGACCATTCGCGAATGTCCTTTCCTGAAGGCGGTTGCTTTTGATTAGCACCACGGGGCGTGCAAAGTTTGTCCTTTTCCGACGGAGGTTCCTTGTGTCGTCGTCAGCTGTAGTCCCTCGCAGGTTGTGGGTTTCGGGTAAAAGTTTACATTCATAAAATCTCTGGCCTGGACTCACGTGCCCCTGTCCTCGTCCGGTTATTCTATTCCACATCGGGTTCACGCTCGACGCTTCCACTGGCCGGCAACTAATGAGACCGAAACTAACTCACGGAACTAAACATTCTCGGGACAGGACAAGTTGAGCCAGGGGGTCTAGCCTATGCCTGGGCAGTCTTAATATTTTATCCATTAGGATAAACGTGCCGTAGTGTAATTTGGTGGCGTTTGGTTGCTCGCCTCGCGTCTCGCCGGTTCGTGCGGTGCGGCGCGGTACCACCGGTTTGCGAAATGTTCAACGGCAACAACACCACCAGATCCTATGGACACCCCAAACACCCGGGAAACACACATACAGAGGGCAGTGGCGCGGTGTGTTCGTATATTTTAATTTTCTTCCTCTCTCCACGGGTCCTAGGCGGCTTGGTCCTCGCGCAAACGAGTCCGCATGAGAAACACGGTGCCAGGGAGTTGTTTTATGTTTCCGGTCTAGAAGATGGAGGATGGCGTGTTGTTCTCCTGCAGGAAGAGACCCCACACAACGAGTGGAAGCGACACACAAGAAGCGAGAGAGAGGTAGACCTTGGCCGGGAAATATTGCTCGACGGTGAGCCCCCCGCTCGGTACACTACACGGTACAGCGGTGCCCGGGACGTGTATTTCGGGAATAAAGTGTAGTAATTTGGTTACTATTTACTCTCGCAGTAGTGGAAAACACAGAGACACGGAGTGGGTAATTTGGTGTGTTCCGAACAGCCCAATTGTTGATGGGATGCGCCACTGAGGGCTTTAAGTTCCCATTCGCGCGACACATTCAGCTCGCGCCAAGTTTCTGGTGCCGAACGTTAATTAGGAAGTTAGCCGCTTTGGTATGTGGCCGTACGGGTGAATTAATGTTTGGCACATAGACAGACAGACAGCAATTAGCTGAAGCTGGAGCAGCACAATTGAATTGGGGCACTTGATCCTTCGGGGTATGCTGTTGAGCTTATAGAAAAGATTAAACATTCAATCGAGAGAGAGCTTCAAGATCACTTCATGTTCATTCTATTTTTATTTTAAACATTAGGAAAAATCTACTATTTTAGACTGCAAGCATGAATTAAGAATAAATGTGCCCAACGTAACTTTAATTGTGGATCGTTAAATGAAATAAAAAAAGAAGTTTATAATCTTAATGTGTACTGTTTGATCAAAATTATACGCAATGAAGACCTCGCATAAAAAAGAATAGAATCATTTAATTTAATCTTATTTTTGCTTCAAAGCACTATAATTATGAAGAATAAGTTCCGTAATTTCCAGAAAATCAGAGCGCCTGTATCAGATAATGATTTTTACATCTCACCTTTCGCGATCTATTTGAACAGGGTTTTCTATCAAAAGATTAATAAGATTCTGCTGAGTATGGGTAGTTTAAGTAAGCTTCCTTTCGTTTTGTAAATAATTTCTGTTTCGTCTTTCCGTGTAATTTTATTATGGGTCCTACTAGAAATATCAAATTACCGCATAATCTGCTACTGGGATTAACAAAAATTAAAACTATAACTGTAAAAGTGTGAACAATAAGCGATTAAAGGACTACAATTGAACCGAAAACGTTCTCTACTCTAGGAAGAGATTCAGAAATAGAATGCAGATTATGAATAAGTATTCCCTCTATTTGTTTAACGTAAAAGAAAGCAATTCTTGCTTATGTAATAAGATGAAAATACGTAGAAATCTCGCATAAAGTGAAATAAATGACTCGTTGTATAGAGAAATTAACGAACCAAATAAAAAAGGGGAACATATTCCCTTTCGCGGAAGAAAAGGAAAAAAAAAGAAAAGAAACCCGTTTTCGAGCAAAAAAGGACGAAACGTTAGCCAGGACATGCTTCCGTATCCTTTCGGGCAGTTCGAGCAGCGCGCCTTATTGGGTGTAATAAAAAGTTCGTCCATGAAATGCCCTCGTCCTTTGAATTGTTTGAGAAGTTGGTACTGCAAGGCAGAAAGTGATAATTTGACAATTTTTTTATGCAACATTACCTTATGCAGTACCGAGCGTGAGATCGTGTGAGAAGAAAAAGCAAAAGGGAATTGTATGATCAAGATATCGAACTGCACATCCACCTTATCGAGGTGCATCTGCTCTGCAATCGTCGGCAACAGCAGCAGCAGCAGAACGAGAGACCGAAACGGGAACTGACCCAACTTTCCACGACTGTGACCGCGCGTGCACGAGCCCCGCACGTATTAGCACATCGTTTGGCCCCCTCTCAGCCTCTGGATTCCGTTATTTACGGACTGGCCTTCCCTGGCTGGCCACGGGTCGATGGGTTCGCCTTCGTTCCGATTCCGGGACCCCCAAAAGCCGATGCCAGACGTCATGTTTAATTGAGACCATGGCGATCCGTCGCCGACGCCGAGAAAGCTCAGGGAACACCGAAAACCCCGTGAAGAAAAGTGTCATGCATCATAAAGCATACCTTTCGGTTCACCTACGGGGGCGCTAGGCGTGCCGTGCTAGAGTGTGCGGCGTCGTCTTTCACGTTGAAGCCACTGATCTCGTCCGAACTGAACGGGATTCCGGACGCCGTTTCGAGGGTGCCGCAAGCCATGCCGCGCCGTGCCGCGCCGTGTCGGAATGGGTTTTGAACTACAACCGTAACATTTTGGGATACTTTATTTGCCCGATCTTTCTCCCTTATCGTGCACACTTTTCCGAGGAAAACTAAAGGAAGGTGGAAGCGAAAAGAGGTGATAGGAGAAGGAGAGAGACTAAAAAAACCTTCGAGAAAAAAAAGAACTCGTCTCGGGGGGGGAGATGAAAATGGACAAACATTTCGGCGCGACGGAGCTGTTTAGGGGTGGTGCGGCACCACATTTTGACAAACATATGAGTAACGAGTGGAGCAGAGCGAAAGAAAATAAAATTAATTGCCGGAAGAAGGTGAATTTATTGCCTCCACGTTGCTACCTCGTGGAAAAAGGGGTTGATAGGGAGGGAGGGGCGGAAGGAAGGAGGTGCAAACCACCCCCACCGTGGTGTACGAAACAGAGAGATGAAGAGCTCCACCAACAAGCCTGCCTGCCTGCCTGCCAGTCTGTCTGTCTGTCTGGCAGTCTGTCCTCTGTGATCTGTTATTTGTTCATGCATTCGCCCATTTTTTTAGGATTCGCAGCTGTTGCTGTTGTTGCGGTTGTTGTTAATGAATCCGAGATGGGCTCCATTAGTGGTGCAGCGGACGCTTATCGTGATGCTGAAGCTTCATGATTGCCACCTTAGCAAATTAGACGAACAAATAGAGCGATCGCTCAATCGCGGTGACCGATCACTGTTCCTTGCGGTGCGCAAAGTGTGGTTAGGGTGTGCATTGCCTACCTAGATCGATGAGCCACTCGAGCAACAAAAAACAAACATGACGACCGCCTGCTTTGTCAGAAAGCATAAAAAATCACCCCGTGAACCAATAAATTACCCACAATGTCAACAACAATTGTTTTCGGTGGTGGCCACCGCAGAAGGTCCTCCCCGTGACACCCCGGAGGTCTCTCTCTCTCTCCTCTTCAGGAACGCTCATTAACTACACTACAAAGTACCGTAACGAATCCATTTCCACCCGTCGCGGCCACGAATAGTTTGCGTGTTGTTCCTGGCCACCGGGGAACTGGGGGTTGCTTGTGTTGCACATAAGCGTGCGCAAGGACCAAATACACACTCGACATACGTGGGGTAGCGATCTCGTCTGTTTTTAAAAGTTTTACCTCGTTACTTGGCCGCCCCTCGTTGCTGACTCACTCACCCGGAAAGTGTCAAAAAGTCGAAGACGCCAGAAGTCACCACCGACCGGTGGGGTGGAGGTCGAAAGCCTCGAGCCTGAGGTCTAAATGGTTGCCCCTAATTTATGCATAATTATGCACCCTCTGCTGCTGCTGCTGTCGCATGCCAGAGTACCAGTCGGGATGATCGGTGTCTCGACTCGCGGTGCAACAGTGGGCATCCGGTTCCGTGGTTCCTTCCGGTGCGGTTTTTCGCCGCTGCTGGAGGGTGCTGCTGCTGCTGCTGCTGCGGTGTCATATGTTTATGAGCTTCTAATGTGTTATGAGGTGGCCTCGAGCAACCTGCAGGTTGTTGTGGTCGTGACGTCAAGGGGGAAGAAGTTGGTTCGTTCGCATTATTTGAAGTTGGAGTACTTCATCGAGCTAATTGGAGTTGGAGTAATTTGTCCGCACAAAAAGAAAAGCCGCGATTCTGCGATTCAATTAAACAGTGAGCGAACAGAGGTGGCAGTAGATCTAGCATTATAGTGCACCACCAGAAACCTCCAAAAAACATCGCAAAACAAGTGCATCGCTCTCGCCAAGGGGTGAGTTGCTACTGTTCATTTCAAATTTATGCTAATTCATATTTGGTGTGAAATGTATGCCGTGGCCGGTGCGCGGCCACCGATGTTGTTGTTGTTGTTTCAGGGTTTACTTTTTTCCACCGGCTTTTCGCGGGTATTCAGGTGATTCCTGTTGGCACCCACACCCCGTGTTCGATGCCCGGTGTTCACTTTGGTGCTCCGTCCACCCGCATACACTGTGTACTGTGGGTTTTATTGCCACCTCCTCGACACCACCTCGCTTTCCTGGTACTACGTGTGGTCTTGGTCATCGTCAACATCATCACCATCATCATCACGAATCAAGCAGCAAGGGGGTAAAGTGGATGGTGCGGCCCCAGACTAGCGCGTGAAGCGAAAAATAATAGTAATAATAAATACAAACAAACAAACTATTGCTTTGCACCGCCACCGGGCGCCACCCTGTACCCCCTTTTGGGTGCTTCCAGCGCCAAGCGATCGATGAAAAGACGAAGGTGGATTGACGACGTTTTACGACAGTTGTTGGCTGCAGTTTGTGTTTGTATATCGTGCTCCCCCGCCTGTGGAGAGAGAGAAGGAGTGCGTGACTGCAAGAAGTGGACGCCAGGTGAAGGAAAAGGCCGGAACCGGACTCATGAGGGCAACCCGGGAGTGTCACAGGGTTTTTGGCAACATTTCGGTGGATTTCGGACAGATAGCAAGCACATGGCAGCACTATTTTCACAAAAGAAAAGGGAGTAGAAAATGGTTGGAAAATTTCAATATCTCCAAGGTACCAAAGAAACAAAGACGAATCCAGCGCTCTGGAGGAAGCGTGAGGTGGTGTGTGTTGTCGATCATTTTATTTATCTCTCGATTCATTCCAATATCGTTTCGCGGACCGTTACGATCCGTCGTTTTAATAGTTTAGCGGTACGTCCCCCAACCTCCCATTCCTGTTTGTAATGGTTGTCCACACCATAAATAGATTCCTGAATTGTGAGCGACAGAAACGAAACGAAAAAACCGAAGAAAACAAATCGCTGCTCGTCACGTCATCGCAACGAAACGACAGGTGGTTCTGTTGGGTGCTGGTAGCGGTGGCGGAACAGTATGGAACCGTACGATGGCCATTCCTTCTCATTCGCGTAACCGTACATCCATCCTATCCACCGCGAAACCAAGCAAAGGGGCAAACAAATGGAAACAATTTTGTGAATTTGTCTTTTCGCCACCACCACCACCACCAGCGCCACCAGCGCCTGAGCGCTTTCTGAGGTCTGTGGCATCGATCGGAACGTCGCTGTGGTTTGGTGCCGACTTCAACCGGCGCATATCCTGGTCCGGGGTGCGCCCGATGCCATCTTTATTATTGCCTTAATGCCTCTGGTAGCCGTTTGCCTAATGATGGCGGTAACGATTGGACATTTGTCTTGGCTCCGTACGGTGAGCTCCGCTTCTTTCTGTTTTTGAAGAATCCTTGGCCAAAAATCGTTCCGAACATTCCAATCTCAGCAGCAGCAGCAGGCGTTGATGTCATGTAGATGCACTCGGTACTGACCGCTGTCATGGCGACAACCGGGAGCCGATTAATCGCACAGCATGCTTTGCCAGAACCTTTGAATCGCGATGCCTCCTAATGTTCCCTTCGGTCAGTCGGTATGAATGGAAATGGCGCATCCTTTCGCATCGGTGTTCCTGCGGAACAAAACAAAACCAAAACAAACAAAACAAAAAACCAAAAAACAAATCCAAAATAATGGAGACAAAATGTGTGTTCGCGCTTGAAGGTGGTGTGAACCAGGGGAGAAAGAGAGAGAGAGAGATTAGATGTCCTGTCTGTCCTTCGTGGTCCGATTTCGGGGCTTTAATTCGAAGGTGACAGCCGCACGCTGCACTCGCAATGGCCGCAGTCCGTGTTGGGGACGATATAAATCGATTTTCGCTGTTCCGATGCCCCGAGGGGGAGGTAGGGGGGGGGGGGGCGGATGGTGATTTGGGTTTTGGGCCGCTTGTCGTCACCATCGTCTGGTGGTGAACCCCGCGAAAATGTCGCGCGGATTGGCTTCGTGGGACGCAGATTAGGTGAAAAATGGTTGTTTAATTTAGTTGTGACGCCCTGTGTTGTTGTTGTTGCTTTGCCTTTGCCTTTGTCACCGAGACAGGGACCGAGAGGAGGTGCTCTCGAGCTCCACGGTGACGACGGAGACCCATCGTTATCCTTTTTTCATGGGCGTCTGGCGAGCGTCTGGCGGCAAACCACTCTCTGGCCCGTCATCGTCATCGTCATGCGGCCGCGTGTGCGTGAGAGGAAGAAGGGATTTTCTGCGCTTTTTTCCTTGTTGCTATCCTCCCCATGATTTCCTCCAGCCCGGCTGCAAGATTTATGCACAAAGTTTAAGATAATTTTATCTTCCGCCCACTACCGCCAGCCCTGCCAGCTTGCAGGACGCAGATCCGTTGGGGTGAAGGGGGTGGTGGAAGCTTTAAAACCCACGCCAAATCTCTCGGCTACATCTTGCACTCCAGACCGGGGGCCTCTGATGCACGAGAGCACCTTACACCGGGTTGGGGGGCGATGGAGAAGGACAGGCTGGTCGACGTCGTGTGTTGCGAGCTTTAAGATCGTACGCACCCGGATGATAATGATGCAATACCCAGCATCACAGAGTGGGTGGCAGAGGGGGGGCTATCATGTTCTCCATGGTGCGGTTTGATGCTGCTGCTGCACTTCTTGTGGCGACCGTGAGCGAAAGTTTCGCAATTAAGTGAGACATTTAAGGTTTTTGGTTTTCGGTTTGCTACCGTTTTGGGGTGGTTGGTGTTTCTGCTCCACCACTTTGCTTTTGGATACGAAAAGGGGGGATCTCTAATCGTTATCCCAGGAGTAGCCATTCTGTAACATTTGTTTTTTGCCATTTTTTGCACATCTCTGCCATGGCTCTGCTGCTATCGTTTGCTGCTGCTGCTATTAGTCTTGATTCTGTTGTTTGTTGTTGTGGTTGTGCAACATTAAAGAGATCCTAAGCAACTTATTCTAAATCAAAAAAAGGTTATCTTAAAGGGATTTTGAATGATGTATTTGAGCAAACTAACTTGTGAACTATTGGACACTTCTAGAGCTCAAGAAATCATTAACTTTGTAGGAATGTTTGTTACATACGTAAACGAAACTCACGGAAACTACTTACACGCAGTTTGAACTTCACTTTAACCAACGTTAAGGGTAGAAATAGATTGACAAACATTTCGATGATTGTAGCACAACCTAACTTAACCGACTAACTTGCCTCCCGACGGGAACGGGAGTTTGGAGCTTCTGCTGCTCCCCACAACGCCAAAAAAACACTCTTCGCCTTGGAAGAGACCGACGGATCGGGAGTTCGATTCACAACGACCGTAGTGGCCACTGTTCGTTGGCCACTCTCTGTTCGTGCTCACCTCCGGAAGAGAATGCGTGCGGCCAGTGTTAGAATGATTAGAAGCAAGAAGGATTTCCACCGCGATGCAACTGGAAAATGAGCAGTTTTCCCAGCCGCCAGCCAGCCAGCCAGCCACGAGCAGGCGACGAATTTTTCAAAAAGCACGCGCACTAGTGTGCGTGAGATTGGTGGAAGGAAAGAGAGCTATGCTGGCACGCCCAATTTCCGCGACCACCCGTCAGAGTGAGCGAGAGTACCCGAGGGTGCCGAGGGCCGAAGGTTGTCGAAGATTGCCGGAGATCACCGAAGGCGCCACCGCTGTGTGAGTTCGCGCGCAACAAAATGGTGTTCCGCACCGGATCGCTGGTTCGCCGTCCGCCAGTTGAAATTGTGAGGACGGACCAATAAGACCAGAGCTCCGGTCGGTCGTCGGTCGGTCGGTATTTCGCGGGTTACGGCGAGCGCATAACGTGACTGACAGTGGTTCTGGCGAGCACCAGCCACGGTAAACCTGAGACCAGCAGGACACTGCTGCTTCTACGGAGGATCATCGTTTGAGTCATCATCATCGTCGAACCTCCGATCTTGGTCGGGAGCGCGCGCGCGCGTGACGTGTGTTTCGTGTGTGTTGTTTGTGAAGCTGCACAACAGCGAGCACAGCTGATTCCTCGTTGAACGATCCTCCGCGTGAACAACAGATTGCGTTCGTGGCAACAGCAACAGCAGGAGCAGTAGGCTCTGTGTGTCGTGGCACAAGAAAACTCACTGCCTACTCGCCGCGCTACTGCGGTCTGTGTTTTCGGTGTGAAGGAAGTAGCCCGGGCGAGCGGTCACGGTTCGTGTTCGGTGTTTTGTGCATTTTCCTGGGCAACCCTTGGTTGGTGAGAGTCTAGTGGAGTTTTCCTCTTGCAGTGACAGAGCGGCTCCGTGCGATATGCAAGTGGTGCACCAGCACATCAATCACAAGCACCTTCACCACCAGCAACAGCAGCAACTCCAAGGCTTGTCATCATCCACCGTGCACACTCCACACTCGGCGTGAATGTTTACTACTATTTGGGGCTTTTAGTCGCCCTGTTACGTTGCCGTTCCGGTTCCGGTTTTTCGTTTCGTGTTGATTTTCTTTTTTGGTTGTGTTGTGTGCACCTGAAAAGAGGCGAGCAGAAGCTGAGAACGATCGAGAGCAGCGTGTGTGTGCGCGTGTGTGTTTGTGTTGTCATTCATTTGAATAATCCACCTTCTTCTCGGACCTCTCGGAGCTTTCGGAGGAGGAGGTCACAC
>NC_064878.1:43181563-43186563 GCF_943734665.1 Anopheles aquasalis | reverse complement strand
TCGTCGATGCGCCACTGCGCTCTCTAGGACTATGGTGAAGCACATCGCGAGACGTGATGCGCGCCCGGGATACCGTCTTTGTCTTCTTCGTCACCATCATCGATGGCACCGTCACCAGCCGTGAAGTTCATCATTCCGTGAAGTTGGCCACACGGACTGGGAACAGAAGAGGAATTCGCGAAACGCACAAGAAGCGACGAGACAGGATCCTGGGACGCTCGGCGACCGGGATTCCTGTGTTTCGCATTTCAATTTCCCAAGCCACAATTGTTCTCCTACCTATTTTGTTCTTCATTTTGTTTCCAGCTTCCCACTTGTGCTCTCTTCCGTTTTTTTCCCTATCACTCCGGATCCGTCTTCGAGCGTTCAACGGCGTAACAGTGGAGTGGCCGCAACGGAGTGTACGATGTACTTTGCTCCGGTTTCGTCATACTCCGCTACGGCTACTTTCTTGTCAGTGGCAACCAGAAAATCATCGGCAGCTGCAGCGACTGGAGGATGGAGTGACGTGGAACGTGCGATTAAACACGCACCACGCCAGTGGCCACAATGGCGTAAGGAGCTGGCAGCCAGTGAGGTGATAGAGATGAGTGCACAAGAACGAGGAGACAACGTTTGTGCTGCAGATGCTGCTGCTGCTGCTGCTGCTGCTGCTGCTGGCGTTGATGCTGATGCTCCTATCAACCGGGCATTAAGGAGAGAAGACCGGAAGCAGTAGCACACCAGGCAGACACCGACAGCAGAAGCGTCCACGCCACGTCAGCGCGCATCGAATGAAATTGACTTTAACGCTCTAGCTGACGGCAACTGACGGTTGCTTCTTCTGCGACATCTCGCCTTCCCCGCCGTGTATGTGGTAAGTAGATCGCATTTCCGTCTTCTCGCTTTAATGCCATTCCATTTTCACGTCCCTCAACCATGTTTCCCCGTGGTGCTGGCTGGCCTCCCTCGCCGGCGGTAGAATGTAATGCAAAATGGCGTAAAATTGCCTCGAGCAAGTGGTTTTTGGTGGAGAGGAAGAGGTTCTGCAGCAACAACAAAAAACCCCTAACCTCCAAAACAACGGCGGGATTTGCGGTTGCCACGAGCAATGGCGATGACGACTGGATCACTGCGGCGGGCTTTACGTAGCCAACAGCGCCAAAAAATGCCTCAAGAAAGTAGTCCTTGAGCCTGTGCGGCTGAAACGAAGGAATTCCGGAATGGCGTTCATTTGTGAACTCCCCCCGCCCGAGCGTCACCACTGGCTCTTTCTCTCTTTCTCTCTCTGTGGCTGCATCTCGCGCGAAGCAAAACGTCTTAATCGAGGCTTTAAAATCTCTTTATTCTTCCCAATTCCCCCGTCCATTGAGGGGAGTTTGGTATGAGCGCTCTTCCGGTAGCGCGCACCGGTTGTGCGTTGGCGTTGGCTGAGTTTGGGAACCGCGAATGCAAAAAACAACCGCTGGTCCACTGATCAGTGCCGGCCAGTGCGGAGCACGCAACTGTTTGTGGGACAGATCCGCGCTGGCCGCCCAGTACCTGTGGCCCTGTGGGCGTTGCGAAGAACCCGGTCAGAATCTGCGCCGAGCCGGCAAAGAATGTTCCATTTCATCGCCTCCAAGCCACCGCGGGGTGGAAAAGAGAACTGAAACACACAAATCCGCGCACCGTTCGCACCGTGGAATGATCCGGAATGGTGGAAGGGGTCCGGAGAGCACGTTTTAATCCAGTTTTTGGCGGACCTTTTTCCTGGCGGAGGATAAGAGTCGTCGTCGTGCGAAGAAATGCGGGATTAGTGTGAGCGCGCATTGGATTCGCTCGCTGACCACAGACGATGAGGGGGCTACTGATTACGTTGAGAGCTGCGATGCTGTTGATGGTGGAGAGAAGAAAAAGCAGCCACTTCGTGTGGGCGTTCGCCCGGGGGCCGGGGACACTGTTTGCCAACATGTAGCAAACCTTTTCGCTGTCCACGCTTGGGTTTGTAATTAATTAGAAAATCGTAAATCGACTTGGACCTGGAGCTCGGCCCCAAAAAGCGATCGTTTTGATGAGGGAAATATGAGAAACCGCGATCTCACGATCCACGGCACACGGCACTTCTCGAGTTCGTGCGATGGAGATTCGAAACGGCAGAAAATTGACCGAAAAATCCATCAGCATCCATCCAGTGCTGCGGCTCAGGTGCTCTGCGATCCCGGGGTGTCCTCTGTGCGCTGATTACACTTGAGCACGAATGGGAACGAGTACGTGGCGCAAAACGGTGGCGCGCATTATGTCTTAATCAATTCAACGGAATCGTCTCCAGTAGCAGCTGCTGCTGCTGCACCGAGAAACAGAACACCGGCCACAGATAGATATCGCGCAGGACCTTCGAGAAGGGTCATCAGCTGCCGGCCGGTCTGGTGCATCTTCTTCGTTGGCTTGTGTTGGCTTTTTGGGGAGGGCGCTAAATGATCGAAACCGAGGTCGAACTCCTCTCACGACGGCGACGTAATCGAAATCGCGACGCGTCACGAAGGTCCAGCGCGCACACGGGAGACCGATTATTTGGCGCTACGCCTGACCGGCAGGTTGGTTCATGGTGGAGTAACCGCAGCCACAACCTGCTAATGATGCGATAAATTAAATCGTTGGACACCGCATCGCACCGCACCGCACCACACCGTCCCGTTGGGTGTTGTGTGCGTTTCGGTGAAAGGTTTTGTGTTTGCGCAATCGAGAGCAAAGCACATCGGCGCGAGAGGCACTAAAAACTCGATCGAAATGTTCTAAGAACGAGGCGGGAGGGGGGCTTGGGTTCTAACGTGGAGCGGAAATCGTTAAGATATGTCGTGGAAGGTCTGGGGCAAAAGCGGGGAGGGACCTGGGGACGCAAAGTCACGCGGCAGTAACCGGGCCGAAGTCGAATTGCACGCCAGGTTGTGTTGCGCGGTGTTTTATCGCTTTTGCCTGCGCTCAGTCCAACCAACCAACCAGAACTCACAATAAGAATCAAGTAAAAACTGAATCGAAAAAATGGCCAAAACGGAGGGCCCATTGGCAGCTTTTGCAGGGGTTTTGTGTGCTAGGAGGAAAGCGAACCACACTGAGTCACACGCGTGACCGTGGAGTATGTGGAAAAGGTTTTTCGAGTTTCGAAGATCGTTTCAATCTTTTCTATTAGATAAGAGCCTCTGCTATAGGGGAAGCCATTTCTTGGAACCGATTGTATTCCGTTCTAGATTTGGAAGTTCAGTCCATTCATGGACCATGATCATGTTGGTGGAAAGTCTATGCCAGCTACTTGCTTCAATAACTAACAATTTGTTGAAGCAGATAACGTTATAGAACTAATGTAGTAGCTATTATTGTTTTTGAACTATTTTTTGTCCTTAGAAGACAGTTTTTGATGCAAATCGGCATTTAACGACTCGTTTAGCGCATAAAAGTCATTATCAAACGCATAGAAGAAAATATTAGTTGCTAAAATGCGTCTTTGCCATCGATATTTGCTCCAGACATGACTATAAAGGATTTAACTCGATGATCTATAGACAATTAAGCTATAATATGTCATAAACCACCTTAGATCTAGCTGATGCAGTATCTTGTTTTGTCGTGTTTCTTAGACATAGCAAATGCTTATTGATTGTACACAATCTTCCAATAAGGTCCTCAACAGGACTTTTCATAACGTGTGCCTTTCAATATGAAGGCAAATGAAGTTCATCGAATAGATAAAAGATTTAGAGCACCAGATCAGGTGATTACGGGGAATTATTTATCGATAAAATGCGATTTTTGGCCAAAAAGCAATGATGAGCGTGGATAAATCAGACGCCGCGTTACCGTGCAACTCCCTTCTTCACGATATTCTTGCAGAATACGACGAGTAAGATACATTAAACGCTTCGAAATATCAAGATAATATACGCTACTAACCGTTTGGCATGGTAGTTTAGTCATTTTTGAGAAAATCCCGCTTTTTTTTCGATGCTCCTTGGCGTAATAACGATCTTGATTTGGCTGACACGAAGGTAGTTTATGATGTCTTTGGGTCGTTTTTTGAAACGCGTACAGCACTCATAAACTCCTCCACGCGATTGACAATCATCACCAGAAACGAGTTTAAAAGTTAAACTTGATATTGGCTTCTTGTTCAATGTCACGGTCCTCCCAAACTTTAGGCGCCATTACTTTGCTTCCAGTGGACCAAACGTCATGTAATTTAGACTGAAAGTCCCTTAAGAATGCACCTATTAAACAGAAATATCCACATTAAGGTGCCACCACCAAAAATGTCCCTATTGAAAAAATCTTTTTTACCTTAGGACAGACATCAAACAGAAGAAGCTCAAGCGCTGTGTTCGCATTAGAATTGCATATCAATATGTTGTCAATACTATCACGTGTATTTTACAAAGGTTTTATTATAGTTTTACACTCATTTTTGTTGAGTTTACACTAAAATTTCCCACCAGAAACCCACCCCACTGAGAACAATTCGCGGCAGAAAGCTTCTTCTTCAAACGCTGCGACCAGCACAATGCCCTCGAGAGCTAAACAAAAGATCGTTTCTCTAAACCACCCGTTCCTTCCTTCCCCAAAGTATAGCTTCTGCTTCTCTTTCTTCTTCCGCGTCGCGGTATGTGCCGTGGCATGCGCCGTGGCCGTGCAAATAGCGCGCCGTTCGGAACCGCCGGATTGGCGCTGGCGTTTTTGGGGTTGTGTTGCGTTTGGTTGGGTTACCGGCCATAAAAGCCAAAAGGCAAGAAAAGCCAGCTTGATATCGTCCCGTTAATGAGCAATAAACTGACGGTATTAATTGTGACCGCGTCGTCGTCGTCGTCCAGCACACAAGAACGGAGTGGCAACCTGGCTGGCTGCCTGGCTGGCGCACTAAGCATCGCTTACAAGCATCCTCACGCAAAGGTGCTGTTGGTGGTGGTGGTGGTGGTGGTGGTGGCTGGCAACAAATATTTTGTCACAATAACGCTTTACGACCAACCGGAACGGGAAGGTGTTTGATGAGTTCC
>NC_064878.1:43174063-43179063 GCF_943734665.1 Anopheles aquasalis | reverse complement strand
AACAGGTACGTGCAAATTAGGTGTTGATAGGCAGCGTGATCATAAAGCATTAACCCCGGGGGGGGGGGGGTGGCCACCAGCCGAGTCGATCGATTCCATTTGGGGATTGGATTTCAATGCTTTGCCCTTTTTTTTTGGCTGCCTCTGTGCGGTATGCCGTGTTTGATCTGTTTGGAGGATTTCTTTGTGTTTTATGTTTCCGAAATTCATTATAATCCCCTATGATCACAGTGGTTCGTTGGTTGGAATGTCAATTTCACGATCATCCGGATAGTTTTCCGGATCTTTCCGGAGTGCTGGTGCTGCCTGGCGATTGCGATCACCATCGCGTGGTCATCTTTGTCGTTCTCTTCTTCAAATTCTCTGTTGGGCAGCGACAATAAAAGCGCTTTTTATTGGTAATTATACCACTTTATGACGAGCAGACACACTCTCAAGGAAGGCAAGGAACTAGATCCTCGGCCACGCTCGATGCCGATCTGTAACGATCCGTCAACGTTCTTTTTTTGGGGTCGCGGCACTCGGTCGTAAAGACCGCGGTGGACCCTTAATCAAGTCGTTATCCGGCCACAGTGCTCGTTAAACTGTGCCTAGGTGCGGAGTGATTTTACGGACCGCAAAACGTCCACCACGGAACCACGGATCGGATCGGATCGCATCGGATCGATCTTTTGTTTTCCCAATAAAGTTGTCCTACCGCTGGGGCTTTCCCTGTTGGCCCCGAGGAGAAGAGAATAATTAACATTCGGACACACATGCGGGGTGCCCGGTTGATCGTTGGGTGGTTAATGCCTCCCCACCGAGTCGCGCGTGCGCTTCACTATCTGGATCGGACCGTCCCTGTGGTTCGTTTGTTTCCATTTCGTTCCGTGTTTGTGTATCGTGCGATCGAGCGATGATTGACGGCCTAATGAGTGTTTGGGTGGCAATGCGGCATTGCATTGGATCGCCATGCACTTTGTTTTGCTGGTGCAACGCGTTGCAACAAATGCAATTCTCAATATATAAATGAAAAAAGCAGCAGCGAGTGTGTGCCTTGGTCTATGACTCGTTTTGCTAAGGAGTTTTATTTACTGTTGAAAAGACCACTCTACGCCACCTACCAGTTCCTAGGGAACTGGAAACTGGTTATCGCCTTCGAGCGCTCTCGATCAAATGATCGATTGTTGCGGGATTTTTTGCAATTAATATGGATACCACACTGGGAGTCCCTCCATGAACTTCCAAGGCAAGCTGACGATAAGAAGCAATGTAAAATATTACCTCAAACAACGCTCGAATCGGCCGGCAAACCGCTACCAAAAGACACGAACCCAAGGCCAAGATGTGCACGTGCTCAGGAACGATCCGTCGAGCCATCCCCGTGGGCCCATCGATCGATCGCACGATCGAACAGAACAGCAAAACAACAGTTAGGCCCTGTGCGCGCCAAATGCCTAGCGGCATTGAACATTCTAAACATTTTCAGTCCGGCGAGGGGGTTCGTCGCCTGCATGCTTTTGGTGAGTCTTTCGTTTTTTTGTCCGGAAAGGGGCGTCCCGGACGGTCCGCTAATGTCCTCGAGCAGCAGCTATCGAGTCCAGACCGTAAGAGGGGCGTAAGCGAACGATTTAGTCGATCGCGAATCGAATGCCCTCCTCTGTGTTTCGTCGATCGCGTTGCTGTCGATCGTTTGATGGATTGAAGAATCGCTGAGGAGCACCCCCGGACAGGCTTCTGTGCAACGGAAGGAAGCGGCCCCCAAAAAATATGATCCGCACCCTCCAAAAAAAAGAGACCCAAAAAGGGATGTCATAATAATTGCAGTGGCGGCGGCGGTTTTCGCGTCGCGATTTCGTTCCGCCGCCGCGTCTGGTATGCTGCAGCCCTCCTCTCCTTAACGTTTTCCCTCTTCTGGCTGCCGCAAGCGACCGAAACAAAGGGCAATAATGTTGGGCGTTTTGTTGTGCACATAAGCGAGGCGTATGTTGGGCGATCATGTGTGAGCACCACCAGCCGAGACATGTCAGCGAAGAAGCGAGGTGTAGATGCTAGAGTGATGCTGGATGCTGCTATGCAGATCACGGGGGCCAACCCCTTTCCCCAGAGCATCAGGTCTTTCGATCGGTCTGGTGAAACAGTTTACACGCCTCGTCTTCTGCTGGAATGCATCCGGCGCGATTCTAGACTATGTTGAGACCGTGAGCACACAGGAACCCGGCCCGGCGGACGAACGTGATGCTGCAAAACATTGAAACTGCATTTTGGCCACGGAGCAAAGACTGGCTTGTGGCTGTTAGTAGAAAAGAGTGTCACTGTCGTCGATCGCATGAAACGTGGGATGTTCGAGTGCATGTGTTTGTTCCAGGGTTCCTCCCGCCTCCGGTCACCAGTTTTGGGTTTGTTATCGGTGACAACGAGCGGCGAGCGGCGAGCGGAGGGCAAGGATGCGAGAGCGACCCATAAAAATACGGAATACTTTGCAATTGTAATGCGTGCGGCCATTGTTTCGCGGGGCGAGCGAGTTCGAATCCGAGAATCCGAGATTCCTTTTATGGCGCGCGACTGAGACTTATCCCATCTCCGGGTATGGGTCCGGGCGCGGGTTATGACATCGTTGTGCTAGATGTCGCGTTAGACTGTGTTGCGTTCCTGCTTTGCCTTACGACGTTAGGGAATACCTTTAGCGGGGTTTCGCCTATTCCGAGACGAGCTTGTCGACCATTCTAGCCTTAGATTCCTTAACCGTTGACGTGCGAGTAGGTTTAGTGTGGGGGGGATGGGACTTTGGTTTATTTGTATGAAGCGACGAAGGGCGCTTTCTGATGACCAGTCTTTAAGGTCCATGGACACGGTAGTATCTTTATGTTAAGCACGATAAAATAGGTTGATTTAAAATTAATAAAAAAGAAACTTTCCTTTTGCTCGAAGTTTCTCTCAGTTCGATGCGAAATTTTCTGTAAAGAACTGTCAAAATGTTCCACGAATTCGCTTTTAATATTTCGCCTCTCACCTTGGAGCGATGATGGTATGTGTTTGGAAATTTCAAATCAAAGATGCCGTGGATTAGATAAAAAGTTGCGCAACTTGCCAAATGACAGCAAATGAAAGTTTCTTTACAAAACATTTCCTCAAGATCATCTTATCGCATCCGTTGCAGCAGTTGCAACACGATGAATGAAACCGACAAGAACGAACGAAACTGGCAAATGGGGAAAGCCAAAGCGGGTGCATTCGCAGAAACCTGAATGAGCTAAAAGCGAGAGTAACCTCGTGGCGATCCGGGGATCGCGGTCACAAGGTGCGACACGCACGCATCCCGCAGCGCAGCACGCATGCCCGTGCGGCAGATCAACAAGATCGCGAATTGGAACGGAGAAGAAGCAACAACTGATCGCAACTACTGCCACTAATGCGCTTTGCAGCCGCATGTTGCATGTTCGTAAAAAGGTATCTTAATTCCGACCGTTTGCTTATCGCAGGAGCAAAAGGAACTCAGATGCACCGCAAAGACCGGAGTTTGGACGCCAGTTTTGTTGCCATAATGTGCTGCTCACTGAGGGAAGCTGCACAAGGAGGATCGATTCGATGATCTTCGAACGAACGATTCGATTTTAGATCACCTGATCCTGGTGTTCCTAGGAGTCCCGATGGTTTCGATGAAGATCGATCCACTGCAGACGACGTTTGCTGGCGTGTCGAACAGGAATTAACGTTCGCTCCACACGAATGTCTGGCCGTGTCTGCGCGTGCGGCAAATTGCGGCGAGCAAGTATGCGAACTCTTCTCCCAGCTTCCAGTTCCTGCAGCTGCATTCGATGATTGGCCATCGCTGGCGGTGGTCGTGGATGAAGAGGAAAGTGTTTTCGGCGTTTTTGTTGTCGGTTTGTTGTTGGACAATCGTCCATGTGATGTGTGGAGCCGGAATGCTCCACATTCTCGGACTGTCTGGAGCTGGAGCTGGAGTCGTCATCATAACGGTTTCTTGAGGATTTGGGAGTCCTCGACGGCCGCAGAGTGGTCTGTTCCGCCATGGAGAGAGAGAGAGAGAGAGAGAGAGAGAGAGAGAGAGAGAGAGAGAGAGAGAGAGAGAGAGAGAGAGAGAGAGAGAGAGAGAGGGCTACAGAATTTTTGTGTGCTACCAGCAGTCGCAGTTGGTAAGAATGCCGCAGGACCAAAGGCAATTCGAGAAGTAAATGAAGGGACGTGGATCCGGACTTGACTCAATTGTTGTACCCGGTTGTTTTGTGTCGGAATTTCATGGAATTTGCTGCCTGGAATTGGTGAACAAACGCCATTGAAGAGGAGGAAGCTGGTGCTGCTACTGGAATTCGCTCGTTCCTGAACCCCTCAACGGACTCCCCTTGCTTGCTTGCTTGCTTTGTTGCTTTGCGCAAGCAAGAGTCTGGTTCTGGAGGGCACGAGACACGCACACCGGAGCGTGTTCATCAAGGACACCATCAACAAGGGAACAGGTATTTGGATAAAGGACCTCGCATGGCCGGGAAGGGCAGGGAAATGTTGTCCCATTTTTCTTCCACACCAGAACCAGAGTTTCAGTTGCTTCTATGGTGCCCTATCGCTGCCAATTTCTCTCTTTCTCTCCTAGGAACAGGCACCATAGCTGCCCGGGAGTTATCCTCGCGGAGGTCTAGTTCGGTGGAAACCTGTTTCAGGTCTTTTTTCCGGCCTGCTCCGTTTCGCTCGCTAGGCAACCACCGGAGGGGTGTATTTCGGAAGATGGATCGACGACCACTGTGGCGTGGCCTACTAAAAAAAGGAAGTAAAAAACAGGAGCGACATCGAATGACAGGAATGGCGTAGCGTAGCGCAGCTAGGATTGAATTTGGCGCTTGATTTCGATGAACTGGACCCGGAGTAGTCGCTCAGGTTCTCCCCGATATTAGGGTCCCGATTTGGTGCCGTCTAGCTCGCCGTTGTCTCAGAACGCAAAAAACCCAAAAAAGGATTCCGAAGATGTTCCCGAAGGTAGAAGAGACACGGCGACCGGTTTCTGTGAG
>NC_064878.1:43164063-43171563 GCF_943734665.1 Anopheles aquasalis | reverse complement strand
ACCGTATCCGATTCGAACGGACGGAACGGACGGAGCTTTGGCTAATTTATTGAACCGATGGCGGAAGATGATGGCCACAGCGCGGCATGGTCGATCGATTGATCCTAGAAAAAACTGGTTCAGGAGGTTGCGTCGACGAGACGACGTTCCCCAAATGGATGAATGGTTGTTCGTTCGTTCGTTCGATCGATCGTAATCCCTTTGCGTGGATCAATCCACGAGCAGCTCGGATTGGCTGCATAGACCGATCATCACAACGTCACACGGCGGCATGGCATGGTACCAGGCCACCCCAGGGATCATCTGGTCCAAGGTCAGAGTCAGAGCTTGTTGCTGCTGCCTGTTTCAAGTGCGCGGCTCACACGCGCAAAGCGAGTGTTTGGCGACGCATGGAACGGAGGCTGCGAAGGGGATCGGTAGCACCAGCAGCCGCCAGCAGCAGTGGCCACAAGTCCTCGGAGCAACCGTTTGAAGTGCGCACAGGAAACTGGTTTCACGCGGCGAGGGGGGAAACAACTTTTTAATCTCGAAAGCTCTAATAAATAATCTCAATTCATTCACAATATTTTTCCTATCCTCCGGAGGGGGAGGAGGTGCCCACACTCCCGGCCAGGCCACTTGGGTTCTGGGCATCCCGGTCGGTCCGTTTGGTTGGTGTTGTCGCTAGAGGTTGGACTAAGTGCACCTGGGAGTGCACGTGTGTGCGGTTGGTTTGTGTCCCCCGCCTCCCCCCTCGGGAATGCTGTGCTAATGTTGTTTTTGCGCTGCAGTTGGCATTCCTCGGTATGTTCACGGTGGGCCCAGGAAGCAGGTGCCCTCCCCAGAGTAGGTTCACTTACTGGTCGTACTTGCATCCACCAGTGCATTAGATACAGCTCGACACGTTTTGTGATAAATGGTTCCATTACCATTTCGGTTTACGAGGTGTTTGGGAACCGATCTCGCAAGAGGGTGGGGGGGGGAAGGGGTTATCGCGATCTTTACTAGTGGAGTAGAATCGATTCAACTGATTGATCTTGGGGTGATGTGTTAAGATTCGATTAGAAACGATTTAACTTTAGCTTTGTGCGCTCGAACCGTTTGTGTGCATTGGAATGTTCTTTGTTTCCGTTTCTTATATCAACACATGAAGGTTCCAATTTGTACCAATAACTAGTTTAATTTGGATGGTCTTTGAAATAATACTTACGATCGTCTTTACTACTCTATTTATTTTTTAGAAGAGTTATTTGTTTGTGCAATATACTAGAACAATGATGAGAACTTCAGCAAAACCTATCATCATATCCCCTTTTTTAGTATTTGCTGTAGCATTCTTCATATGCCTTCTTCAAACACTGATAAAGATTATTTTTTATTATCCACTATGCAAATTTACAAACTACGATTTTGTTAAATGTATCCTGACTGATTTATTGATCGGTATACAGGGTGCGCCATCAGGCCACCAGGGTACTCTATTTTAAAGTTGAATAACTCTGTCATTTTTCAGTTGATTTTGACAAATAAGCCAGTTTCTGAAACTTTAATCTATGCAATTTTAATAATGGATCACTTCACGTTAAAAGAGTGGACTGAAATTGTCACACTTTGTATTGAAAATAATCGGTCAATTGTGAAAATGACGGCGCTGGATTTTTTTCTGTGGGTCTGTTTGAAAAATAGTCTTTTTGCAAACAAAATGAAGGCTTTGAAACAACTTAAAGCAAATGTTAGAGCAGAAATTGCCAAAATAACTCGCGAAATGTTGTCAAATACAAAGCAAAATACCCGGAAAAGGGCCGCTTTTTGTATGCCGACTGAGGGCGGTCATTTGATCGATATCATATTTTGAGTATGGCACAATAAATGGCATAGAATAACCTAAACAAAACTGGTTTATTTTTTAAAATCGGCCGAAAAATGGCAAAGTTATTCAACTTTAAAATAGGATACTTCCTGATGGAGCAACCTGTATTGTTATTGATGTTCAAGACTCTTTGACTAAGAGTGTAGTTTATTTCATCGCTACAATCCAATGGATGGAATGTTGATACAAAAAGAAACAGGAATCCTTTTTTTCCTGTTGAACATTATGAGTGTCATCGAAAAGATAGACGATTTTTCACTATACTGTGCTCCAAGAAGCATCTGCTTATTTGACATGGAAACTGTGAACATAACGCTTAATGGTTTTGCTTTGTGCAATGATGATCCTGGATGGATTTGCGGTGTGCAATGAAGATTATTGCTAAAGATGCTGAAGGAATAAACTTTGTGGGTTCTCTATTTTTAAAATCATTATTCAGCCATTCACACTGTTACTTACAAATATCCAAATGAAGTTGTCTCACAGTCACTCCTACATTCAAGGCATTGAACAAAGTGACATTTCTATCCATGGTGCATTGCGCTAATGGTAATTGTGATCTCTTGCTTTGAAATTTCCAGTTTAATTTCATTGGCGCTAGGATTGCTTGGCTCTTGGACATAGAAACCTCTTAAAAAGAAACTTTTTTATGATAGACTTGGACGGAGTTCTAAAACTCTTAAGTTGTCCAAGGTTCGTTTTCACTGTTTTTCTCACTAAGAAAATCTCACCTTGTTGTACAACTTATCCAAGATTCTAGCATTGATGACTAAGAGCTTTCATCACACGTTCCGTCCGTACATTGAACGATCGGCGCCATTTTGCTATTCGTCCAGTCTCCCATCGCATCAACCCCTTGCCAGATAACTCGCGATCGTGGTAAACCAATTTGATCACCCCTTCCCAATGTCAAAGTAGAAATTCAATTTGCACAAACTGTGCGACATCTTGGGTGAGCGCCTCCAACAGATCGCTCCGGGGCTCCTAGGGCTTCTCTAGCCGTCTCGGCTGCCGCTGCAACACAAAACACACTCCCAGCAACATCCCAACCCAGCAGATCACCAACGGCGTCATCAGCTTTATCGAAGCTTTGGCACACTTTCTTTCACTTCAGCGTGGGGCCCTCACCGGGCGGATCACGCCGATCATGATGATGATGATGATGATGATGATGGCTGGATCATAAATTACTCAAAAACCCATATTGCTAAGCGTGATCGAAGCATTTCGTGTCAGGCCCCTCCATACGCTCACCGCACCCCTTGCATTCCCTGGGAGTGGTCTTGGGAGTCGTTTGGCTAACGAATCAATCACGACCACCACCAGACACCAGGCACCCTTCAGCCTGCCGAAAGCAATATCTTGGCGCGGATTTTTTTTCTTTTTAACGGCGGGATGGTGCGCGATGGCGATCATCTTCCCCTTTCGGTCGCCACATTCCAGTGTCCGGTGACCAATCTGTGTGACAGCGAGCGAGCCTTAGACTCCGGCGTGTATGGTGTGTCACGGGCATGGGCGCGCTCGCTGACCGCTGACATACATAAAAATAGTTGGCTTTTTCGGGCAATAAAACTTTATCGCCGATAATAGGCGAAGGATGTCGCATGGAATGTAATTTATTGGTTATTTGGTACAATGTTGCTGTTGGATGAGCTGAGCTGAAGATGCCGATCAACGGACTCCCAGTTGATTCCGCCTGAGTCATCAGTTGCTATATCTACCGATTGATCATGATATCGCGGTCGACCACTCCCTCGATCGCGGCCACCAACACCACCATTGGGTTTGGCACCATTTCGTGAAACAATGTTACGAGAGGCAAGGTTCGTGAGACGATCATAACGATCCGTCAATAACCGGGGGGCTTAACGTCCAGCGGACGATTCGTGGTAAGGGGAGTGTTGGTACAAATCCGGATGATCCGTCCTGGCTGCTGCTGCTGCTGCTGCTGGCCCTGGATCACGTCATTCAGCCAAAGTCGTTCAGGGTTCTCTCCTTGAGAGACGCAGCTTCTGGAGGCCACCTTTCCCTCCCTGGCCCGACCCGATTGAAACAATACACAAAAGAAGCACTTTGTGGCGAACCGGCACGCTTTCTCTCTCGCCGTGTCAAAAGCCGTGGTCACGGTGTAACAAGATCCCGGAACGAATCTCGAATCCGGAACCGGATCGATCGTTGACGCGGACGCAGATGATCCGTTCTAAACGTGGCCGAGTACGCATCAATTCGCCTTGGCCTTGGGTCGCACCTTGCGCTCCATGCGCTCATCTTTCAACGGAGCGCGAGTCCAAACGAACGCACTGCTCGCCCCGCGAACTGATACCGCGCGCGCGCGCGCGCAAAGGGGTAATTGAGTATTCGCACCAATTTAACGACCATCCGCTTCGTTTAGTGACAGCAGCGTGCGGTGGCGGCGGCGGCGACCAAGAGGTAGCAAGAGCTGAGGCCAAGTGCAAGTCCACAACAACACAGTACGACGAAGACGTAGGCGAGATTACAGCTGCGGTGCTGCAGCTGAGAGAGCGCTCGATCGCGCTTGCTCTTCGTGTGTTAGTATCTGTGTCGGTGTGCGCGCCTTCACGCGTTCACAGCTTCCGGCGCGAGGCGTGAGGAAGAAAGGAGTGTTAAAGGGGAAGGGTGGCAACAGCTGAACAAGGTCACACACATGTACCGAGTGGCGTAAGATCGTTAGAGGCCCTCGACAACGACAACGGCGACTTGTGCGCTGATCTTGTTCGACAGGTCGCCTACGCAAAGAGACCCAAACGGCGCTCGACGATCACACTACTGCCGCTGTTGGAGTGGCGATAGACCTGGCCCCCCCTCGGGGGGAGGTTGGCCCCGTGCATGCAATCGATGTCACATTGCCGTGGTTGCCGTGGGGCTGAAGATGCTTGCTAGCTGGCTTGGCGCTTTCAGTGCTTCCGATTTGTGAACCCTTTTGCTTCGGCGGTGCTGGTGATCGATGGAGGAGCACCAGTGGCCCGAAAGGTCACCGGCAACCGGTGAACTGAACTGTCAAGCAAGTACCAGCCACAGCACACCAGTCATCGTCCACGTCCACGTCAGTACCCTTCACTGGTTGGCGGCTTTTGACTTGACTTTCGTTGCGCATCGATGCGCACTTTCGGGGCGAGGTATGTGGCGGTGACGGTGGCGGTGTGTGATTGCTGATCGTAGCACCGTAACCGTAGAACGTTCGCGAGGAAATGACAGTCCAGGTGGCGTACAGTGTCAAGGTTAAATGCTTCCTTCAAAAACTCAAAGTCCAAAGCAGTCGATTATAGGTGGACTAGAAGCGAATCATATTGTTGATCGTGAAAAGGGATTTCCTTCTTAATGGCGATACTTATGGCTTCATCAAGATCGAGGTGGCCACCGAGTTGATGTTCCGACAACGTTGCGGTCGATTTTGTTTGGAATAAATTTGTCGCTTGGAAAGACATTTTGTGAGCCAAGATAAACAACTCATCGACAACACCTCACCGGATTGCGGTGTAGATCTGTGTCGCTTCACCTTAAGAACGTTGAGCAACCTCTTCTTCTTCATGCTCTGCGTTTGCTGATCGTTTCATGTCCAACAATCGCCCATCAATCGCGCATCGCGAACGCATTTCGAGGGCGTGAAAGTTACGATCGTCGTAGCGTGGCCGACTGTGGCGATCAATCTGTTTGCCTTTGCATGGTGGCCCCAAAAATGGATGGCACTCCTCCTCCACCATATGAAGCCAATGCATGCGATGCACCGACGGACGCATCGAGCAGTGCGCGATTTGGGGCCACGCAAATCAGCTGTTCACCGGTCGTCAGCCGGTCAGGGCTTCGAGACACCCATACCACGGAGGCCGAAGGACAATCACGAAGACACATAGCCATGGCCACGGTACGGTGGCACGCCACAATCACAGTGATGAGCGAGCGATTGGTAAATCACTCAGACAGTGTCAACATGGCGATGGTTGCATTGGCTGCGTGCAGACCACGGTGTGCATTGTGGTCCCTCGGGGATCGCGTGTATGCGTCTGTCTTTGTGCGGCCAAGTCGCGAGTGTGATGCACCATCGAGTGCACGCGCCGTATGGTAATCTATGGAAGAGAAAAAAGGTAGAAGAAGCACCGGCACCAGTAGCAGCAGCGGCAGCAAAGGGTTCGCCAAATCGCAAGAAATGCAACCGAAAAAAGAAGAAAAAAAAGGGAAACAAAATGAATTCGAAACCAACGCCTGTTGCGTTTCCTGGCCTCGATGAAGTGGGGATGAAGAGGGGCGCTCCTTATACGCGGATTTCACATGCATGCATGGCAAGGGGGGGGGGCCGGCAGCGTGTCTGGCTCTGGCGAGGTGGAATCGGAATCGGTCTCCATTTGCATTCCGCGCATGCAGTCATGATTTCAATTGAGCCTCTTTTTTTGCCCTATCTAGGTGAAAAAGTGCTGCCTGCATGGTTGGCTCGTTCGCTGGTTTGTTCGCTTTGGTTTGGTTGAGTTTACTTTTCGGGAGTCTTCTGTCTTCGTGCATCGGCGTACCGGTGTGCGATGCATTTGGGCCCGGGCCGGGTCAGGTGAAAAGCTTTGGAGGAGTACGTGGCACGGCGATTCATCGACTCTCAGTCGACGTCGTTTGAGAAGCTTTAAAATGATGAGCAACATGGCGGCACGAGTATCACGCCTGCCTTTCGAACATGTGTGCTCAAACGTAGCTCCAAGTGTTTATTGCGATTTCAATCAGTATGATCATCTTTCGATTCGATTGAAGGAAGTCTGTATCAAGTGATCGTAAGCGATGGTTGCCTTGGGAGTAGCTGGAGTATCTTTCTCGTTTATTCTCCTTTTGATTCGATGTAAACAAACGAGTGAATTAATTACAATATTGAAGATATTTTCAAATAAGTAGGATAACTAGTCAGGCAAAGCTTATGGCTCATTTTTTATCTATTAGGAGCACTAAAACAATACGTTGTGCTTCTTATCATTTTCGGTCAGCTAGACAACAAGCAAAGCGCAAATTTTTAATCTATAACTAATAATAAATTAGAGTAAATTATACTAAGTAAACAGCAACTATAAAAAGACTATAAATACCAACACGCATGCTGCACTTTTCCTATTAAATTTTTCGTCGAGATAGCATGAAAATTATTGATACTTTTTTTTAAACAAATCTTTAAATACCGTGTTTTTAGGCAAAATGACAAAAAGCATCACTTTTTCAACTTCAAAAATCTGCAAAAAATCGGTAAACAGGAAATTCAACAAAATCTCGTCGGGGCTACCTGGATAAATTTATAATCTTTCAAACGAGTATTGATTCGCATTTTTCTGATTACTCATCACGTAGATACGATGGGCACTGTTTTTGGTGCGAATCGAAAGACTTGGCCATTAAGACTAAAGCGACGAACCCGGTTTGATCATTGTGATCACTTTTTCAACTTCAAAAATCTGGCAAAAATCGAACAATAGGAAATTCAAACAAAAGTCAACGGGGCTACCTGGATAAACTTATAATCTATCAAAAGAATATCGATGTGTTTTTTTTCTGATGACCCATCACGCAGCTACGATGGGCACCGGAAAAAGAATCTTTTCGAAGATACGACTGCCTAAATTTGATGCCATGGAAGAAGTTTTTTATTAATCTTAACCAAAGTAGAA
>NC_064878.1:43146563-43161563 GCF_943734665.1 Anopheles aquasalis | reverse complement strand
GCCCTAGAAAGGCCTCACATGTGTTGAGTGTCGCGAGCAAAATGCTCATCGAGGGCCAACCAGTTGTAGGTTGTAGATGCGACAATCTGAGTTGGATGATAATACGATAATACAATGTAGGGTGAGCTTAGAATTTTCAGTCAGCGATCTACAGGTCAAAGTATCTACTGTCAAAAAGAGATTGAAATAAAGTTGTTTTCTTGGTCGAGAATGGTTAAGATGAATGTTTTTTTTTACACATTTTACGCCAAGAACAATCAGAAAGGGACTTGAAAGGGAAATAATTAATTACGCAACGTGCCAAATGATAGCAGATAAAAGTTGCTTTACAACGAAAGTTGCTATCGTGGCCATGCACCTTACCTGCTTAGAATCTTTACAGCTACAGCTTATGAAGATTGTAAAGGATTCCAGAATGCTTACACATCGATTGCCATTTATATTGGATCGTTCACTAAGAAAAGGAAGCTTGGAAAGAGGCGAGTGCAACAGTTACTGATACCACAACTGAGCGTTCTAGCTAATATCGCCTCTTTGCGAATCGGATTGGCTTGCCGATCTCTTTCGTCTTTCGCCAAGCTACTCTCAGCTCAAAGCATCCACGCATCTCACCTACAGTGGCCAATCCGGTGGCCAATTGTACAAAAGCGGTAGCCGTAGAGCACCGACACCATTGACAGTTAAGAAGTGGAATTTATGAAAATTGCAACTAGTTTCCGTTCCGGTGGCGGTGACGGCGTCGTCGGCGGTGACAATTTGGATCCACATTCACGTGCTGCTGATTGTCTAGCGAGTGGTCTAGCAGACGATGCTACTGCTGCTGATGATGATGAAGCGTTTAGATTAAATAAAGTGCGATCGTTGGATGCGATCTCGTCTCGGCAACGCGCAAGCTGAGCAACAGCTAAAGATGATCTCGTTGATCTCGTTGGCCTCCCCCCGGGGGCTGGAGATGGTTGCGCATTTGGTGTTAATGCTGCTTCATGTTCCGCAGATCGATCAGCGATCATCGGGTGAACCTCATTTGCCAATTGGATAGCTTCAATTGACAGGAGTCGATCTCTCTCTCTCTCTCTCTCTCTCTCTCTCTCTCTCTCTCTCTCAGACTAGTGTGCGTGATTGCAAACCAAGCCAAGTGGTGATCGGCGATCAACAGGCAGCACTCCACAGGGAGCACTGTTACTAGACATTCCGCTAACGCCCCGTTCTTGTGCTTCTCATTGGGCGTATGAAGAAGCAAGCAGACAGGCTCATCAGGGTGAGATGCGTCTGCGAGCACCTCATCAGTTGCTGCTGTTGCTTCCCTCTCCCCACTGCCGGGATCGCGGATAATGCCGGGCGCTTCTCTGGAGATGAATGATTAATTGAAAAATTATAAGATTAATCACACGTTTACCAGCTTGATGAGACGAGTCCTTGGCTTCTTCGTGGGTTGTGTTCCTCCTCTTTCTTGTATCCTTATCAGCCTTGTTACCTCCCCCGGGCTGCCGAGGAGTAGCGAGAGAGTCTTTTGTTTTTGTTCCAATCAGATCGTTGTAAAGCGGCCACAACAGTGCCTGTCTACTGATCATCGTCCATCAGGTGCTCATCTTCAGTGATCAGCGATTCAAGCGCATCGGCGATGTTTTTGCGTCGATCACTGTGTAATCAACAACCGACGGTGCTAGTGACCACGCATGCACCTCGCTGATCGTGCGCTACAGCAGCTAGAAAAGGCCTAGAAGCCAGTGCGGTGCAGCGTGTGCCAAATGCTAGACAGCCCCTGGCCACTGGCACCTCCATCCCCAGCACAGCTGATGGTTGCACTCTTCAATCTTAATGATTTATGTTTCCTTTTTAACCACCGCTTCCCTCCTCGGCGGCGGCGGCGGATCCACCGCCAATTCTGTCCGTGTCCGGTTGATCCGTCTTCGTCTTTGCGATCGTCTCCGCGATGATCATCACGGTGTCACCGAGGAAGATGCTTGGTCCAGGTTGCGAAGGTTGGTCAGGCCGGTTTCACGATGGCAGCAACATAAGTGCCATGTGATGTGCAATTAGGCCAGACGATCAGCAGAAGACACATACAGTGGCCGCAATTTGGTCGCTTGTTGTCGTCGTCGTCGTCGTCGTCGTCGTTGCTGCCGTCTAACAATTCGGACACTCGCGGTTGTCACCAGATTGTTTGTTTTCATAATGCGTTCACGCACACACTGGCACACTGGCGATCGTATCGGGAACGATCGGACCAGCAAGCAGTTGATTATGAACCATAAAAAGGAACCGGGGTGGCGCAGTGTCTTTTGCGATCTCGATCTCGCGCTCCCCCAGCGATCGGTTTTAAAGGGCTGATAATATAGGTTTAGCGTGATTGTTAGGGTGCTCTCGATCCCGCTAAATGTCACTGCGGATCGTATGACGTTGTGCTCCACACCGGGACGCCGAGTGTCCCCAGGGCTGGTTGTGTGATCCAGTTTCTCCAGGGTTCAGTTTCTCCTCGCGGCATCGCTCCAGTCCGGCGACGATCCATGTAATTTGCAACGCCAGACACACACCGACCGGAGCGAATTCGATGGTTTGCATCCGATCATCAGCAAAACGGTTGTCACTCGATAGCCCCAGCGGTCCGAAGCCCAAGGGGGTGGCAAACGGGGGGTTTTTATTTTTATTTGTTCTAATTACCGGGTTGGTGGCGTGGCGGTTGGTGGTGTGTGATTAAATAAATAGTTTTTAAAACGGTTATTAATAAGACGCTTACACACTTACGCGCGAGCGAGCGAACTGCGCGTACACCTGCCGGCGATGACGCACCCGTAACGTTAATCTATGGCGCGCGCGCGCGCGCGCCCTTGCTTGCGATCGACCGCGATTGATTTGTCCGCGTCCTGGGAACCGTGGCCACCGGGCTCTTCTCAGGAGAGGCCCAGTTTCCCAAAAGGGCGCGTGGTCCACGGGAAGCACCGTGGCCACCCGATTTCCCGTTAAATTTAATGAACGGCTTGCGGTTCGCGACGGTTGATCTTTGCACTCGGTTCTACGGTTTGTTTGGTTCGATGATGGTTTCGAGAGCATGATTTACAAATTAGTGATCAATTTGAGAGCGAGGGGCACTGAGTGGCTACCGGTGTTTGTTGCCCCGGTTTCCCCCGGTCGGTCACGATCGGAGCGCCTTTGGTTCGAAATTGAAATTACCCCAAATCGGTGTCTCGCCTGGACCTAAGTGGCTGTGTTTTGTTGTGTAGCAACAATGAAACAATCTTCCTGGTAGCCTGGGCAACCCGGCGGGGGGGTTGTGTTTGTTTCTGTTGAGTAGCAGCAGGCCACTTCGATTCGTTTCCTTCCGCAGCGATTGAGGTTGGTCAAAGAGTTTAGTATCGACGCTGAATGCTGCAACTGATTGCTAGCCATTAATGGTTTCACATGCGAACGGCCAGCGAACAGGTAATCAATATGTGGTCAATCTACATTAGCCTGCGTAAATCGGGCCCGATCATGCGATAAGTAGCTGGCAGCTGATTAGCATGATGATTAGAAGGCGCTTGATGGTTTGCGGTGCACCATCGGCCGCCACTCCGCTTTCGGATTATGATCATCTGTGGTGGCCGAGAGTGGCCGTGGCCGAAAGGTGTTGATTAGCTGCAAATTGTTCTCCATCACATTCAGCCTCAGCATAATCGATGGTCGAGAAGTGATCGATGTGCGAAGCGAGCGACCGAGCGACGAACTTTACGGTTCACTCAACGGCGAGCTTGCAGCGGAAGGATTTGTGGCCAGGAAATCGAAGGCAAAACACTTCTCCTGGTGGCGTCTGGTGGAGGCCAGACAGTCTATCGCTTTCTCGCCATTTTGCCGTGCTTCCCAATCAAATTCAAATCTAATAATTTGCTGACATCATCGAGCGAGAGCGCGTGGTCGAACTGCAGACTGCAGCCACGGTGGTCACGATATGGTTCACTCTTCCCTCTTCCTTGAGGTACATCCTAGAAGCGACCCGAGCCCAACACTCGACTCGACTTTTGCACGAATGCCCTAGGATACGGACGGATTTTCGATCGAGAGATGCGTCGAGAGAAGAAATGTAAAAAAGAAACGAACGTTGGAAAGACGTGGCCGCTGGCTGGAGAAATGGCACGAACGATCGAGCAGCCAGCGTGAAGCGTGGATGCAAGATGCAACTTTGCATCGTCTGAGGATGGCCTTGGAGTGTCTGGAGTGTGTGGAGAAATGGCGAAAGACATCCATCGAGCGCAACACGCAAACACTGCCAACGAAATGATTTGTCTGCGTGGCCTGACAGTCACCAATATTCGTCGATAGGATTCGTGCCGCGAAGCGAAGTGCATCGGATCGGACAGACGTGGATGGTGGCTTGAGGCTTTTCGATGACGTGCCTTAAATTGGATTTTAATATAGAGAGATTCAGATTTATACAATAAAAAACCCCGGGTTTGTCCCTATAGCGTCCTAGATACACTGCTGGAGATGCTTTAAACTAATGCAACTTCTTGGACTGCGACTCCAGACGCTTCACGGCTTCGATATCGATGGTGGTGCCCTGCAGGTGGATCGATTCCGTTTCTCCGTTCCGATTCCCGGTAAGGCACTCGGTCGATGGAGGTCGAGGAGCCAGCCAGCCTGCCAGACAGACAGACAGAGCAAAGACCATCATCGACGATGCTCGGGGCCATAATGGTGCCAGACGAAATTCGAGGTAATAAGCGGTGATGATCCCAACGCCCCGGGAACGGCGCTCGCCTTCTCGTCTCGCTGGGAACTGCCACAACAGTGAGTCTGTGCGGAGGCAACAATTAGCCGTGGTCTGATTGAAGGGAACCACCGGTAAACGATTTAGCTTGGCACAAATTATGGCCACGATGCGCCATCCTTCCGGATCGTTGTGGCAATCGTTGCATTAGAAGCTTCGGGCAGCGCAGTTTAGTTTAGAGGAATCTGGACAGAAATTGTGGAGCACGGACTTGTGGCCTATGACCTGAGTTTCGAGCCACTGGCAAAGGGAGAGCTTCTCTCTTCAAAATACTACAAAATGCTCTATTCCTGTACAGCTTATCGTGTAAAATCCTCGTGCAATTGGCCACCAGAATTGTTATTGAAACAGGGACGTAGCATGCGTGGCATCTATTTCCGCTACAGGAATAGCGCGTTACACGTCGTTATCGATGGCGCCATAAATTCGAATAATAAACAATAAAAGTAATCAAAAGGATCCCACCGGGTGTTTGCAGCGAGAGCTGCACGTGAGTACACCGCCGTTGGGCCTTCAATGGCCAGGGATTCCTCTTCGGTTCCTGTGGAAGAAGGGGGGCCCACTGCTCTGCAGCTACTCCAGCAACTCCAGCATTGGTATGACGTAGCCTCTCCCCTGGGAGTCGTCCTGGCGAGCACCTGGCCTACGGAAGACGGAATTTGGATTCCCGGTTCTTCTTTTCTTTTATTTCCCATTTTTGTTTTTTGCAAAGCAGAAATGTTAAAGAGAGGAGGGTGGGAAAACATAAATTTGTTTGTCCTCAAGTACGCAAGTACCGTCGTACGCACACCGGCGCAGGGTCTTTATGGCTATCTATAAACAATCACCCTTAGTTATCTCCTTGTGGTCCATGCGGAACACCGTTCGGAACACAGTGGAATCTACCGGAGAAGGAGCAATTACATGCAGACGCTACGCACGGCACAGAACCTCTTCAAGAAGCTTCTCCTGCTGTTGCTGCTGCGGAATCACTTGAAGAAGCGTCAATATTTGCCACCCTAATGGAATCTTGGTATGCTTCTGCAGGCCATGGTACGCCTCGAGTACTTTTGTGGATTCAACTGGTATTTTTAAGCGATCTTTCTTCTGCTCAAATGTCTGCAAATCGTAATCCTTGCAATACTAGAACTTCTACAAACTGTCGATCCAACAGGCAAGTGTCTGAGGTTTAAAACAATCGCTACACTCCCGATAGCACGGGCTTTAAATCACTAAATCAACGGAGAAGCACACGAATCATCGCTCTCATCTGCACTGTCGTCTTTCGGGAGGGGACGGATTGTCGATCGTAAAACGCACGCAGGAAGCACGCTTCATTCATTCATGCTCAACCACGCTGCACGATCGCTCGTGTGTATGATCGTACAGCATGGGCAAGGCAATGATTATGCTCCACCACCATCACCACTACCACTCCCGGTTGCTGCTGCTGCTGGTACGTATTGCGCGTAAGACACAAAAAAAGGGAAATAAAATCCGTAAACGCCATCCGTGTGGTACACAGAACCGGTCTGTGAAGGTGGGTGACTCTGTGTAGGAAGAGCCCCTTTGGCCTGGAGGAGACAGACAGTGGCAGAGAGACGCGGAGAGAGCGCGTTACTGGTGATGATGATGGGGATGTGTGTCTTATTTCCGTTTGGCACGTGTTGCAGACGATCGCTATGGATTCGGATTGGAGTTGGTTTGGAGGAGTAATTGAATAATTTCTTGCCACACCACCGGCGGCGCTATCGCGTCACATTGTTTCTCGGTGCGCCACCACGTGCCACCATCCGGTTGCAGTGGGTTGCGTGGCCGAGTACGGTTTGGAATTAGCTAATGGCTTCATTTTTTGGGCCAGCTAGCAGCCGGGGCCACGCAACGATGCGTTTCTAGGCGCGGCGACCAAGGATCAAGCTGCGGTGCTTGTGAAGAGTATTTGGTTTTAGAATGGTTGCGGAGTGGGAAAAAAAGAGGGAAGCAACGGGTAAGAACGCACGTTCCGCGTAATCAGGAAGCTAGTCATGCCAAGCGAACGAGCGTCGGTGTGCTGAGTGGGGAGGAGCCACTTCGCGAAATGGTTGTGTGATCGATGGTCTTGCGGCGATCGAGGAGAAAGATTCTTCTTGCTGTTGACCGATGCGTTTCGATGCGTAGAGTGTTTTGTTGGTACGGGGAGGAGGTGCTTGGGGGGTAGTCTTTTTACTTTCATGGATGGCTTCGGATAGAATGGCAGTTGAGTTGAACGTCTTCGGTTTTGTTTAACGATCGGTCGTTCCGTTGGAGAACAATTGTTCTCGGTGGAGGTGTTTTTTTTGCGATCCGGCACGGGCAGAAGACAACCAGCAGTGGTTAGTGGTGTGCCATCGTGGCTGTGAAATTGTTGAAGCTTTTTTTAAGGAACTTTACTTTAACTTTGAAGTGTGTTCTGGTGGTTGAGAGTGAGTAATGTTGTAAATCTCGCAAATTACGGCAGTATTTCTTTTAAAATACATTTTTAGTATTGGTATCTATTTTGAGTATTGAAATTCATGACTAAGGTTGTATTTTTTAAACTATTTAATAATTTAAGCACTTTAAAACAGCAAACCTATAATAAATCAATGATCTAACATTTACTATTACAGTCACATTTTTCGTCATTTGAAGGGTTGAAGAATCATCTGCGACTCAGAAAGAGATATTTTCTTTTCATCAACAATTTCTCGTATTCCAAATGAGCTCAAAGTGTCAATATTTTCTAGTAAAATAATTTTATTACAAATAAGTAGATCATTAAATGTATGAAATTTTAACTAATAATACACGAAGTGTTAAGTAAAGATCGACTTCATTTAGAGAAACTCAAAAAGCATCCACATATTGCGCAGAGTTTAAAATTAATCGATTTGATTCAACTTGGTGCCATTTAATGTAAATTATTTATTGGTTCCATGATTGTCATCATTAAATTAGATATGGAATTGTGAATAAGACAAATACTGAAGAAAGTGTTGATCAAGATGTTGTAAATAATGCAGGTGGCTTATAAATTAATTACGGTTTAATTATCTCTGCTAGCATGTAAGATCTATGGAGATTTGTTAGATTTCTTTTACTGCAAAACGAGCTGTAAATGCAAACCATTTGCATAAACTATTGAAAGGATTGTTTCGAAAATAATTGTCATCAAATCAGTACGATTGATTAAAGCACTACAATGTAGTTCTGCAACGCTTTCAACCTTCCAATTGCTCGACATTTAACCAAATAGCACGCTAGAGCGCTGTAGAGTTTGCTGACTAAGCCAGTCCGATCAGCGTGATGGATGTGCGGGGTGCTGACCGTGGTACCGTGGGCCGTAACGCAACCGAGACCGAGGTCAGGTCAGTTCCATGACGCGCCACCAGGGTTCTCGCACGATAGCTAGCACCCGGTGTAGTAGGTAGCGGAGCGGAAGTGGCCCGTTCCGCGCCGTGAAGAGAGGCGTCCATTCGTCCAAACGCACACCTTTTGAACCCACTCCGCTCGCTGCCGGTCACCACGAGACCGGGAACGACGCAACCGCCCCGTGCGGGGCAAAGGACACACGATCGCACCTCATGGCCGGCCGGTTGGTCGGTCGCGGTCTGCTTCCTGTGCGTGGCGTGCGTACCGGTGTGTGTTCGTTTGGGGAGCGGAAATCGAAATCGGAGCGTCGCTGCAATGCGCCTTATCGATGCCAGGCGATGGCAGGTCACGATGGCCCGGTTCAAGCCCGGCAAGCCAGGTTGAACCGCGGTTTTGGAATTAATGCGTTCGACCACTCGGCGACGGTCCGGGTGCTTTGGGTCCTGGTCATGGGTGTCGCGTCGCGTTGAACGTTCCAGTTCGTGTTGGGTGTCTTTTGAGGGGCAAGGGGTTTGTTTGAAGTATTCGATTCGGCATTTAACGGATGTGCGGCCCTGTAGGCGATGGATTGAAGGGTGTTTTGAGGTTAGGTTGACTTGACAGAAAAATGTGCACTTCTCTTGCTTTCCAAGCAAATCCAAGTACACTGAGTAAGAAGAACATCGAGATCGAGAAGTGATCTCACTGCAAAAGATATCAGGAAGTACTCATAATGGATCGTAATTTTTTGTTCGTTCCTTTGACAGTTCGCCATCAAATCTGTCAAGCGAATCCACGTTAAAATGATTCACACAAATGAATCACTCGCAACAATTCCATAAGTATACCGATAGACCGCACCACGCAATCAATCGCTACTTCCCCTTCCTTCCGTAGTAGTGCACCACCTCGCTCGCTCACCACCGCAGTTGCCCAAACCGCGAACCAACGTGGATTCTCTCTAGCTGCGATCGTCGCCTTTGCGATCGTCGTGCCTTACTAAATCGCGCGCGCGCGATTGTCGCAATTGCTCGCGATGGTTTCGTTTTCGGATCGTTCCGTCGTTGCCTCACTGCGGCATACACCTCCTCCTTGGGTCGCTTACGGATACTCCCGCACCCGATATACTCGATATGGTGCGGGGCGGATGTGGAATACCCGCGCATGGTGGTCCCCACCCCCTACTTCGGTCGCTCACTGGCTCCGTCCGTCCATTCGTCCGTCCGTTTGTGAACAGAAGACGAGCTGTTTAAGGGTTTTGGCGTTGAAATGGTTGGTGACTTCCACCCTCTCCATGCCATCCCCTTTGTCAGACTACCCCTTTCGTATATCCTTTGTTTGGTGGCATGGCGTTGTAAGTGCGTGAGTACGGATCGTGCGTACCCCCCCCTTCCCTGCTCACTCCGCATTCGTGCCTTCCCTTTATCGATAGCACCCTCCCCAATCTCCACCTGAACTGCTTGAAGGGGAGGTGGTGCTTCTCCGGGGGGGTTTTGTTTGCACCCGTATGGCTTGAGCTTTTGGCTTTGGCACATCTCCCTCTCCCCCACTGCTGGTGCTTCTTCTTCTTCTTCTTCTTCTTCTTCTTCTTCTTCTTCTTCTGTTTCTGCTTCTTCGGTCTCCGGTTTTCGTTTTCGTTTTGTTTGTTTGAAGCGAGTTTTAATTGACTTTAATTTCCGTCCACCCCCTCCCCCGGCTGACGATCAACACCGCTCCTGCGCTACCTCGGTGACCCTCACCGTGAAGGGTGTGATCGCACTTTTCGGCCCAAAAGCGGCCTGGCACGGACCGCGGCTTAAGGTCACGTCGCACCGACCGTAGTGCTTTGGAGGCTTTTCGGAGTGGCATCGGTCTCACCCATCAGCGGCGACGATTGTTTTCGTTCACCCGCATGGCTTTCGACGTTTATCGGGACCTTGAAGCTCGTTTAGTTTCGCTCAGCTGACGGTCGCTGAGGGCACTTCCAAGGGCACGGAAGCTCGGCTCTGCTGTGCAGGATTTCCCTCAAAAAAAAAAAAAATAAATAAAGTTCCTCCATTAAGACACCAGACCACCAGACGATCGAAGCAGTCTGGTCTGGGTATCAAAGGAGCAATCGCAATCAATAACAACGCAATCGAAGCATCCATTGCGGGGCATTTCTCACGAAATTACGTTTCCTGCGTTTTTTCGTATAAATCTCCCAACGCCAACTCGATCCCCATGATTCATCCCTAATGTGGCCATCTATCAGTGCCCCCGGGAGCATATGATTTGAGGAAGGGTTTGGCAGAGCATGCAACCTGCCAACATATGACTGATCCCAGACCGGACCATTGTGCACTGCAATTGAATCTTTATCATCGCTTGGCCCTGGCCTCCTGCCTCTGCCAAACGGATTATGCTCGACCGAGCATAAAGCGCGCACACAGCATTAAGACGAATGTCACGAGCTCTGAGAACGCCGGCGGGGGCTACCTTCGAGGTGGAGAATACTTTACACACTTTATCATCTCACTAGGCGACTGGAGGGTCCCAAAAAGGCAAGGAGAATCCCGTTACACCGCACCCCAGGGACCCCAAACACTTCTCCGGAACATAGTTTACACATTTCATCATCATCTTTGCCGGACTCTGTGATTTTTGGTTTTTTTTTTTTGGGGGAATAAAGTTTGGGAATTTACGATTTGTAAGCAATGTGGTATATCTTCATGATTTCATAAATCACTGCTTAATATTTTATGTCTTATCTTGGCACACCACCACCCCCCTTTCAACGGTAACCACCCCTTTTTCCTAAAGCGCTTCTTCGTGGTGCTGACCACCGTCATTTCGTCATCTGTCTCTAAGCCTCCCCATTGGATCCAGTCGCCGTTTGAAGAGGGGGGGGTCGATCCACCGATCGGTGCCCTGGCGATCATCCAGACGAGACCAGGGGTCCCTGGTAGTGGAAAGGGTTGGCGAGTTTTATGACGTCCAGTTCCCCGTTGTCGTCGTCGCCGTCGTCGTCGTCGCTGTTGGAGCATCGGTAAAAAATGTCCAAAATAGACAGGCACATAGCCGTAGACACAAATTTCCTTACCCCGGGAGGTTGCAAAGCGCACCCTCTCTCCCCAACTCTCCACCGAAAAGAAAAAAACCTAGGGAGGAGTCGGAATGAAATAAACTATCTTCTAGGTCGTTAGTTTTATTTTACGTTTGCTTGGCTAGGTGGACAACACACAAGGGAAAGGAGACGCGGAGGGGAGAAAGATGAAGATAAGCAGCACCAATTGAAGGAGGAAGACGAACCTTCTATGCGAGCTTCTTTCTCTTCCTAGCGTTCGTCCTTACTTGCTTGCTTGCTTGCTTGCTTGGCTACTTTTTGGTGGCAGAATGGCAGAAGCAACCAACGGAATCCCACTGTGGCCACTGGCACCACCGACCGCTGTGGTCGTAAAATTTCACTATAAAATCACCGAAACGCAGGTGAATTTCGGGGTTCGTTGGGTTGGATAGTTTCGCGGTTTGGCAAACACCCGGGGGAGGATGCCACGGGAGGGGGAAGCGAGTGACACCCCTCCGGCTGTGGATATGTTTTTCTTCTTATACTGCGGCCAATGTTTCGGTCAGCTGAATACGCGGTAGCGTGTTTTGTTTTTTTTTTGTTTTGTTTCTGGATTAATTTTCCGTTTCCAGGGGGTCCGGGCGCAGTACCATATTTTCTCCTATCCGATCCGTAGCATCACCTCACCTCTCTCTCTTTCTCTCTCCCGCAGCCCGCAGCATGCCCCTGTCCTTGCTAGTGGCCGCATTGTTTTGCCGCATGTCGCGCGCCGCGTATGGACGCGCGTTCGGTGCCATTTGGCGCTTTGGTTATCGCGATTGGAGGTCGAAGGAGGCCACGTTAGTGGTGCTGCTCGCTAGCTAGTAGCAGGCGGTGCGAAAGGAATAGCGCGAAAACCATGGAACCATGGAGCGTCCGAGCAGGCGAAGCAAAAGCATAAATATGGGACAGACCGATACGGGGACCGTGATATGGGGCAGAAGGGGAGTTTGGTCGCATAAAATATTAATCAAATCCGGATGACACTTTTGTCGTCCACAGACACACGGAGTGGCAGCCAGGTTCACTCTTTATCTGTTTTATGGCTTTTCACTGACCGCTCTCTCTCTCTATCTCTGAGTCTGGAAGTTTCAAATTTGTTTCCAAAGTTTAAAGAGAGTTTCTGGGACTTACTAGACTCTTCCAATGGATTCTCCACCTACAGGGGCATTTGTTCGTAGGAGAGCAATTGAAATTAGTAGTAATTGCCACGGTAAAACGGAAGCCTCAGCAGCCACGAGTAGGACGTACGTGTACCGGTAAATGGCGAGAATTGAAAAGGAAGACACTGGACCTGAGCTCAGGAGGATTCAGGAGGTGGCGGAATGGACGAGGAAGAAGAGAAAGTGTTGCACAAAATCATATGATCGTGCATAACTTGGCAGGAAGACGGGAGGGCTTGGGGGGGAGCGTTAAATTATAATAAAATGTAAGTCACTCCGCGGATGGACGGACGAACAGTGGTTCCCTTACCGCCCATGCACCACCACCCATTCACCTTCCCATGTGGCCTGGTGTACGGCGTCTTTTGGTGCCGTAACTGACCACTAGAGATGCTGACTGCTATTTCTCTGTGTGCGTTGCGTGGTCACCACACGGGTCACAATTTATGGTCAAGGTCAAATTATTTGATAAAAATATGTATGCACGCTTGTACACATACGCACCCGTCCCAAGGTGGAGGAGTAGTAGGAGGAGAAGGGATGTCAATATTGAGAGTGGGCCTTGAGGACCACCGACAACATCACCAGCGTCGTCGTCCAGGTCTCGTTGGTTGTCCACTTTGCGGCGTTGGTTCTCTCTCTCTCGCTCTCTCTCGTGCCGTACGGCTATGTAAATGCCCGGCCAGCATCAGCATCATCAGCATCATCATCATCATCGTGAGCATCATGAGCAGGTTGTGCGTTGAGCGTAAGGGGCGCGGCGCATCGCGCTTAGATTCGGTCAAGACGAGATGACAGCAACGAACGACAAAGTGACATTACAAGAGAGGAAGGGAGAGAGAGAGAGAAAGAGAGAGTACCAGAGGGTGGGAAGCGAGAGCATAAGGTTGTTGTTTATTAAAATTTATTCCTCCATAAATAGCACTGCGCTCGGACAACGACAAGATCGCGATCGCGACGTCACCACGACGTAACTGGTGCATATGGAACGCTTTGGACTGGCTCTCCGGGGCCTGAACACCGGTTAGGGGACCGTTAACCACCGCCCCTTGCCTGCCACCTCACTAGGCAAGGTCACTGGCTTCCCAAAAATCAATATCAATTAACCGGTGGCAGCGGCGATGGCGACGACGAGCGTCGTGGGTGAATTGAGGGGTTGGTTCTGGGGTCTCTCGGTCTCGGGCGGTGGTCCGTGGGATGTTGCAAATGAAGGAAAGCCAGTAGCGGATCACGTACCACCGTACGAACAAATTAACATACTTAATGAGAACTGACTCTTCTTCTTCTGCTGTCGATTTGTGTTGCTGTGTATTTGTGTGAGTTGATCTTCGATCTTTGGATGCGTCTTTGGATGCAGCTCGTGCTTCGAACTGGAGTTGGAGCCAGAATAGTCCATAAATCTTTCACTCCCCCGGACGACAGAATGTGGGTCATCGGAAGAGCCGGCATTAGCCATAAATCATGCAGGTTTCTGGTGATCACTCGCCCCAGATTAACTTCTAATTCGTGTGCCAAACTGTGGCCTCAGGAAGAGTAGCACCAGAAGAAGCTTTTTAATGAACAGGGGAACAGAGCAATTGAAGGGGGTGGGCTTCGGGTTTTGAATTTTGTTTTGTGACACATATTTTTAACATTTTTCCCTGAATGTTGATCCTTTCAAGAACATTGTGTAAATTTTTTGGACCAATCGAAACAAAACTGACAAAGTTACAGATTTTTGAAGAGCATTTCCCAAAACCCACGTTTTCAAAGCCGGTGCCCATCGTTCCGTAAAAGTACTGGACCGAACGATTCGATATTTTTAACACATCATCTGTACACTTTTTGGCAGGTACTCCCGTCGAGATTTCATTAAAATTGTTGAAACTTTTTTTAAACAATTATGTGAGCTTTACATAGTGAGTTTTTGTTTGCCAAATCGAAAAATGCATCACTTTTTCAACTTTAAAAATCTGCCAAAAATCGAAAAAAACGAATCTCAAACAAAAGTCAACGAGACTACCTGGATAAACTTATAATCTTTCAAACGAGTATCGATTTGTATTTTTCTGATGATCCATCACGCAACTACGATGGGCTACGGAAAAAGAAACTTTTCGAAGACCCAACTGCTTAAATTTGATGCCATTGATAAAGTTTTTAATTAATCTTTCCCAAAATTGAACCAAATATTCTTCAAAAGTTGTAGTTCAATATGCCATTCATTTGAAAGGATAAAATCGAATGGTTACTTCACAAAAAATCTTCAAAAATGTTCCTTGTTTTGGCCAGAAATTACCGAAGCCCCCCCCCTAAACAAACATACACTCGGCACGAGACACCGGCTCATGGCACACGCGGTGAATGTGGGTCAACTCCAGGGGTGATATCTCTTAATACCTCCTCCCGGGGGGGTTCTCTGGCCGCCATGTGATATCATATGACGGGAGTGACAAATTTGCAAATTTGTTTTATTCATGTTCCGATCAGTCAGAGTCAGTCAGTCAGTCCGTTGAGGATGAGCACCTCTTCTGCGATCACCCGACAAGGGGGATGATCGCGACGGTGGAATCCTTTTGCTGCGGGTACTCGTGGTGTTGTTGGTGAGCTTTCTCTTTTGCTTGTTTTTCATTTCCAACCAAAAAAACGGCAACGTATCTCTTATCAATTAGTCCACGTGGGGCGGTATTTGCTGTTACGCTTTCGCAGCACTAGCGGACGAG
>NC_064878.1:43134063-43144063 GCF_943734665.1 Anopheles aquasalis | reverse complement strand
TCCATTCCGTTGATACACCGATACGACGCGCCATGATGATGATGACGGTGCTGTTGGTGATGCGGACCATTGGCCACCCTCTACCATCGAGAAGAAGGCGCGAAATGGAGAAAGGATTAGCTTGACATCGGTGTGTAATGCGAAATGAAATATAATCATCGCTACCCCTCCCCGAATTGGTATGGCCCATCTTGGAAGGAAAGTTATCCCCCCCCCCTTTCCCCCGGGGGCCGATAATCCGAGGATGAGTCACTCCGAAAACGCGCGCGCGCGCGCGATTCGCTGTCACAGTGTAATCTCTCGCTTCTAGAAGAGAGCGAGCGAGGTTCAGCAAGAGGTCACTCAGTAGGCTGTCCTGAGGTGCTACGGTGCGACAGAGTTGGGGAACTTTTGGGACAAACAAGGACGCTGGCAACGGGCTTAGCAGGTTTGTTAATTTCGCCCTCTCAATCATTCCGAGTACCGATGTCTCTCCACTCTGCCTTCCCTGAGGAATGAGAAATCTGCGTAAATTCCAATTTGTCAATACATTTAAAGCCCCGTGCAGTGTCAATGTCCTGTCTTTCCCGTTGTGACAGCGCTGTTGTGAATGATGATGATGTGAGTGACAGTTAATTAGGTTTCACGTTGCATGAAGTGCGTTTGAAGTAATCAAAATTTATTCCAATTTAAAGCCCGGGGTTTTTTTTGGCATTGCTCAGCAAAATCAGCGAACGGATGAAACGCTTCCGGTACTCAAGGAAAACAAAAAAAGAGGAAGTGGAAGAGTGGTAGAGGCTTCACTGATATGAACCTCGTGACACGACGCCCGCACCAGAGGCCCAGGGAATGTCAACGCCAGGGAAGGGGATGGGGTGGTGTACCAGGATGGTGGGCCCGCTACGCAGCCAGACTCGTAAATGGAGCGCATAAATTTTCACTGTCATCTGTTTCTGAGCAGCTGCCAGTCAGCGAATTTTTATGTGTTGTTGTCGACCGTCGTTGCCACCACCGTGTGGTTCCGCTTGTCCAAGGACCTCTCCGGGGGTGTGCGTGAACGTGATGGTAGTATTCCGGTAGTGGCCGCATTGATGTGTTCGTGCAGCTGGAAACAACCAACCTGCAGCGCCTGTTGGCTTTAAAGCCGCCCGTCAACCCTGTGGCAGTAGTAACCGGAGCAAGCAACGAGAGACCGAGCCTGGTCGAAGCAGGCTCCTTCTGCAAGTGACACTTGAACACACACCAACGCGCGCGCACTTGACGATGACGATGGCAGGCATCATCGTGCACACCGATGAAAAGGACCGAACGGAGGGAAATGCGCGCATGTTCCATTCGTGGCCACACTCGTACAGGTCGTCCTTTCGAGTGGTCTCGCTCGCTCGTTCGCCCGTGTTGGTGTTGGTGAGCTGGAGAACACACTCAGCGCGCGTGTTCCGCACCCTCCCCCCGCCGGGAACACTCAAGGACTACTGTCCTCAAGAGCTACGAGCTCTACCAACACGGTAGCGCACGTGCGCCGTTGCGCGCCATTTTCCAATGGTTGCTGTGTGCGGTCGCCGTCCTTCAACAGGATCCGTGAACCAACACACCGTTGCTCGAGGAGGAGTTCTTTATAGAAATTCTCGGATTTACTCACACAACGACATCAGCAGTTCGTCCTTTTTGTTGGGGAAAGGGAACGGAGAAGAGATTTTAAACTTTGGAGTGTCCTTCCCCCCCGGGGGGGCGTGTGTGGGTGTGTGTTCACACACCACGTTCTCGGTGTACGTGCCAGTGCCGGCATCGGCGTGTGCGTACATGGCGCGCCCAGTTTCACTTTCGTTGTGTTGGAATGTTTGTTTTATAAATTTTCCCCCATTTGCATATCAAAAGGAAGCCATTTCCATGCGAAGCGCCCCGTCATCGTGCACCGTGTGCATGACGATTTACGTGTCCGCCGACTGTCTCCGTTTGTGTGGGTGGTTTTGGTGGGGGTGCGTGGTCGTGGAAGCGATGAAGCAAAATGCTTTACAATCATTTCGACCGTCCCTGAGGGCTCGTCAGGCAGGCAGGCAGGCTGGCAGGCAGGCAGGATAAGAATGGAGTCCGAGGTGATTTCGAACCGGAGACGTATATTTCATAAACCGTGTGCGTGATCCTCTGCCTCACCCACACAAACAGAGGCGAGTTGGAGTACAGGATAGCTTGATTCATCCTTCTTTCAGCCAAAGGACATATGGCGGGGGCTCTCCTTACCCCCCACAAGTAGCAGCAGCAGCAGCATAAAAACCCATCAAGGGGACCATAAATTAAGGTGCATGAAACACGGAAGCCCGCCGTGAACGCGGAATGAGACGTTTTTACATTCGCAAACAAATTCGCACTTCTTGTCTTCGGTTAGCGAGCGTGTCAGAAAATGGAGAAATTTTTGAATCCGACGAGAAATGATTTCATTCGCGCCACGATGATGCTTCATTCACGTTCCGGCGTACTTTAAGGGACGTGACCGAACTGCTTTTAAAGTGCTGCAGTGTGTTTAATGTGTTTTTAACAGTCGGCAACTAGCTCGAGTCGCGATGGCGTGGCCCGTAACCAATAGCGACGGTGGTGATGGTGGTTTGTGAGGACACACAAGGGGATTTCGGTGCCCAAGAAAGTCGTCCTAGTCGTCAACAATAATCGTAATCATATGGGCGAAAAGGTTGTTGATAATTGCAGCCCTGTAATTATAACGGTTATGCTGATGATAATGGTGATTATCGGGACGGGGACCGGGAGTGGCAGCGTTCTTGCGATTCTGCGCAAGAAGAGGCACAGGTATTGGCTGTGAAGACGGTCACCTGCTAAATGGTGGATGTGGTTGGCGGTAAATTTTGGTGAAATGAGTGTACGGATGGGGCTTGGTTGGTTGAAGGATTTGGTGGTGCTTTGGAGGATTTAAAGTTTCCGCAAAGTGTGTCGTTTGTTGTGTTTGGGGAATTGCATCTGAATGAAGAGCTGCAATAAGCTGGATCGCTGCATAGTTCGTATGTCTAGGAAGTTATTTAATTTGGTTTGTATTAAAAAAACAGTGGTGTGAAAAGGATGATCCTTTGTGAGTTGCTTTTTTGTCCTTAAAAGAGTGAAAGGCTGATAAATAAATATATAAATAAATTGAACATACTGCACAGGGAGATTTCATACTAAACATGAATTAAATAGAAACTCCATTCAAAGAGATTAAAACTAAAATTGGTCTTTGTATGAACTCATACCAGCCGCTGTTCTCGACATTTTATCTCATAACTAGCGCGGCTCAATAGACAGTGAATTGCTTATAATTTGTTAATTGACAATGGCGCTGTGGTGGGTGAATTTGAATTTGTTCAACTCTTGTAAACGCATTTACTCTAACTGTCTTTTGATTGTTTGTTTCTGAGCTGAAAGTACTACGGTCGTGTTTTTAGTGACATGAAGTAGATGAGGCTTTGAATCAAGAAAAAATATTAGAACACTTCTGTTTGGCATAACATATGAATGTCGTTTGCGCATCCATGGATAGATCAACTTCATATTAATGTGTTAAATGCAATATTTGCAGTTCTCAGGAAGATATCCAGCTGCAGTTTCTCAGAAAGACATCCAATTGAATATATCACGCGACGTAGGATGCTTTACTCTAGATTTTTTTGAACCATAACACCATTGCTGCACAGTTGAACACGTGTTGTTTTCTTTTGGCATACTTAGGATCCATTCAACTTGAGTTGAGCAGTAGCTCAGTGCAATATTGAAATTTTACACTAATTAATGAAAATATTGGATCACTAGATCTGCTACAAAAGCTTTGTGGTTTTGTGTTTTTATTTAATTTGCCAGTAAAACCTTCGTTTTATATTCCTATCGGTTTATACCGATCCGTAGCTATTGTTCTGTAATGAAATAAACCTAAAACTGTGGTGACAAGGAATTGCTAAAATGTATGGTTTAGAAGGGCAAAACATAAGAGCATCGATAATGCGTGGAGATTTCTGTATTCGTGTTGCTGGATGATTTTATGTATTCGTGTTGTTTAAGAATTTAAGATTTACATAAACCCTTCTTTCCAACCATAGAAGTTGGAAAGAAGGGTTTATGTAAACCTTAAATTAACCGCGTAGTATGCACCCGGTGATCCCCATTTTAAGCAATGGTCGCTAACAAAACAATCACACTGCATTCGCTTCTTATATGCACATCGTTTGGGAATTGCATTTGGATGAATACCATTTCATTCGCATATTTGCCAATAATTGGGAAGATTCCTCTTATGTTAAATATTCAAACGATTCTACGTGGAATCGTTTACAGTAATGGATTATGCCTCTATTAACTTATCACCCTCATTGCCACCGTTTTGATGCACCGTCGATTAGCTTTCTTCCTCCTTGTGAGGTTGTGAAAGCATCGTTCCTTCCCCTGTGAAAACCATCCTTTCTTTCATTTATACCCCAAACTCAAGCCACACAGTTTTCGCTAGCTCATTACTGGGTTTATCAAGAGAGTGATTCATGCAGAGACATTACCGCGTACGATTGCTGCCGGTATGCGTCGGTCCAGTTATGATGCTCCAAGCTGATAACGGAGTCCCGTTCCTTCGTTCGGTTGGGGGGCCCCGTTGGTAATTTGTTTGAAAACTTAAAATAAAAAACCCTCGAGTTATTTGTTGCTCGGAGAGCGATCAGCCAGCCAGCCGAAGCTCAGCTTCTTAAGCTTCATCCAACTAATCCAATCTAACCCTGGGAGTCGGCGCTCTACTACCGGAATGGTCATCCCCCCGGCGGTGGGGGTCGCGCTCGCTGTGTTGTGTTTATTTTCCTTTCGCGTTTGCTTAATTGTTAGGTATTAATTTCTCTACGAAACGCGTTCCAATAGGCCACACCAGACAGCCACTAGCACCACCAGCTGGGCCACCGGTCGCTGATAGCTGATACGCAGTTAGTCGCATATCCCACTGTGCACCGCTCCACCATCACCACCACCAGCGTCACCACGGCGCGGAGGGAGAGTCTCCGTAAAGAAGAGAACTAATAACAAACTAACGAATATCCCGCGGTTGTGTCGTGGCCGAGCGTGGCCGATGCTCGAAGCGCTGCGCCCTATTGGTTTCACCACCGGCCCAAGGCACACATGACAATCGGCAGCATATTCAGGGGTGGAGAGAGGTGGATGGGGAGGAACTGTTAGTGTGCGCCCAGTGTCGTCGTCGTCGTCGCACCGATGAGCGTTCGATGATTAGGAAGCGTCGCCTTTCGGTCCATTTCGTAGAAATGAAGATGAAGCAGCAGCAGCAGCGGCACCAACGGCAGCAGCTGGATGCCTGGAACGTCCCCGAAACGAAAGATGTGCGATCGAAGTGGGTAAGCGACGAACCCGCGTACCGCAACCGGCGTAGAGGGGAAGTAATCTTCCCTCTAATGACAACCATATTTTAGATTAGAAATAAACTCGTAAAGCGAAAATGACAACCAAACCAAATAAAAGAAAAAAAAGGGGAAAAAACAGTTTCCCATCAACGATCGCGAGCTTCCCTCCCCCCCCCCCCCCGGGGCCAAAGGGGGTGCGAGCAATAAAGGAACAGAGAGACGAGGAGAGTGAAGTTGAGTGGCGAGTGAAATCAAACCAAAACGCGACGCGGTGCGACGCGACAGTCACAGAAAAAGGGGTAGAGGTAGCGAGGAGACGAACCACAGAGATGACGATCGGCTACGGTCGCGATCGCGATCACGCTGAACTATACCCTTAACCAAGATCGATCGATCGATCGGGCACACCGGGACTGGTACGACGATTTGTTTCCACTTTTCGGGGTCCCCAGTGAGGACGAGGATCCTCCGGTGGGACCTTTCGTGCCGGGGGGTAACCGAAGGGGTAACAAACATTGGCTGACATGTTTATGTTTTTAGCTGCACGTTCTGCACAGCAGCATGGAGCGAGTAAGATTGTGGAGAGCCGCGTGAGAGAGAAGGGAAGGTGTTTGTCACCGCAAACCGCGGCTACGATCGCGCCCACACAGAGCTCGATCGCTTAGATCGTGGCTTATGATGTCGGTTCGTTCGCGATCGTGCAGAAGGAAGATTTCAGCGATCTCATGCTTCCCGCGATTCTAATGTAATCCCCAAGTTCAAGCAGTTGTTTGTTTTGGCAAATGCTTGTCTAGAGAATACGTTTTTCGGGGGCCTTTGCCTCCCTGTTTTGTGATCGCGAATCACACGAATCGGAGCGCGCGCGAGAGGAGTTGCCACCGTTGTAAATCTGCCGCTGGACGTAACGCTTTGTAGGTTAGACCCGTGGACTGCCAGCTTCCACCACTAGCCTCTGCTCCACCATTGTATCTCCAACGTATCCACGCATAATTACTCAATTACGCGATAAATTGTTTGTTTTATTCATGTTCCGGCAGCGGCGGCCAGGCCTCAAAAGGTGGCACTCCCCACGGCAGACGGTTTATGCCTTTCGAAACCAAGCGCGACAGGTACCGCGCCTCGACGCGCTGGTGAGGCGCTGATTTGTTAGTTTTTCCGGGCTAGTGTTTTTTCAACAACCCCCCGCCTGTTTTCTCAGTCACCCAGTCGCAGTGCGCGTGCGAAAGAATCTCATCGGCTGCGGAGGATCCCGGATGATCCTCTCCGAGTGGTTCTGCCAGCCATACACAGAGAGCTTGCGGTCACTTCATTGCTTACAATTCATCGTAACCGGCATAAAATTGACTTGAATCGGTTTTGGGCGCCGGGCACCGGGCGCGGCCAGTGCTAGTGACAATAATTTAAAGCACTCGCGGATGCCACGGAGACCGGGCCGGGTGGCATTTTCCGGACAGATGCGCCCACTGGCCACGTTGGACGTTGGATTCCGTGTGTTGAACGCACGCGTCGCGTCCACGGTTTTTTCGGTGGGATGCCATTGTGTCTCGTTCAGGTGATGGAAGCAAATAAAAAGCGGAGCCCTCTCTTAGGTCATAAAAGTGAGAACTCAACCCCCCCCCCCCCCCCGCGAACTAGTTATGGCTCTTTATCAACGCAGCGTAATGACATGACCTATGGTTGGTGCTACGGCGCGGGGTGCGGGAGGAGGATAAGGAGTGATAGCAGGACAGACGGACGGGCGGACGGGCGGGTTCAGTGATGAGTCGCGGTGCGGTGATATTGTTTTATAAAAATTGTTCAAGATATACAACCGGATAAATGTGGATTTATGGTGCACGGAAAACCCTTTTCTTTCTTCGGTTTCGGTGGCCAGTCGCGAGCATCGCAAGCCGTTTAGCAATGCTTTGTCTTTTTTTGGTGCCGGATTTGTTGTCGTCGTCGTCACACGATGCACACTCCACACCCCAGTTCCCAGATGGTAGTAAATGATAGTTTAATTTAATTAATGTTTTATATACGTCGGCACGTTTATAGTGTTGTGCGAATGGAATGCGACAGGTCAGGCTGCTCTTTGGCTCGCTTGATCGTTGACTGACAAACGCAGGTGTCACAATTGGGTCACAATTCCGTATAGCTTTTACTGCTAGTACAATGTGAGCCGTTGTGCCACAGATTCGGTGGAATGTCACATAAAATTATGGCAGCCAGAGACATCAATCTCCAGCAAAATCTGCAATTCCAGGATTGCCAAAGGGGCTTTATGGATTTATGATTCTGTGGACGTACCGTAAATCGGTTGAAATCAGAATGTAGTAGATCTTTTTTGAGTGAATTTTTCGGTACGCTTATTTGGTCATTTGGTGATTTTAAATTGCTTAAGAGGGGGGGGGGGGGGGGGGGGGGGGGCTCCGGTATTTAATTTTGTGTCACATATTTTTAACAGTTTTCCCTGAATGCTTATCTTTTCAAGATTATTGTGTAAAAGTTTTGGATCAATTGATAAAAAACTGATAAAGATACAGCACGCTATTTTGAAGAGCGTTTCCCAAAACCAACGTTTGCAAAGTTGGTGCCCATCGTACGGTAAAAACTGCTGGACCGATCGATTCGAAACTTTGAACCATAATCTGTACACTTTTTGGCAGGTAGCCCCGTGGAGATTTCATGAAAGTTGATGATACTTTTTTTTAAACAATTATGTAAAGCTCGTTTTTGTTTGCAAAATCGGAAAATGCATCACTTTTTGAGCTTCAAAAATCTGCCAAAAATCGAAAAATTGGAATATCAACAAAAACTCTCCGGGGCTACTTAGATATACTTATAATCTTTCTAACGAATATCGATTTGTATATTCCAGATGACCCGTCATGTCGCTACGATGGGCTTTGTTTTCGGTGCGAATCAAAAGACTTGGCCCTAAAGACTTAAGCGACGAACCCGGTTTGATCGGTGTGATCACTTTTTCAACTTCAAAAATCTGCCAAAAATCGAAAAATAGGAAATTACCGAAGCCCACCTCCCACCCCCCTTAAGTCATGCATTTTCAGCACGAGTAGATTTCTCCAGATTTTGTTGCGTTAGGCATGTTTGTTAATTTCATTTGGCTGTTAGTCTATTCTCTTGCTGAGCGAATGTCTTGAGAACATTGAAAAGACAACCACTTAATGGTAGAAATCGGTTGTATCCTTTTGCGAAAGTGACAAGACATTCAGTTGTCTGTTTAGAAATGTCTCACTATCAGATGATACCATCTCCTCATTTCCCACCATTCGCACAGAATCAAGTGCAGTTCGGAAATGCAAAACAAGTCATGGCTAGAAAGGTTAGATCCGAGCTCAGATTTCAATCCTTATCAACTTATTATCCGATGCCATCAATTCTGATGCATCGCCAGGAGGTTATAAGTTTTTTTAGAGTCACATGAAACTCGTGAAATGCAGATCTTAAACCAGTTACATTTGAATGATCGTGAATGCGAAATTACGGAAATGGTTGTTCGATTTTCTATCGATTTCGTTTTCGAGCGAAACCAAATTAATGCGCCATAAACTTTCTTTTGGTTTTTCTCAAAGCATGTTAACGATTAGAGAAACAAAAGGTATCGGTCAAGATTAATGTCAAGTAGATCGTTTATTCCTTTTGTTTCATATCAGCTGCATCTTAAAACATTTGCAGATTTGCAGCGTCCTCAAATGCTGTTGATTGTCCAGGGTGCTGCTTTCACTGAGAGTTAAAATCGTAACTCTCGAACATGTTGGTTTCAAACGGTCGTACATTTTTACAATAAACATAGTTTTGCTCGTAGTAAACCACGATATTTTATTGGTGTCTAAATAAATGAAGGAAATATGGAAAACATAAAATAAGGTAACGTATTTTGGTTGAATTATTTATCAAATTATTAAGCAATTACAAAAGTTCAAGCTTATTAATTCAGTTTCAGCTTTTTGGCAATACATTCTGAAGTTATGTCCTTACCTTAGATCTATGGCTAACCCATAATGAAACCAAGATGCATTTTTATAATACGCTATCTACTATTCTCGGAACAGTCACACCGGATGCCGCTGATTTAAAACAGCACCCCGTTTGATTTTACCGATTTTTGTGCCAAACCTGTCCTTATTCGACCAGGAGGAGCCATTTCGCCTCCACCAAACTCCGAAATACGGAACGGAAGCTGCTTTCTGCAGCTTTCGTTTCTAATAATTCCATTTAACAAACCGCCCAATCCTTCCCTGTCCAGCCTTTAAAAAAGGATGTTTTATTGGCGGAAGAAGCTTTCCCCGGTTTTTTTTTCTTCGTTTAGCGACCGCGGCGGTCCTCCTCATTCCTAATCAAGCGGCGGCCCCGCAAAAGCTCCGTGCGGCCAACGTGCGTTTCCACCGCAAACCGAAACCGTTTAGCTGGCCATTAGACGGTGGCCGGGTCCAGTAACGGGGGTCCCGGTCGATTTGATTTGAATAAAACAATCAAAAATTGAATCGTTGCTACTCTTTGTGGGGACGCGATCTCGTGCACCGCACCACGGAAGCACCAGGCGGATTTCGGTGCCGATGCTAGCGATGCGGACCAAGCTCAAGCACTGGAATCGCATCCCCGCGCCGAAGACACGACCCCCCCCCCCCCCTACCCCGGGAAAGAAAAGTAAAACC
>NC_064878.1:43119063-43129063 GCF_943734665.1 Anopheles aquasalis | reverse complement strand
TCCACCGTGCCAGAGACCGTTTGGCCACCGAATCCATCGCCATATCGAACGGGTTCCGGCATTTGCGTGTTGCTTCTGTTGCTGTTGCCGCTGGCACTTCTACCGCACTTGCCCTTCTGCTGCGCATCCGGCGGCCAACGCAGAGCGGACACAAAATTGCGAATTAAAATCTTCATTGAACAAGTTGAAGCCGCTTCGGGTTTTTTGATTTTTTTTTTGAAAATGTTTTGCCGGGCAACGATACTGGCGAGCAGACGAGCTTTGCGATCAATTTCTGTTCTACCTTTGCAGACGACAACGATTCTGGTTGGGGTTATCGGAGCGTTGGCGATGTACGACCACGACGACGACGACGGTGCTGAGTGCGAGATCTGCGGCGTATGGCAATTTGTTGCTTACAACGCGATCGCGGCCCACGGATTTTCCCCCGATCCTCCTCGCTCGGGATGAGATACAGACAGAAAGTGGCGTTGCGGATTGACATCGCGGCTTGGCTGTTTGATTTCGTCGCTGGATCTCTCTGTGGATCTCGGATCGTTTGGAGGTTGGGGCCCTTCGCTGCCCGCAACGTTGTTGAACACAATCTTTCATAAATGTAACAATAAAATTTTTCAACAGGATTGTTTGAACAAATTGAAGGCGCTGGTGAGCGGTCGAAGGAAGGTGGTGAAAGTGGCGTGAGTTGGGTTCTGTTTTCGGTTTATGTGGGATGAACGAGTTTGGGGCCTGAGCTGTGGCAGTGCGTTGTGTTACAATTTACTTAAAGTTTGGACAATTTCGTGCCAACAGCAATGATGAGTTATTGCCTGATGCGTTTGGGTGTTGTGTTATGATTGTTATGTTCTGCAGGATATGCTTTAAGGTGTTTTTTTTTTTGGAGGAGAGACGGAACTGAGAGGCAGAGAGAGAGGAAGTTGTCGTTGATTTCAACTCCAGTTCAGCTTTAATTGTTTTATGCCGTTTTCCGAAAGGGATGATTGCAATATATTCGAAAGAGAATTAAATGAATAAATGGAAATATATTAGGATTTAATACTGAATAGGTTTGCAGAACAAATTATATCAACAAGCAGAAGGCAAAACACTGTGCAGCATTATTTTTTATAAGGCAATGTACAGTAACTATGAAATTTTACAAAAAAATATTCTGTAGAAGGCAAAAGAACACGATTTCGTATACAAGTAATCAAACTGTAAAGCAACATATGTAACGATAAAATCATGCGAACTAGTAAGTATCAGTTTAAATAGCAATATTTTGTTTTAAGGAACTGTGCTATTATTTTCTAGAAATAAGCAATTATCTGGTAAAACATAAAATAAACACTAATTCGCTACGTTTGCTCAGTTACGTTTGCTCAGTTTATACTACAACTAGTCATTTGATTTAGAACATTGCATAGCAGAATGCTAATTTAATACTTGGAGTAATGCCATCTGTAACAGAGTTGATTAACAGTCATTTCTTTTCTGTTTCTAATTTAGTTGCAACTGTGTTCGACACCACTCTGTGTACGTCTCTCTCAACGTTGGTTTTCTGTTGTGTTACACGCGACGAATTGGGACGCTTCACTCCATAAACCGCCGTAAATCAATAGGAAAACGAATCCTTACAATCTCTATTCCCTCGCTGCGAGACAGACACAATCAGAAGAGGCCACCAAAGCCCCAAGAATACCGCAGCGCTGAGCGAGTGTGAAATTAGCATCACAAACTGCCTCCAAACCTCCTTTCGTCCTTCGTCCGTTGGTGGCGGCATTCCCAGTCCTCAAACGCTGCACAATGACCGTGGCAATGCCAGGTCCTCGTCACAGTTCACCGTCACCGTCGTCGTCGTTCGCTAGTGGGTGACGTCGTCTCACCGTTTGACCTACGATCTGTCTCGCGCGATCTGCTTCTTCATTCATCGAGAAGAGATTCCCCGTTCTCCTGCGGTCCTCCTCGGCCCCTCTCGAGACGCGTTCTGGATCTCTGAGCCTTCATCTTTCTTCATAAAGCATTTTGAGATTTCTCGCTTCCCACACATACACAGACACACATACGCTCGATGTCTGGGGTTCAAAGTGATGTTAAGCCTTTTTTCCGCCCCAGGAACATGCACCGGCAAGCGGTTGAGAGTAGAGTGGCGATGAGGGCAACTCTTCGCCACTCTTTCAATTGTCACCACACGTTGGTCTCTGTCTGGGGACACCGAGAAGCGAGACTTAAGAAGAGACCCCCCCCATGCCATGGAGTGTTTTGTTCTTTCGATACTTCACCTCAAGCGGCTCCGGGGAAGAGTGGAACCTTACCGATTGTACGTGGCCAGTACTGATGCACCTCCCGTGGCCATTGTTGACGCGACTGTCGGCAGCGCGGACACGTCACTTGTGCGTCACTTCAGCGCTCGGTGTCACATCACGTGCTACCAGGTTCGTTCTGGCCGCGGCCTTCTTCTCTGCTATGGATTTGTCTCGCTCGGGACGCGCTTTGCGTCGATTGAGATAAGGGGTCGACTTGGAGCAAAAGGCACCAGCCCCCCGGGCCCCATGACACGTTCAGGTGACATCAAAAGAATATTCCGACCGGTAAAACGTCCGGGTATCCGGCAGCCGGCATCGTGCTTTCTCGTGCGCCCCGCGAGAGTGATTTAATCCTGTCGATCTGCTCGGGAGCTTCTGGAGCTCCCGGTAAAAGAAGAAGAACAGTAGTGAACCAAAATAACAAAACAAAAAAAAAACGATCTAGAACACCTCCCATTCCCCGAGAGAACAATGCCAGCAGGCAGGAAGTCTCCGTGGTTGGACCAGCGACGGAATGAAAAGTAAAAATATCCGCGACAATATCGCGCGCGCGGGGCAAGAAGTCAAGTTTATGCCGATGCACTGGCACTGATGGGGCCCCAGGGGCGGCGTACTGGACCGCAACGTTAAGACCGATGTCCCACCGGCCTGGCCTGACCGGGTTCTCGGCATCTCAGATACGAGGAAATCGTGTCACATATTTATTCTTTTCGAAATTGCCAGCCGGTGGGGCTTTGAAGGAGCGTACGACACTTTCGGCGACCTCTCTGACGAAGACTAGCAGATCATGCGGAAGATGCACCGGATGGAGGTTTTTCAGTTGAACTTTAAAATCCTTCATTAAGTTTATGAACATTTTATCACAAAACTGTTACAAATGCTTACAGAAACTCTTCCATCTTTACTCTTTCTTTTGCTAATGAAAGCGTACTTGAAACTTGAAAGCTAACGATAACAGTCAAGGAATTATCCATTTTTCAACACTATCAGCATTTCTTGGGAATTGTACTTTAAAAAAAAAAATCAATTCAAGTTTCGTTTATGCAATTTTCAACATTGTTTTACCTTGATTTGTTTAGCTGTTTCAACGTTTAATTCTAACTTGCATTTTTAATTATAGCTGTTCGTTTATACTGCCTTATCTTCGAGTTTTCATAATATTCAAAAGCTTCATCTGTTTCTGCTTTATCTTTGCTGCCAATAGATGTCTACTGTTTATTCGTGATTGAAGGTCAGTGCTCAACATATTAGCACATATTATAACGTAGAATGTTGTGGCCACATGAATAACATGTGAATAATCGTTTCATTTTCCTTTACTAGCCATTTCCGGTCGGAATGCTTTAATTTGTTGATTTAAAACCGATATAACCGATGCTAGAGATTGTAATACTCTATTTTTAAAGAATAGATTCAAATAAACAGCGTCATTGTTGAAAACGTATGATTCTTTCTTATTTTAACCATTTCCTACTTCTCGAATCATGTTTAATTGTTTCTGGTAATTCTTTTCTTCCAGAATCCTTGTTCTATTTTTTACCATAACGTGGCAATACATGCCCCGATTTTTAGTCTTTAACTAGTACGAACCATCAACCAATAATTAACGTAAGTATAAACCATTACTGATAGATCTGTAGCATGAAATTCTTGTTCACCTAATTCAATAACATTCTCACCATAAATGTGATTGTTAATTTAGATTTCTTGTACGAACCGCCGTACTGAACGGACCGTCGTTCGTCTAGAGAAGTGTCTCCAATATTTTATCAGTCCACCTAATTGATGCCCGTCGTCTGGGTTTCTCTCTCTCGTCTCGTGGCTGATGCTTCTCATCTAACCCGAAAGGGGGGACCCGCGTATCGATATATCGATTTCAAACGAAAACGATAACGAAGAGGATCCCTTACCATCAACTTACGCAAGCAACACCCTCTCTCACCTGCACCACCAGCCAGCCAGGTGTCGATTGACAGCAGCAGCCAAACGCGCAGCAACCAAGTTGCCTGTGGCCCATTCCCGAGGAGCTCACATCGGAGGAGTTGGGGTCGCCAAAGGAAATTTGGGGTCTTTGTCAGCCAACGTGTGTCTCGCTAGTGTGTGTGCGCGTGTGTGCGATTGAAAGAAATTATACAAAAGCTAATAAATTTGTCATGTTTATAATCCGAAGCCCCGGGTTTGACAGCTACCGCATCGGGCATCGGGCATCGGGTAGCCTAGACAACCAAAGGGACCATAGTGACCATTGGGGAATAGCGATCGATTGTCTGCCGTTTTTTGTGATGCCGCAAGCCGAAGAAGCCTCTTAGCAACCCAACACCCCAACTCCAAGATGATGATGATGATGATGCTGCTGCTGCTGCTGCTGATGAGGTCCGGCATTGAAGTGGCCCAGCCACCAGCGAGTGGCATGCTCGACATAGCATAGCACCTTTTCTTCCTTTTCCATCGCTCACAATCCACCGACGATGAAATGGTCCCGAAATTCTCGCCAGAGACACCGATCAGCAGCAGGGCATTGTGAAAGTACGTGTCGCGTGAAGAGGACCAGGCCACTCCGGCTACGATGTAATGTCTAATGCGCGGTCCTTGTCCCGGTGTCCGGTTCGAAGCCACCTTTCAAGGAGCATCTTGACCAGCAGCTCTTGCTCCGCTAGGCACCTGAGGATAGAAATACCATTTCAAAAGCCTCCCCCAAAAATCCTATCCACCGACCGGTGCTCTGACCGATCTTAAACGGCAATCTTGTTAGCTGCCTGTTTCCCCCTTTCTTCTATTCCTATTCGTCGCCATCGAGGGGGAACACCTCGGGACCTCGGAACCCCGGGACGAGTTATTTGACTTCTTTTCTTCTCGCATCTGGACTCTCGCAGCAGCAGCAGCAGCAAAGTCTCGCAAGGTCCGGAGGTTTTTTTAGTCTTTTTCGTTGTGTTGTCCTCCGCTTTGTCGTCCAGTGACTTTGGTTTCGAAGCGCCTCCAAGTCCAACGCCATGGCAAGACACATTAGAGGTCATCGCGAGTCGGCTTATCAGTTCTTTTGCCCCTTTTTTCGATTTTTGGCGTCCGGATCGATTCCCGGATCGGCCGGACGTTGCTGGGCCCATATTTTAGACACCAAAAAAGCACCGAAAAAAAAAGACTCCCTGGCCCAGAGCTCTTTGAAGTCCCCGTTGCCGGTGTCCGTGGCCCGGGTTTCTGTGAGAGGAAATATATTTTAATCAATGTTCTATTGCTTCCAACTTCGGTGCGTCGCGGTTTCGAACGAGGAACGCGGCGGCGCTTTGTGCAAGTTGTCCTCGTTGGCAATGGCGCGAGATGGCCAAGCTGTCCGTCCGTGGCCATCTACGAGTGCTGTGCTTTCTTCTAGCGAAGTTTAAAATATGAATCCTTTTAACAAAGCCAACCCGGCATGTGAGAACCGAGAGCTCAGAATCGAACTGCGACACAACGAAAAAGTCGCTTGTTACGAGAACAACCACATAAATCATATCCGTTCTCTCGGTTACGCTCCGTAGGCAGCCGATCACCCTCCGTCGTTGTCGGTGCCAATTGCTGTTGGTCAAGAACGAGGAGGATGTGGCTCATCTGTTCGCTTCACCGCAGACCTTCCCGTGCTGCTGATTGATTCAATGTTTTACTGTCTGTTGATGAAATGTGACAATTGTTTTGTCCGAAAGGACGGGCCTGTGTGGGCCCAAGAAAGAGGTGCCAATAACGAGATTCCCTCATCAGCAGCAGCATCGGCAGAAGGCTAATGAAAATCAAAAAACCAAGTGGCAAACAAGGGTCGGAACCGTCGGTCCCGTCCCTTGGATGCTCAATCTTTGCAGACCGACCAAACACAACAGCAGCAAAACACCCAAACAAGGGTCTCCTGCTCCTTCTTGGCCACTTTTTTCTCCTTCCTCCTTCCGTCCCGGCTTTCTTTTTTTTTATTAATAGTACTTTTTCCTCCGGCTTCCGTTTGTTTGTTTTTCGGCCATCATTAGGATCGAAAGACAGTAGTCCGGAATGATGACAACTGTGCAAAGGCGATGGTGATGACGACAACCGATGACAGAGAGAGAGCCAGAGAGCGAGAGACGAGAAGGATACGAAGGGTTTTTGGTCAGAAAATGGAACAAACTCCTCGCTCATTCTCGTTGTCTGCCTGCGTCCTTTCGCGTAGCATAACTGATTGCGAAAAACCGCATCCCCCTCGGATGCCGTTTTCCACTTGCAGCAGGACCGAGCACGACGAGAAGGCCACAGCACAGATGGTCCCCTTTTGTGGCCAGCAACATAAAAGCGACAGCAAAAACAGGGGGAGGAACTGAAGGGGGAAAACGGGATGTCGGAAGGCCGGGCGCCTCAAGCCAATTATGATGGGTGTCTAAAATACGTTAAATACCGCAAATTTCTAATGCCACATGTGGTTTTCTGGGCGAACGGAGAGAGACAGTGGGGTAGAGGAAGGAGGGATGGAATCGTAAAAAAAGGAAACAGTTGCTGCGCTAATCCGATGTCGGTTTTTGCGTGGAATAAGGATGTTGGCGTAGCGGATATAAGGCCCAGGGTTGTTTAGGGTGTTGATGCCTCTCTTCAGTTCGTGTTCAATGTTCTCTTTCTCTCTCTAGCTGACGCTCGAGCTCACTGGCTAACCAGCGGCTAAGCCGTTAATCAATTGCCTATTGTTTATCTCTTCGCTTCACGACGAAAGCTTGAGAGGTGTCATCGCCTGCGGAGTTAATCTCAAGGAACGACTCGTCGGCGGCGACGGTTTGTCCCGTTGCGAGGATGATCCTCACACTCCAGAGCACGGCCTTTCGGTCAGCTTGACGCCGCTTCGCTTGTACAGATCCTCACTTCTTCTCACGCTCACGAAGGCGTGTAGGAGCGCAGAAGACAGAGGCAGAGGAAGGAAAGAAGGAAAAAGGCCCCGGTGGAAACAATTGGTTACATTTCACCTCCGGGAAAAGGCCCAGAGGCTCAGAGAGTTCATTGCCCGTTGCCGTCAGCGCCATTGTGCGCCCGCGTTGGGTCAGTTGTCGTGCCTCGAGGGATCGAAAAGGGATCTCGGCACCGAAATGGCTCTATTAGAACATGTTACGCGCGGTGATCGTGGAAAGGATCTAGCAACAAATCGGATTCGAGCCGGTTTTTTTTGGAGAAAGGATTCCGGCCTTTATCTTGTTTGATATCAGTTTTATATCGGAAGAAAGAGAAAGAGAGTGAGTGAAAGAAATGCCCATTTATCAGTTCTGCGTCCGTCCGGAAAGGTGCATCACGGACCTTCCCACGCCTGCTAGGGATAGCGTGGTCTACGTAGCAGCGGACAGCTGCAAGGATCACGTTACCTAGCAGCAGCAACACTTGCGTTGCTACGATGTTGCAAAGGATTACGCACCGTTTGGTTCGTAGCGGATGTAAGGTGTTTGCATTGTCTGAAGCGAACGGATTGCAGGATGGCCCATAACGGGAACCGAGTCGAGAGTAACGAGATCTTTTGCGAGACCATTTACCGTTAGCAGGATACAGATTCCATCCGTTTGACGGAATGATATCGATTTTGATCACTCAACCCATCATTGGCACATAATTACACGTCCAACGCTAGCGGATGTGATTGGTTATTATTCGATCAACGGCAGCATAACAGCACAGCAGCATAACAGCATAACGGCTGGAGCATAATGAGTTCCAGGATTACAGCAAATTGGAAAATCGGAGTCCATTTCCACGAACGGCAGTCAATCTCTCGATGGCCACGGCCATCATCAAAACCACAAAACTATCATTTCGCTATCACCTCCGCCAGCCGGACAGCCAACTTGATCGGCTGTCGGTGTGAAGCAACAGACTGGGGAGGTGCACCCCACCCCATCCCTCCTTCCCATGGCGCTTGCCTCTTTGATGTCCTGCCACCACCCGGGGGGTAATGTGCGCCAGGGTATGCAAATTTGATTTTCGTTGAAAATAAAATCAAAATGCTTTCGAGAATGCTTGACGCTTCGCTCCCGCATCCCGAGGGAGATGGCCAAAGATCAAACGGAAATGGTCACTTTCGAACCCCACCTCCCCCAGGGGGCCGGGTGTGAAATGAAAGTGAAGAAAATTGACAAACGGGATGTGTGTTGTGTTGTTGTTTTGAGAAGGGCCCAAAGGATCGGGAGTCAAATGGGGAAACTATGCGGATAACGCTGCTTGTTAACAAGCCACGTGCTGGGGGAGGTGCAGTTGGGGGGTGCTGGGACAAAGGCAGAAGAGGGATTTTGGAGCAAAAAGTAATCAACCCCACTGGGTCTGCCCTTCGTTGCTTCCCTACGAATTGGTTGCATTTCGTTGTGTGATCACATTTCGTTGGATGTTGCAAATGCGAGTGAATTATTAAATTTGCATAGGACGAAGAGTGATCGAAAAGTGATGTGAAAATGAGCCACATTGGCATCGGGCACGACACAGGTGGACAAGCGGGAAGCCGAAGACAGGAAAATGGACGGATCGAATCGAATTCGATAGCCGATAGCCATCCGGGGCAGGGGATACTTTCTTTTAAACGATTCGTCAGAATCAAGCGATTTGAGTTCTGATTGTTCTGCGAAATCTTTCAATTCGGTCTAGCGGTTGCTACGATCTAAGATCGAGATGATTTCTGCACAAGAACTGGCATGAGCTTTTTCATTTTGTTTTGATTCGTGGCATGAAAGTGATTCGCGGTGCTTCGAGTAAGAATTTTTAAAACGGAAATGATCTCGGGATAATTAAGTAAATTCCAAATGGTATTGGAAACATCTGGCTGATATTTTATAGACAAGAGAACAAGAAATTTACATTGTCTGTCACGATCAATGTTTGGAATGGTTCGTATAGTTGGTCGATAACTTTCTTTCGGTAAAGATTACAAAACGTTGCAAGATGATGGTTTTTTTTAAAACTTTACAAGCATAGTGGAAGCAGGATGAAGGTGTTAATCATCAAATGATAATGAAATGACGTATAACATTCTGAGCCAGAAGCGATCTTTAGGATAAAAAATCAGATTATGACTATCTTGTACAGTATTTATGCTACCGATGAATCTCTCATCTCTAATCGATTAGTGGTAAACCAAATTGTAAGATGAATTAACTTTATCAACAATAAATGACACTCTTCTGCATCCATTACACTAAAAAAAGTACAAAAATCATCTGCAGATAAAAGCTCAAAACAACCATAATCATGGACAGCGTGTTAGCTTCCGAGCACTGGCCATGATCCTCACCATCCACAGCCACAGCATCCCATTCCACCGAGAAGCGAAGAGAGATCATTTCATTGATCAACGATCCACTTGGAATTATCATCACCGGTTACTTTACCAACCTATCTCCCACTGGCCTCGCGGGCTGCCCAGTACTTGCAAATGACCCAGGCATCACGCAACCATCTCCACGGCCAGGCACCATATGCTACCGCGCCACGGGCCCTCAATAAGGAAGCTCAATCTCATCCACCCATTTGTACCACCAGCCCGAACAGCCCGAACAGCAGGGAGCCCGTCTGCGCGAACAATGCGTTGAAAGTGTTTATTTTGGCTACCGTGGATGGGTGGTGGCCACCACCCCTTGGTGCGTCTGCCGTCGTCTGCCTCCTTCATTCCTTCACGCACGCCGGCAACGTGCACGTCGCGGATTGATGGATCACGGCCAACGCCCGCGAGCTACCAGCCGCGAGTGAAACGAGTCGGCCCGGGAACA
>NC_064878.1:43074063-43116563 GCF_943734665.1 Anopheles aquasalis | reverse complement strand
GAGTGTTAGAAATGTATGTTTTTTTCGAATAAAAATAAAGAACAATTCCTTTTTTCCTTGACTCTATAATACATTGTTTTATCTCTAGTTTGTGGTTTTTATGCTTGCGTAGAAGCATTAATTTCACTATGAAAGAGGAATCAAGTGTTAATCAACTTTATAACCTGATGAAATTAAGTTTGGTAAAACACTCTGAGTCTACTGTCCTAATTGAGTTGCATCGGGCAAGGGATGTCAAGCATCGATTATTCTAAAACTATGTTTGAGAAACGTTGAACAACATCCCAGAAATGCCTCAAGATTTGTAAAATGAATGCATTCTCAGGTCCATAGCATTACTGGCGTTGCGTAACGAAGTTTAACGAAATGACATCTTGGTTTTAAGCTATATTGGCAGCATAAATGTTACAATTTTTTTAAATATTTTAGTTTATGGTCATAAGAATCTGACAACAAAGCTCTATACCTTTGTGATTCACCTTCTTGTCTCTTTTCCTTTCTTCCCATCTGCAAGAATTTCCTGGCTGTTTCTGGAAGTGCAATGTTCTTCCTGGACACAAACTCTTGAAGAACCCGTTATATTCTCCAGTCTGTCGCGACTTCCCATAATGCTACGGTACAGTTTCCGCAACAAAAACAGCAACAAAAAAGCAAAAAAAAAACTATTACGCACTTCAATTCGCAACAGTCGCAACCCCCTAACGAATCATCATGCAGCGTTCTCCTAAGATTAAGATATCGCACTCACTGGAAGCAGCATCGAACGGGGGCCAAAATATCCAATTTCAAGACCGCACATCCGAGGGTGGTGTAGGGCGTGGCGGTCCGGAGCAGAAGGGTTACCGAACCGAACGGCGTATCGAATCGTCTTCACACCGGTCGGTCCTCGGGACACGTTTCACGGTCGCATCGGTCTTAAGCAGCAAGGTGGTGAGGTGTCGTGCTCGGGATGAGCACTGGAGCGTCATAAAATGCAGCCGGACCTCCGTGCGGATACCTCTTTCGCAGCCGCATAATTACAGGGTTTGATGGAGCAATTATAAGCCTTTTGCGAGGTGCGCTGTACGCTTTTTGTGCGATGAACAGTTAGCACCAGCACGAATAGCGTTCCGCTATTTATATGGTAGCGGATATTTGGAAGCTGGCAAAAAACCAGCGCGGGAGATTTGATCCATTTGCAGACGAATGCAAGGCCCTGGGCTGGATTCTGGATTGGTAAAAAGGTCCGGTGGCAACCGGAAACAAACGGTACAACACCGTGCACCGGTGCATAACAATGATGGTCACGGGCCCCGAGGACATCCCTCCACAAAACACCTCTTGCTGTAAAACCTGTTGCCTCTGGTTCTCTCTCGCTCTAACGGAAGCATAAAACTGGGTGAAAAGTGTCACCCAACGCCACCATCACCCATCGGCCAACCGTGTGTCCCCGTGTGGCACATAGAATGAACACCAAAAAAGCGGTCCACAACAAACCCATTTCAAACATTCCGAAGCGCCGGTGGTACGTGGCACCACCATTACCAGCGTCCCGAAGCGCCACAAACCGACGGATGAGATGTTTACAAAATATTTACATAATTTGTGAGCTACTTGTTGCATCTTATTAATATTTATTATATTCAATTCTGCAAACTATAAACACATACTCTCTCTGAGCACGAGCCGACGACCCTGTACCCGACCGCCAACCGATCCCCAGAACAGCAGCACGGTCTGCCCAGCCTGCTTCGTTGCTTCAGCTGATGAATGGCAGTGCTAAGCGCTCTCTCTCTCTCTCTTTGCGTGAGCAGGAACAGGAGCAAAGCGAGCGGCCGAGGTGGAAGTTAAAAAGAGGCGGAGGGGTGGTGAAATTTTATAATCCTCGACCTCGTGGATTCCGCGGCGGCACGGCACACGGACTGACCCAAGAACACTTCGAAAGCCAAACCCGAGAAGTATCCGCAAACGCACGCAGAGTCTCCCGGGGGGGGGGAGTCTGTGTGGTGTGGCGAGTGGGCCACACATAAAAATGCGGTCCCGAGATTCGGAATGTTCTCGCGCGAGCGGCAGCAGCAGGAGCAGCATCGCTGCCTTGGCTGATGAATTGGGTCGTCAGCGGAAAGTAATGTTCCGTCGCAGCAAACCATGATGCCTGCGATGACTTCATTCATGACGATGGAACAGCAGGCGTTGTTGCATTGGCTGACGGGCAACGCATTATGCTGGTGATGCTCCTCGTGGTTGGTTTTTGGGTGGCAGCACGCGCGATCAGCGTGAAATGAAGCTGATAATGGTTTTTGAGAGAGAGCGAGAAGAGGACGGATCGTGGACGACATCGAGCCGGAAAAGTGTAACACCCTGACACACTCACCTAGGGAGAAAATGATAAAATTTCGAGGCAAGTTCCACCAATGGCGTGCTTAACGTTTTGAACAATCAAATGTGCCAAGGTGCGGAATGAAGTTGTTTGAATAGAACCTAATTTACGGAACTCATAAACGATTGCTCCAGCGCTTCTGCTTCTTGTATTTTGTTGATGATACTATTGGGAATGTTAGCCACTTGGCAAAAGCGGATGCGGTGCGAAATTCCGTACCGTGGGGTTGGCGCGTTTTTAAAGTTAAAGTTGCCATGGCTTCGCGCAATCACGATAGTGAGCGTTATCGCTTTGCAACTTTATGCTGCGACTTTGGCACTCTCTCTCTCGTGCGCTGTTTGTTCTGCTTTCTTTTTCCGCTGTTCTTCCTCTTTTTCTTCCCGAACAGAAGGGTAGATGAAGTTTCCTTACAATGCCCTTCCCAGGACTCCCCAAGGATCGATAAGCGGAGGGTTTTCTTCGGTTGCGGAGCCCACAGGTCCGCCTGTTCCGCTTCCCCCGCAGGGGTGATAATCCTCCAGGGGGTGGTTTTAAATTTTGCGAATTGTTCGTTAGCATAACGCGCGCAGGTCGGGGAGCAATGGAGATGATAAGGGAGTAGAAAAAAAAAACCGAACACACACGCGTTAGTTTCCCAAGGGGCATTACTGGAAGGTAAATGCGTGCGTTCCGCTAAAAGACGCACGCAGGCAATGCAGCTTGATTGCAATAAGTGTTTTGTGGGATGATTTCTTTTGCCTTTTCCTTTGCATCGCCTATCAGGTGATATCATCGACATGTGGAAGATATTGTTCTGCTATTTTTCTAAATGTTAAATTATACGAGGACGCTATTAAGTTCTTTTCATTCGTTTGGCAATAAATTTTAGCAAATGACATCGATGGTTGGTTTGATACAATTTAAACACGTCAATAAAGAAGGATTACAATGATTCACAATATTGTAGGAGGAACCTTTTATGTTTTTGACTGCAGCAACATACATTTTATAAGCAAGAATTGGATTCCATATGGAGTAAAGGAGCAGATTACTTATTATCTGAAGGTACATAAATTGTTTAAGTATTTCCAATTCCATTCAACTCTTTCAGGGAGACAAAATATATTCTAAACGCTAAGCTACTAGGGAGAGATTATACAAATGCCTTTGAAACTGTGGGTTATAGAAACGCGAGAAAATAAACAAAGATTTCATTTCTGTGGCAAAAAGTTTGTTTGAAGCAATAAAGACATGCTTTAATTCAGTCACATTGCATATTTTGTGTGAAAGAGCAAACATTGTAGAAAAAGGAAAATTAAAACATTATTTTCAGGATTTTTGTTGAAAGTCCATTGAAAAAGAAAAAAAAAGTTTCTTCAATTGTTTGTAAATTCATGGCATTATTTCACTGAATTGGATTTATGAGTTGAATGCGATTAAGTAACTATATTTATATGCTGCGTCTGTATGATCTTCTATAACAGTTTCTTTTTCTGATCTTCTGATTTTCTTATTTCCGGTTACTAAATTTCTGGATTCAATATTCGTTCTTATTCAAACAGAAGCAAAGTAGTAATGGCAGAAGGTAATGCAGAGTAAAGAGAATTCAGTTAGCATGCTTTGATTAAACTCTTATCGATGTTGTAACTGTTATTTCGGTTTGCTAAAGGTGAAATCCAGGCAATACGGCATAGAAAACCCTTTTAAGCAACAACCAAGAACCATTCTAATACAATGTCTAACAGCTAATACATGATTTTCTTAAATTGACAATTAGTTGTTCTGCTTTATCTCATACCAAATTATTCTTTTCAATCTTATTGTTTTCATGCCAAATTATTCTTTTCAATCTTATTGAAATGACCATAATGGCACTCATTCTACGAATATTCCGCCCCAAAATACCATCACTAACCTAGTGACTGACTTCCGACGTCCCGCTAGTTCCGCTGTTATTAGCATACAACAGTTACAGTTCTTCCGATCTCTCCGACTGTCCAACCCCGACATTGACTTCCTCTCAGGGCCCGTCCAGGGCCGATACACGCCCGTGGACAGCCCTCACCTTATTCTTCTTACCAGACCCAGGTGACCTGACCCGGTGGTGCACACCGGTGGTGACAGCTTAATTAATTAGAAAATTGTGTTCGGGGACCTTGGGGACCACAACATCGATTTGATGCCTTGCTGATCCTGCCCCACTGCCGCAACCACAATCACTTAGCCACCCTTGGTAATCGAAGGCTGGGCCAACAGCTGTCAAGATCCAGCTGGGCGGACAGGGCCCCGCTTATGGCTTGCCGGTGTCCAGTGCCCACTGGAATGATGGATTACTCCCGGGGCGGAAACTGACCGCATGTCTCGGTGTGTGCCCGTGTATGTAACAGGCTGGGTGTGACGCATAAGGTCCATCACTGAACCGATAAGTGGAAGTAAATGAAGCGTAGCAACGGTCCATCCGTTAACCGTCGATAAGCGTACCACCACCAAAGGTTCAAGGCGTGCTAAGATGAGAAAATCATTTGGCACAAAAGCGGAAAAAATGATGGCGCCTCGCAATTCTAACGGAAATTCAAAACAACATTTTACTGTTAACCTGCGTTACGGAACGTGTTGCTGCATTTCAGAGGGCGGCTTGTGGTTATCTCGATTCCCAAATGAGGCCCCGTCCGAAAATTCAGAATGCCCTCCCACAAAAACCTTCAACTTTCAGCACAAGACGCGTTTGATGGAAGACTTTTGGCCATCGTTTGGGGGGGAAGGTGCATTAATTTTCCTTCGCTTATCTTCGACATGTCTTTGACGCTGGCTGCTGCTGCTGCCGAGGCGATGGTGGTGGTGGTCTGCGAACGCATAAATGGAGCAGTTGGCGCCCAGGCCGCTCGCTATCAGCGAGAAGTAATTAATCTTTGGCTTCACCTACCCGCCGGATAAACGAGGTTAAGACAAAGCGTTTGTTTGGCCAGCTAGAGGGCAATCGGACCAGGGAGGTTGAAGGTGCGTGAACCTCGGATGTGCAAAGAGGAAGAAGAAATCTCACTGCTACACATATAAAGCTCTTTTTCGTTCGCCTCCCAAAAAAAAGGCGCGTGGCCACGTGTGTGAGTGCGGACTTTGAATTAATTATATGCCAAACGGCGCACTCCCCTGGTTATCTGGCTGGTTTATGTGCGTAAAGATGTGGAGAAATGCTTGGCCTTCTTTTTTTCCATCTCCTACTCCTCATGTACCGTTGCCCAAGCCATTTTTATGCGCAATTCCCTCTCTCTCCTTTGCTCCAAAATTCCTCCCGGTTTTGTCCTCGCGGAGATATCGGCTGGCTGGTGGATTGCGCCACCCACCGTGAAGCTGTTATCGCTGGCGAGTGCTGGGGTTGAGCATCAACTTCTCACCAACTCCAGTCCCAACGCACGCACGCACGCACATTACACCACATGCGGACCTAATCTCGGTGTCGTTAGCCCCGCGGTACGCTTCCATCCGCGCGCCGATAAGAGATAAATTATTACAAATTAAGCATATCATTACTCATCCATTATCAAAAGTTGGTACGCCCGCTCTCTGTACCCTTTCTGTGGCCACCGTCTGTAAGGACTGGGCAAGGTGTAATGTAACTCACGTCCTGTGTATGGTGTATCTACTGTCTCTACAACTACCAGCAGCAGCAGCAGCAGCACCACCAGCAACCGGCATGATGGCGATAGCGATAAACATTTACGAGTACATCGTGCTCACCGGTTTGTGAGGTTAGGGGTTCGGGACGTGAACGATTCTGAGCCGTGGCCTACTACTCGCACTACACTACATTCGTCCACCCAGATTAACGCAATAGAACAGATTGTTAAGGCATGGATTTCGGTTATTGTGTAAATGAAATAATTAAATTTCTTTAACAGTTCAACCCCAGTATCATCACGAAAATCACAACCCAAAATGACGATGATTTTGGTGTTCAAATTGCACACATCATCAGCACTCTACCAACGGGGCTGCAAGAAACAGAAGATGAGCTGTCGATTGCGGAGGTAAGACCAAGGTGGGGTGTAAAGTCCATAAAACCGAGGACGGGTCTCCGGTGGACCGCCACGTAGTGCCATTCCTAATCATGCGAGCATAATTTCCCATTTTACCTCCTAACCAGCCAACCAGTCAGCCAGCTAGCTTGCAGATAACGCACGAAACCCTTCGGAAAGGTGTGGAAAGTGCCCCGGGGGTGGGTGTCATTAAACCCCAAACCACAAACACCCATCGTCGTCATTGCGGTTTAACTGCTGCTGCGTGCTGTGAACCCTCGCCCTCGCCTTACCGCTCAGGATATGCGAACAACTTTATTCCTCCAGGACAGCTTCCTGGTGCGTGAAGAGTGAAAGGGGTTTACAAAGGCCTCTCCCGCTCCGAATCCCAAACGCGCTGAAGATGCTCATCTTTTATCTACCATTTCAAATCGTGAATTCCGTGGCTGCTGCACGAGGCTGTGGTACACTGGGAAAAGGGGTTACGACCCCGGGAGGCATGCGTGCACGCGATCGTTCCGAAAACTTTACCCCGAACGAACGAACGAACGAACGAACGAACCGGCGCCGATAAGGTGAGAAGTAATTAATTTAAATTTGACAAATGGTGATAATTGTTTATCTCGATGATATATTATTAATTTAAATGTTCAGTGCACGAGCAGTCCTCGCAGCTCGCAGAATGGCGCCGGCGTTGGCCCATTAATAATGGCCTCCAGTGGCCCCTGATAAGGATGGTATCTGGTGTCCGGAGAGGCTGACTCACTCGTTCACATGCACGCACGCTCACTCTCCCTCTCTCTCGCTCTCTCTCTCTCTCTCTCTCGAGGGTGCAAAAAATCACGAAGACGAACAGGCTCGATTTAAATGCTTCTGTCCTGCCAGAGGACTAATTATGGGAGTAGTGGCACTCGAAAGGGGTGTGTTTAAATGAGACAAACAATTATGCTGCCGGTACAATGTTGTGTTGACGACTTTAACCTTCTCGCAAGCGCCAAGTGCTGTGCCCCAAAAACCAGTTCAAACCCCGTGCAACAAAGTTTACAGAAGAAAGTTCTTTGGCTCGGCTTGACTCCAGCGGCGGCCTGCAAGTGGTGTGCAGGTGGGCAAAACGGATAGTTGCTGTCCTTCCTTCTGTCCCGCAAGCATGGTACTTGAAATCATATCCAATGGTTTCGCGGTAAGTCGCGTCAAGTCGAGTCGAGTTTAACCAGAATGCACCCTGGCCCCAGAGGGGGCCGCAGAGGTGCAAAGTAGTCAGTCAACTTCCAAGTGAACCCATGGCCGCACAGTGGTTGCATTGCAATCGCAAACGGCGTACGAACGAACGATAAATCGCGACCTTCGTAGCAAGCGCGCTTACCTTTGGTGCAGGTGGCATTAGATATTTTCGCTTCGAATAGACCTTGGTGGGGACGATGTGGAAAGAATGTTGTCTCTCCTCCATTCTCGATTCCAACTCGAACCCCTACGCACTATCCGGAGGCTGCTAGGTGCGTCGGTAGTAGGCCGCCGTTGTTGTTACTGGAGTTTGACTCAAAGCTGTCAAATCGCCGTCGCCTGAAGCCGAATCTCAGTGCACTTTGATTGCTACGCTGAAAAGAGGAAAGCAAGGGGAGAAGCAAATTAATTAAATCCCATCTCTTCACGCCAATAATGGAAGGTTCGGCCGTCGTCCAATAGTCCACGGTGTGTTTGGCTTCATCAATGCGCCACCGATGGCGCTGCTGATGATCGAAACCAATCGATCTTTAATCGCTTTTCATCGCGCTGACAAAATGCTCAGCTGGACACAGCACGATGTAGCATGCGACGTGCACCACCAGATGCACCTCTGTACCAGCGCGAGGGGTCAATGGGTACAGGGGTGTGACGAATTTTGGGTTCTCGTTCGGTCGTTGTGCCAAATGGACACGCGTCAACGCGTGTTTTGTTGCTGATGCGTAGGGGACGCTGCACATTGCAGTCCGGTCCACAGAGAGGTCTTTTATGACTTTTGTGTAGCGCACACAACACGATTAGCAGACCTCAACAGGCGGCACTGGCGTCTAGGGCCAGGTCTAAGGCGCTAATCCATGCGATCGATCTGTTCCGAGTTCGACATTTAACTCACCCTTTTTCTGCGTCTGCTACAATCCTGATCGTGTGTAGCAAAGGATATTCGAATAGAGAGGTCTTTGAAGCGCCATAGAAAACCCGCAGCCGGGAATTGATTTATCGACGACAAATGGACACCAACGTGGAGTGAGCAAACAACACCGAGACAGACATATGCTGGGCCTGGTTGAGTTGACTTTTTGAAAAGAATCGTTAAAAGGGCCGAAAGGCGGGTCGTTGAAAGGTATTTGAAATTTGATTCCCTGTTTGTTGGCCCGTTTGTTGGCCCGTTTGATTGATTGACTTCTCCGGTGAGTTCTCGGTGAGGTTGAGATCTCGACTCGAAGATCCGAATAGAGGGGCGGCAAGGCGTTTGAGGTGATTACATTGTGTAAGCTGAGAGCTGAGAGATAGGCCAGTAGAGAAGCAAAAGACCCAAAATGGAATTGTCCTGATGACCTGCAGAAGGTGACTCCAATGGCTGCCAGACACAGCCACGGCGTTGAGCTCATTTGTCTTGATTCAATTCAATTGCCCCAAAAACCACCACCCGGGCTCGTACATTGTCGAATCATGGTGGCAACAGTCAGAGTGCAAGGTGGTTTCAAGTGCCCGCGAAACGATTTTCCGGCCGCAACCGGTCCGGTGGCCGAACTGAAATCGAAGTCAAAATTGGGAAGAGAAACGCAGAAAGAGAGAGAGAGAGAGAGAGAGTTCAAGTTCCGACGGAGGTCCTCACAAATAACTTCCTGAATAAATTATGCTCCCTGGTGTGAAAGGTGACCAGGCCAGGGAGGCGAAATAGGAATCGAAAGGACCTCGATGAGAGAGAGAGAGAGGACACACAGGACACACAGAAGGAAAAAAGGGAAAACGGAAAGACGGCAAAATGACGACGAAAACGGGTTGAAAGATGAAGATGAAAACCACAACCACGCGACGTGTGTTTGGGTGGCACAAAAATCTATGCATACGAAATCGATCCTTGCTGGCAAAGTGACCCCAGAAGCACACACACCAGGCCAGGCCAGGAAACAATCACAATACATTCACTTAGCGAGCATGAATCTCCGGTTCTACCGGGAGCGTTCGGAGTTAAGGGTTTGTGGTTCGAAACAATCCGTTCGGTTTGGTCCTTTCGGTATCTCCACGGGAGGTTCCTGGTCGAGTGGATGAAGAGCGAGAGAAAGCAAAAATAGAAGCTGGCAGGCAACACAGCAACAAGGACAGCGGCAAGGACGAAAGTGAGCATGAATATTTATGTAAATTTAAATACCATCAGGACACGCGCCATGTAAGTATGGGCTGGGCAACATATTGTCGAAGGAAGAAAAAAAAAATGCTTCGGAATTGAGAACCACGAGATCGGATATCGCCTCCGATCCCCGTGGATGGTTTTGCGGCAAACCCAAAGCGCCACATAGTCACCTTGCTGCTGCTGCTGCTCGTGGTCCTTTGGACTTTGCTGGTCCAGAACATCGCACAAGAGGATGTGGAGGAGTGGAAAACGAATTATTTGCCATTCCTGGTGACCGAATTCGTGGTAGAAAGTGTATTTGCTTGCAGCTAGCGGTGGTTCTGCAAAGCGCCATCGGGAATCGGACGCAAATGACGTCATTATCCCGTTTTTTATGAGTTCCTGGAGGAGCAGAAGCCGATGATCGGTATTTGGTTCTGTAATTATCCTTCAGAAGCAGCCAGAGGATCGGAATCTGCCTTCGTGGACCTTCCAGAGTATCACTGTTTCCTGGAATGTGAGAACAGGAATAACATGTCTCTAGACTAAGAAGGATCATTAACATTCCTGCACATTTTTATCCCCTCTCATAACATAATGTTGCAAGCCCAAAACTTGTGCAGCAAATCAAAAACTGCTTTCCAGAACCACAAAAAAACGCGAATCTTTCAAACTTATCCAGGCTCCATGCTCCAGGCGTTAGGTCGTTGTTTAGCATTTAGCTTTCCCTTAAAGCAAAGCAAGTTTTTGGAAGAAAATTCAAAATCGAATCGCAGCGCAGCATAATCATAGGTTATTAGAAGGTTTTTTGGGTAGAGTGGGGAGTGTGTGAGTTAGAGGGCGCGCGAGTGCGCCCTACGGATACAGATTGTAAAAACGCAAAACTTCATCCTCCTAATCATCGCTTTCCCTTCGGCTCAGTATCGCTTCTTTCTGGGCCTCTGCCATGGCGTAATTGCCGCTCAACACGACGACGATGATGACGATGAGGCGCCTGTATCGAGGGGTCCTAGTTCCGAACCATTTCCAGCTAGTACGCCCTGTGGCAGATTCCCCCGCCCCCTCCGAAAAAAAGACAAAATAAGAGCCCAAAATGCGAAAACTCTGGATCCCCTTTCCCTGTTGTTGTTTTGCTGTAATCCTTGATCCACCCAAGAGATCCTGTCGTCCTGATAAGTCCATCCGACACCGTCTAATGGACGCATGCGGTGGATAGCGTGCCCGATAGCCGATGGCCAAATCCAAAAAATGCTAAAATCGAAACCAAACGCTCCGAGGCACCGCATCGTCCTCGCCGAGCACGCGTGTATGTGTCTGCGTTGATGTGCCAAAGAAAGCAGCAACATACTTCGGTGCTGCTGCAGGTCATTTTCGGCGATGACTTGGAAAGATAAAGTTTATCGGGGGTTGGTTTTTTTTCGGAGCATCATTTTGCGTTTGTCCCCTCGAGGGGTCATCATTCTACAAGTTGCTGCTGCGCCCTTCTTCGCTCCACTACGATGAGGATGAGACGATCGAAACGTTTAGTTCGATTGGTGGTGGTGGTGGTGGTGGCTGCAGTGTACCGTTAGAACCACACCGCAGCCAGCACCCTAATTGATGCATCGAACCTCGCACCCCCTCCGGGGGGGGCCGTGTTGTTGGTGATATCAGTTTTGAATTCCCGTTACGTGGGATCTCCCTAGCATCGCTCTAATCACTGTATTGATCGGAACGAAAAGGGAAATCAAATTATGGAATTTCTTAGATTCGAGCTCCTAAACAACAGCGAGAACTGCGATAGATCTGTCGCGAGAGATTGAAAGCTGCCAAAACTCCTCACAAAGAAGCGACGAGAGAACTCTCAAACGTGTAGACACTGAAAATGTTAAGAACGCGGAGAAATATGACAAGGAACTGACAATGTTTCTTGCACGCTTGTTACCAATTACACCAAATGAGCAAAATCGCATGTATTGTCAACAAAATAACACAAAGATGTAGCGTTTTAGTGGTAGATTGATAGATTAGTGAAGTTTGAGCAAAGTGTTTGCGTGCTGTCGTTCAATCTTCTCAACATTTTCAGTCTCTACACGATTTTCAGATCGAAAAGAGGCTGCAGACGCACATGATTATTGAACTAGCTGATTTACCCGATTTCATACGGGTATACGGTATGATTTTTTCCCTTGGTCCATCTTTCCTATCCTATTTCTAGCTCACTATCATTTATAGCATTTAACGTGTCTTTCAGCTTGAGTTTTATCTTGAGAGCTGAGAAGGCACAATAAACAAAGCTTGTGAAATTAAAATGCTCCAGCGTACAAAACAAAACCGGCGCAGGACTTTTTCTCTCTCTCTCTCTCTCTCTCTCTCTCTCCGTCTGTCTTTCTCTCTGTCTCACTCTGTTTCTCTCTTTCTCTTTGTTTTTGGATCAAATTGGGATTAAATTGCTATAGAAGGACCAAAAACCAACTATTTATTAGATCCTACCATCAACCTGCATCGAATTGCGAGGCATAAGGGAATGCGGAGGGTGAAAGAATGGAGTAAACTCCGCTTTGATGTTACCAATCAATTTAGAGACCCCAAAAACATTGGAAATGACACCGACATTGCCCTAGAATGGATTTTAAGAATCTGATGTGTATGGAAGCCCCCCTTTTCCCCTGTTCTGGCAAGCACCAAATTTTGTCACATGATGTCTAAAGCAGTCAACAACAATTGTGTACGTTTTGAAGCAATTTTCTTCAAAATTTTTAGAATTATGCATTTTTCTAACACATTGTTATTGGGGAGGGGGGAGACGGGAGAGGAATCCTGGGAAAAGGACCACCGATGATATCATCTGGGATGATAAGCTATCTTTGTGCCAAGTTTGGTGAAGATCGGCCCGGTACATTTTTCGTGATGCGCGCACAAACAAACATGTTTTTACTTGTTTTTATTTATAAGGTTATCTAGTTTACTCGGGGGATTTAATTAACGTGTTTCTGAAACCTGACAATTCATTGCAGAACCGGAATGCGCCAAACAAATCAAAGTAACTTAGAATATTGACCACTGATATTGCGCATGAATGGCCCGTTTTTAGTCTACCAAAGTGAAAGTTCTTGCAAGTCTCACAGCAAGTCATCATCGTGCTCGTTTAGATCACTCCCTCGTTTCCTTTTTCTTGCCACGAGAAGATGATTCCTGGCATCCGATCCGCGGTGTCCTAGGAGGCACGTGTACTGGAGGCCTCCACTCTGCTACATTTGCACACACTTGCACACTTCCGCGTCATAAACCGTCGAGTCCAAGGTCTCCCGGCATCACAGTAGCCGTGTTGCACTGCAAATACACTGCGGTGCCCGCGTGGTTACGTGGCAACGATGCAATGCATCTATTTGCACAACGCGGAGTTGGTTCCATCCTCCATCGTGCGCTGTTGTCGCCCATATAAATATCCCCGCAGTGCACGATTTGGCCCCACGCCAAGCCACGCCACGCCACAGAGCGTCAGATCGTATCGCCGTGGCCGCGAGCCGCCACCGTCCGATCGAGTCGAGGAATTATAACCGTCAGATCGTAAAACAAACTCACCTGCACGGGGGGTTGGGGACGAGAACACCAGGTTGGTTGGCTGCGTGGTGGTGGTGATCGTTTCGCGATTTCGCGTGAGCATTAGACAACGACTGCAACTGCGACTGCGACCGAGACGACGACGATGACGACGTCCTCTAGCATTGCACCGGCTGACAGCTCCCATGGGAAGGCCAGGCCCGGGACTGCACCTCACAAGTGCACCCCCTCACCCACCACCCACCAACTGCACGCAAACGGAAGGTAGTAAAGTAATATTTTAATTGCTTAGAAATACGAGTCAAACCTGTTTTCGTGATCTCCTCGGTGGCCACTACCCCTCATCACACCTCTCCATTCCTAGTGCGCGAACAGAAATTGTCTAATTCCGACGCGAAACGCGACGTTGGCGCTAAAAGCCGTGGCAACGAGAAACACAACCACACACGAGATGGAAAATGCCTGTTTACAACCATCATCATCATCATCATCATGATCGTCATCCCACACTCACCGATGCCTACTACGTGAAGCTGTTGCCGTTTATGAAAAATGGAAGCCAAGGGAAGCCAAGGGAAGCCGTCCTCAAGGTCACTGCCGGCAGTCGGTTCTTCTAAACACGGCCCCTCCGGCATGCCCACTGCGTGGTGTAGTGCACGCGAGCTCCCAAGTGGTGCCAATTGCGTGTTAATTTGTGCTACTACTTGCTGCGAGCCACGATCTCAGCCAAGCGACCTATTCCCACGGAACCACTCGATGCCGAAGCGAAACTCTGCGAACTCCACGAAATACCGACACGAGATAAGAGAGATCGGACCCCGTTGGCCATTTTCACCCATCGGCAAACGGTTCGCGCCACAGAATCATACCCTTACACGGGTGATAAGCATTCAAATGGGACCCCCAAAATGTTGGCAATGTTTTATTGATCGCGATGCGCGACATTAAATTCCGCACAAAGGCCTCAGATCGGTCGCTCCCTGGCTTATCACGACGATGGTGCGATGGTTTGGTGGCGGCAACATCACCCCATTATCTATCGGTGTCACCGGCACCGCGAGAGGAAAGGAAATTAGGTCAACTTCTCTCGTGGTGAGGAAGATTCACCCTCTCTGTGCCTGTGCCCGAGTGTGTTTTACGATCAAACGAGGATTGAGATGAGGATTCCATTCTCACCGGCCAGGCACGTGCCTTGTGCTGCCAAAAAAAAAAACCACCGTACGCGATCAACGCGATCTCCGCGAAAATGCATAAATATTCATCAGGAACCAGCACAGAGTAGCAGTCAGGAAATGGGTTGGTTTGCATTTCATTAGACACCCCGTTCCGGTGGAAACCCCCTTCAAAAATGGGCTCTCGATCTCTCTCTCTCTCTCACTTTACCCTCTCGTGATCGTTAAGTTTTTGAGGACCTCTTTTTTTCTGCGACAACTTTCGGTGCGACGATCGCGAACAAGCTAATAATAGCAAATGGGACACGACACTCGGTAGTGATCCAATCAAGAGATCAAGGCGACACATTTGTGGTTGGTCTGCGCTCAGCGATGGGTGGCTAGTCAACCTTTTCACTTTTAGGCCACGTAGATAAGGCTCTGCACTGATAGCACGCAGCCTGAAAATCCAATTTGATAGTAGCATCCATTCGCATTCGCAGATATTTGAAAGTCAATTTAGAGTTGGAGTAACACGCGGCCTAGCACCGGGATGGTGCCAGGGTGCTCGGTGCTGCTTACAACACCAACGCTCTGACTCCATATCGAACCACTCTTAGTCTTTCTGGGTGCTTGCCGGTGGCCGGTTGGCAAATAATTTAGATTTTCCAACATAAATTCCCACCACACCGAAAGGCAGCAACAACAATGTCTCTCCGCATCCACAGAGGATTAGATTTCTTGCCGCGGCTTCGTGGACGATGGTTCCGGGTTGTGCCGGGTTGGAATGGGCAAGGAATGCCAGCCCTGGTGGCTGGCGTGTTTTTCGGGGTGGAATTTCGCCGCACACGCACCACACGGCCGCCCGGCCGATGCGCGACACTTGGCGTCTAAAGGCGTTGCGACCAAAAAGCGAAAAAAAAAAGTTAAAAACCTGATTAGACCACCACCGTCAGGGGGATGTGCCGATGTGCCGACTGCCGAGGGAGTGCGATCTCTGTGTGTGCCGAGACGAATGGACCATACGGGCCACACCACGCCGCGGACTTAATTTATGCGTGTTTTTAGCCTAGACTCGTCGCGGTGCCGAGGAGATGTTTCCAACATTTTCGGCATTAGTTTTTAATGGACTATCGTTTTTCTCTAAATTGGGTCCATAAATATTGGGAGAAGAGCGCCCGGGCCCGGGACTAGTGTCCATTTTCGGGTGCCGAGAGCGCGCGGGCGCGGGCGCGGGAGTGTTGTGTGTTAAGAAGAGAAGCGGAGAGGCGCTGAGGGCTTTACTTACGCCGAGCGCGACGACGGTGACGTTCTTGTGCGCGCGTTCCACGCGAAGGTTTGCTGTTATTAGCTTACTTTATAAAATTTCATCTACAATCCCAATCCCTCCACCAGCACAAACCCGGGGGAACACGATCACTGCGACGATGAAGGAGATTCGCTTCGGTGAGCAACCCGTTGGCGGTTGGTGTTTTTTGGGGGTTTGCGTTGTGTTTTTGGGCAAATCCAGCTCGCCCCATAGGGCGTCGATAACTGTAATTAGGAGGGTGGCCAGTTTATTGGGCTCTAGACCTCGAGCTAGAGAGTGAGCTATACAGCGAGACCGAGAGAGAGAGAGAGAGACAGAGAGAGGCGAGCGTTTGATCGTAAATCATCCTCCCCTTCTGACTGCTAGGGACACAGGTTTCGGACTCCACGGGGTGGAACAGGGGGTTGGGGTGGGCCCGATGCCATGGACTGTAACTCACCCCCCCCTTAATCCCCCCCTCATCACCGCTTAGACGCACAACTCTCCAAAAAAGCAGAGAAGATGTTCACTAAATTATGGGACATAAATTATCTCGCAAAGGAGTGCGCGGGGAGGAGGAGAAGGAAGGGTGGAATAGTTCGACGAGGAGGAGTGGGATGCAAATGCCAAAAATCTATAAAAATCCCTCAACACTACCAGCGGCAGTACCAGCGATCGAGCGAGAACATATTAGAAACATAGATCCGGCAACGATCGTACATTATGGTGCCTGTATGTGTGTCCGTGTATGTGTGCGTTGCAGAGGCGTAAATCATACGAACCTACTGGCCTCGTGCTTGTAGGCCGCATTACGATAAAAAATAATGCTCAAAATCTTACACCACACGATCGAATCGAACGAGATCGCCGACCTTGCTGGGCGACGACAACTCCACTTCTCGTGAGCTTGCGAGCGCGTGCACCTGCGATCAATGCTGCGAACTTTTACGATCGACAATCAAGAAGGTAAAGCTTGTGTACAGGCAGGAGGTCACCATCAAACGCACCATGCGCCCGGTCCGTTGCAAAAGTTCTCGAGTATTTATCGGAAATCTCACCAATTTGTTGCGCGCGCCAAGCGGGAGGCTGTAGCGAGGTTCACCGTGGTGCGCCTAGTGCGCGATCACAGATCGCTGCTGAACGCGAAATTCGCGAAAAGAATAAAAGAGAGACTGCAGCGGTGGTGGTGCGATCGAGCGAGCTCGATGCAGGCGATATAGTAATATAAGTTTAGTTTTATGATTATTGCACGATCATTGATTTACATCATTGTTTTCGCTTCATTCGCACTTGTTTCTTCGGGTAGCTTAACATGCCAGCAGAAGGGTAAAGGAGGGACTTAGGGGAATGGAAAGAGAGGGGCTCGGAAGCGTCGTTTACAGTTATTTTTCTGATGCGCCGCACCCCGCACTTGATTTTGTGTGAAATTAGAGAACGAAACGCAAGCGTTTATGAAGCAATAAAGTGAGAAAGACTTCATCGCTGCAGCAAGCGACGAACCATCGGACGGTGAGGCAGAGGATCTTCTTTTTCGTTTGGAGAAGGAGTCATAAGGCGAGAGGAGAGCGGTCCCAGGGTAGCATGCATTTGTGTGTTGCGCACACGCATTATGTTCGCTTTCAATGGCGAGGACTTTGGCCGCGTCACAAATCACTCCGCTCTCTCGCCCTCCGCACAAAACCGGACGGAATTGACTTCTGGCTGCTGACTAGCTGTGGCTTTTGTTCTCGGAATGGCGTCGCATACCGGAAATCCAACCGAACGTGCCTCACCGAATGGGTCACACGAAAATGAATTTCAGACAGAGTCTCGGCTCGGTGTGCACCCGGTCCCGGGCCCCGGTCGGTCGGTACGTGCTCGAACATAAGCGACCCCGGACTTGGGAAAGATTAAGAACTCGCCCTCGGAAGAGCCGGCCGGGCGGACGGACGGACGGACGGATGGTCGATTCGGTTCGGTACGGATTGGGCTCGTGGTTTCGGTCTCGGTCTCGGTTTGTAAGCGCATCCGGCCATCGGCCATGCAAAGGTGACAAAGTTTGAATCCACCATCAATGTCAGTAGAGGAACATGTGCCTCGAGTTGGATGGCCAGGTTGTGCAAAGTGCAATGGACGCAAGCAACCAACAAACATTGAACGTTGGACGTCATTTCGATTTCAATATTCAATCCGTCCGCTGTTATCGTTCCGATCCGGTAACGCACCTGTCCGTAAATGACGTTTGTCCTCATCTAGTAACCAAGGAGCGGCAATCGAATCGAAAAGCGCAGCTGACGCAGCTTGTTTTGATCGCTAACGTAAAACGATGAAGGTCCCCGCACCAGCTGATCGACGCTCACAGTTCCAGCTCCAGGTCGAATGCAAATGCTGCACACTGACGTGTAGGTGTCGTGGCGCTAGTGGACAGGGAGCCTTTTCGGAGGGGGACAAACTGCAAGCTGGCTCGCGCGAGTCGCAAGCTCTAATGCGCCATTGCAACGCAACGATCGCAAACGACGACGCGCAGATCAAACATTTCCACGGGATTAAACCCGTGGCCAAGTGACCAAAAAACCGGCACCACCGGTGACCGTGTTCCGATGCTTGTTGTGGTTGTCGGTGTTGAGGAGAAGGTCAACCACTCGAAGGAAGGTTGATTAGACTTTTCACGGTTGTTGCTGCACCGCGACCACGATGATGATGATGGCGTGTTGTGTTACGAATGCGCTTTCGATCGCGACATGGATTCCGCGAAGGAAGGGAGGTCCCAGCGCGAGAGGAAATTTATGTTGCACTTCGATGCGCGCGCGAGAATTTGGAAAATAGAAACGACGAGGATGGCTTGGTGGTCGTATAAAAGACGCGCTACAAGAGGAACGCACGAGTGTTTGCTCCTCGGCTGCTGTCTCGGTGACATTTGTACTTTATGGCCGGTCAAGAAGATGAGCAACGAGTGCCCCTGTATATGTGTGCATTCAGTGTCACGATTAAGATCGCCATCCACTGCTGTCAATTGAACGGAACACGCAGAGAGGGGAATCGAATGTTATGCAAAGTCGCGCGTGATGTCCTGCCGCGGTCCAAAACATCATAACTCGTACCCAAGGTATCGTATTGCCAGGATACATCAATTAGCACCAGAGCAGGGAAATGGATCCGACTGTCTCAAGGTCTGATCGGCTTCGGATGAGATATCGATCTGCATTAATCACCTCGGAGGACTGTTTTTTGGCTAATGCGCCACTGCACACCGTCGTTGTGTATTTTAACCTTTTCGGTCAACAATAAAACAGCAATTCCTTCGTCCTCTTCTTCATGTGACGCTCTCTTTGGTGAATTATGTTTTGAGATGCTACATTAATACACGAATAACGGGCGCTCGCGGTCGCTTTGCTGCTTCTGGCCATCGTAATAAAACTCATAAAGCTCACAGGCCCAGCAGCTGGTTCCTCCCCCCTCCCTGTTACAGCAACCGTCGCAGCTAATGAGACGATTAGTGACCGTCCTTGGTCACCATCATCCTGCTGCTGCTGCTGCCTCCAATCCACCGGTGGACCGCGACAGCTCTCGTGCAACGAGTTGACGACGCACGGCAGTCCTGTGATCGGTGTCCGTGGCCACTGTCGGTGCCATTTCCTGCAAAAGTGAAACAGCAAGTGCCGTGCCATGCCGTGCCATGCCGTGCCTGCATGCCGTATTGATTTACGACTTTTAATTGCGTTTGATAAATTTCATGCCTCCAACACGACGACGACGACGACGACCTGGGGTCCGGCTGGCATGTACATCGCTGCCAGCAGCAACAACTTCTCCGACACTATCGGAGGGGTTGGAGAGGATGAGGGTGTTTTGCTATTTATTTGCCTCGCATGAAGGTGGTGGCGGTGGTGCATTAGAACGACCGCCAACCACGACGAACTCTTGCACTCTGGTCGTCATCGAACCAAACACCAAGCGCACACACGCGGACTCGGACGAGTGAGAACCGTGAGAGGACGTCGAGAGCACTTGGCCCGGGTCGACACATTCTTACTTACCCCCTTCGCGGGGGTACTATAGTGGCGGGCGCGCTCGCGCGGTCTCACATGTTTTGAAAGTTGATTTCGTCGTAAAACAAGTCCCTGCGCGATTAATCGTTGCCCCTCGTCCTCGTCGTGGCCGTCCAGACACCCATCAACCCCATCTTCTCGGACCAGACGCCGTTGCTGCTGCTGCTGTTAGTTCTATTACGCGGCTAATTAAACGCCATCGCCATCACCAACGCCAACGTTGGTGAAAACAAAACTCGTGATTCGTGATCAATGTCCACCGGTCCGGTCTGGTGTGGTGTGGTCTCTCTACGTACTGGTCTGCCGTGGAACGATTCCACTCCTGCGCGGGAGTTCCATGTGACCAAACTCGCCTGAATTTCGGGGTCAATATTGACCAGTTTGACCGAACAGCGAACCATTCCCCTTGGATGGCATACTAAGCACAAGAATGTGTGCCAAAGAGCACTCTCTCTCTCTCTCTCCCTCTTCGTGGCCTCGAAAGGACGTCCAAAAAGGCTTTACGCACCACATCTTTGCAGAAGTTGACAGAACCCCCGGGCCCTCGATGGCATTCCACAGTGTGCGGACCTGTGGTGATGTCATTGGAGGTGCCGCAGTGGTGGACGCAAAATTCTTGACCTCACCGATGTTCACCTGTTTACCGATGGTCAACACAGGGGGATGCCTTTGTGGCCAGTGCTTCTGCTGGCGACACTGTCAACCGGGAGTAGGAGTAGCGGTACATTCGCTGTGGTTTCTACTTCACTCCAGTTGAGGTTGTTGTAGGGGTGATGGTTAAAGTAGTATGTTGCAGATACGTAGCTGTGATCAAAGTCATTGCGTATTGAGTTCTTCAAATAAAGTACATAGGGGAATACTGCTGTAATGTTTCTTTTTTATGTTTTCTGCTACTCCAAATTACGGTCCGATCACCGATCTGCGATCACCACACGAACACAAAAATTATCAACAATATTTTCTACACTTTAGTTAATAAATCAATCGGTGTATGCTTGGATCCCGGAGCGGTCACAAAGTCGGGGCGAGCCCGTATTTTTATGCAGCTACGATGGGCACCGAAAAAAGGAACCTTTTCGCCGACGCACCCTCATAAAATGGAAGCCATGGATGAAGTTTTTATTAAATCTTCCCCAAAATAGAACTAAATATTCTTCAAAAGTTGTTGTTAAATATGCCATTCATTTGAAAGCATAAAATTGAATGGTTACGTCACAAAAAATATTCGAAAACCCATTTGAAGGGCCGAAAATACCGCAGTCCCCGCTTAAGGGATCAAGCATGCTAATGAGTATCTCAATTGGCACTGTTTAATATAGTGAATGTCGTTGTATAAGTTTAAAATTGAATGTTTTCTACTCCAACTCACCTACAACCTTTATCGCTGTAGGTCTAGGACGATCAATCTAACAGACTTCTGCCTTCTAGGAAGAGCAAATGGTCCTTGGTAATTGAAATGTTTTGTAGTTTCTTCTGTTGCGCTAAGAAGTAGTAGAGAATCATGATGCTGTATGAGTCAAACACTATTAAAAATGTAATGAGTTAGGTATAAGGATCAACATCAAGATTCGCTACGAAATGTTGAAATCCATTAGATTAGATTGCCCAAAATTACCAGAGCTAAGCAGTGCTATCCAGTTAATAAATCAGAATTGAATACTTGACTTTCAATACAAAAGTAACAGAATTACAAAACATGTTAATCAACACATCCGTTTTTAAAGCGGTAAATATTATGGATTATTAAGTTACAAGTCACAAGGAAGGATATACAGAATGGACGAATCAATTACTGATTACTGACTCATCTCATTACGTATCCATATCATCCTTCAAAGGACTAATGAACCCTTATTGCTCACATTCTATGCATCATTTGTGTTGCTCCCTAACAAAAAACCGAACTCAAGAGGCACTCAAATCCCAAAAGGATGAATCAATTACCGACTAACAACTCCGATTCCTTTATGAATGAATTATGTACGCTTAAACCACAAACCCATGACGATCCCGGGTACAAACATCACAGATACAAACCTGCTCTTCACACACCCATTTGCCATTCACAGAGCGAGAGAGAGAGAGTAAAAAAGAGAGAGACAGAGATCATGCAAACGCCACCTCGACGGATCAACGAGTGGGTCAAGCCCAGGGTGTATGAAGCCACCGATTATCTCTTTGTAGCCTAACCGCACCTCGTCCCAACCAGCACCACCACCATGAGCAGCATAACCGGGTGCCAGTCGTCAGGTCGGTAATTCATCGATCTTCACGATCTGCGCCGGTGATACGCCGGGGGACTCACGCGACAACGCAGACACGCAGCAGCAGCACGGAGCATTGGCGCAGCATCATCGGTATCGGAACGGGAATAACTGGGCCACGGAAACGAAACTGGACAGAGGCACGCGGAACCGACAAAAAAAAAACCGGCGTGAAACGGACAAACGGAGAGGCAAGGCCGCACCGTGAGCGTCGCAGACCCCGCCGCCAATGACCTGCAGCAAATGGCCTGCAAACGGCCAAAGGCGAGAGGCGAGAGGCGAGAGACGAAAAAGGAAACATATCTCTTTATTCAAATTTAAATTATACACAAATTTCCAGATTACACGCCGTATAATAAGCAATCAGCGCCTGCGTGAATAAATTAAATACTATTTACCATAATTAAATTCGTACCGCGATCGCGTTTCCTGCGCCGTCGGTCTGGCAGTCTGGCGGTCGGTTGGTGTGCGATCGGGTATCCCCTCGGCTCGGTGGCCGGATTGGTTTGGCGTGCCAGACAGCACACGCCACAGGCGGTGATTTGAAGCTGGGGCGCCCCCTCGGGGCCACCGGCGAACCGGCGGAGAGGTTTGATTCCAGATCGATCGAGCCCGCCCAGACGGTCTGGAGTCTGCTGGCCTCTCCCTCTCTCTCTCTCTCTTTTGCTCCCCCTCAGTCTCTCTCTTTGACTCCGCTGCGTGATTGAAATCAGTGTGTCGTCGAGCGACTTCGAGCTTGGCCACTTTGGGTCCAATTGTGCGTTTCGTTCCGTTTCGGGATTCACGTGAATCCGTGATTCGCGTGACGAAAGATCGAGGATCGAGTCGGAAGCAACGTCACCAGCCGGGCGGCCTTGCGCTGCTTCGTGTTGACAGACGCGTGAATGCAAATGATCAGCTGCTGGCCACTTACAGGCGTCACTCTCGCTCTCGCCAGGTCGTAATGAGGGTTTCCCCAAAAAAAAAAACATCGCGGGGTCGTTAATCTTCGTCCGGTGACGTTGGCCGTCGTTGAATTGAATATTCAAATGCTTATGCACTCGACTGGCGTCTGTTGTCAAAAGGTTTTGCAGTGAGCGTGGTCTATTGGCGGATCCGAGGGATCTAGAGACTCGTTGGAGCGTGGCTCATGACATCTTCTCAACGTCTTGTGCCAATTTGTTTAGACAGGCGCGTGGCTCCGAGGGCACCGGTGCGATGTGTCTTAATAATGCGCCGTGGTTCATGCAAATCGGGCAGGTTTGTTGCATTTCCAGCATGCAAAATGCAAAAAATGTTAAGAAAAAGTCACTAATTCAGCGTGTTCCCTCGCGCCTTTAATGAATAATTATTAAGTGTGGCCAATGGTATTTAGTTTTTATTTTGCAACATCTTTTTTCTTTATATTGTTTTACTGAATGCTGAAGATGTCAAGAGTATTGTTGGTTTATATTAATTAATAGAGTATTGGTTTAATCGAAGTAAAACTGACAAAGATATAGATTTTTTTTTAAATTGTTCCTCATGTAGGACTCAATGCATCTTGTTAAATTGAAGCGTGATTCTTAAAAGCCAACATTTTCAAAGACAATGCCCATCATCAGTACACAATTTTCCAAAAAGCAGCGTTGAGTTTTCATAAAAAATGATGATATTTCTTAAAAAATAATTATGCAAAGCTCGACTTTTAAAAGCAAATTCGGGACAGCAACACATTTTTTACTTAAAAATACTATTCAAAACAGGAAAATTGGAAATTCAACTAAAACGCGACAATTCAACTTTTCAGCCACCTGCAATTAAACTCATAAAATACAATGAAATAGTCCTGAACAGTTGAAGTTTAATTTAACCCAATCACTCTATGGGCTACTGACTGCATATTACACATGGCTTTTGAACCGTTCACACATTAGTGATCGTTTAGCAAAGGTGAAGGTGCATTGCTCGCACTCGTGACTTGTGACTGGTCACTTGTTGTGCAATTATTTAAATCCGTCACGTGCGTGAGGTTGACTTGGAATGGTGTGTTAATGCAGGAATGCGAGCCTCCCTCAAAGGAGATCACATTGATTTCGATCGTGATCAGAGAGCGACTCGAGTGCATCTTACTCCAAACTGTAACGAGTTCCCTGGTGGTACTGGTGGTGAACAGTGCAGTTTACGCTGTTTTCTCTCATAACGCAAAGCGATAAGCAAGTGATAGTCTACATTGGACCAGCAGCCGAGGCAGCACGAGGAAAACATAAATTTCCCGCGTTACGCTATCATCAACATCTGGTGATCATCGCATCGATAGCTGAACCGAGTGCGAAACGCGTTCCCCTGGCACTTGGCTAAACGGACGTAATTTAATTATCTTGCAACCCTTTCTCATCTTGGCGCCCTCACCAATCGACATCGGGAGCGACAGCTGACCGGAGCGAAAGCAAATAAAAAAAAACTCCGCGAAATGCGTAAAGTTGCCGAAAATTCCCAAAAAACAAGAAAACCAAACGAAAAAAAAGGACAAACACGCACCCAGAAGAAAAAAAGAAGAAAAACAAGGAAATGTAAATCGCATCGTAAACCATAAATTATGAACCCATTGCACAGAGAGAATGAGAGAGGGCATGCTGAAAGACGCGCAATGAAAGTTATTATATTGCCACCACCTGCTTCTCCTCCTCCTCCCCATCCAGTTGAGACACAAAAAGAGAGTAAGAGATGTAGTCTCCAGACTCCTTTCTTCTTCGACAGCCCATTGTGTTGGTTGGAGGAGCTGCGGGGTCGCCAAATGCAAAATATGAATCAACACAACAAACGCCGCACCGTGGGCACCCCGCAGAATTTATGCCAACTAACAATTGCCAGACCATGCCAGCCTGGTCACACCTTCACGGGTTGTTTGCTATATTTTTTGAGCTGGCTGGTCGGCGTGTCTCACTCTTTCCTTCTCTTGTACTCGTCTCGGTTGGGCTCTGGCAGTACTCGGTAATTTGGCGTGATCGGGATTGTAAAAAAAAGGCGTAAAAATATGGCTGATGAAAGCAGTGGGAGTCCAGACGGGCTTTGTTGTTTGTTGGTGTTTTCGCTCGACATAAAACAATTATGCTGTCCCCATCTGCAACCCTCCTCCCCAACCTGCCGACGCAGTGTTTTGGGTTGGGCTCGTTTTCGAAACAGCTCACGAGACGGCTCGAGAGAAAACGCAGTATGCAAATGATAGATTTATCCTCTGTAGGATGCATGGAGAAGGTTACATTGTTGAACGGAGGAAAGAAAAAACAGAAACATCAAAGGGATTTAAGTGAATACGATGGAAGAATGTCACAATATTTTGGAAAATATTTCTTTTTACTTACGACTTTCGACGTCGGCAGCGGCAAAGGAGGAGTTGTTTAGCACTTGTCAACATGCATAGAAATGCAAAGGATCATCTCTAAAACGGTGATGCAAAATGTATTTACCATAGCAATTTCTTAACAAACAGTCGTTGCTGGTGTTTAAAAATGCCGTCTATTCGCTGTTGTGATTGTAGAAGGATTAGTTGGCAATGTCCTCATCTCGCTCGATCACTTTCTTCATTAGAGCATTCCAATAAGCTTCACAAACTGAAGTGGTATGATGATTACTAAATAACTGAATTACGAGAGAGTCTCTAGCTAATTTACCATAAATCTAAATCACAATCGTCGATCACGAGACTACAAAAGGAATATCAAACATCATACACATTCTCTATCTCTAGGAACAGGGATATTCTCAGGGAAGTCTGCCTCTAGGATCAGGACTTTTGCATTTAAAATTAAAAGAACAATCAGTAGAGAATAACACGCGCATGAAGGACAAATCGTCCGTACATGAATGTGCAAAGCTCTTAGCATATAGGGGGTATTACACTGTCCAAGACTGTATACTATACGTTTGGTTGAAAGAATTTCCAGCTGTTTGGTACACATATGGTACACATTTCTGCTGACCCGCCGTCGCTTTGTACAATTTAGAATTTTCTCGTTTTGATAAATTGAAACAAAAGTATAGAGTTAGAGCAATCGATACTGTTCTGTGCTTTGTGTGGTTTGAATCGTTGCCTCGATAAGGATAACATATTCGATTTTATCCGCACAAAATAATTACAATCATTTGATCGATTAGTAAAATAAAATAGTGATGAACTGCCTAATCGTAGCTCACACTATTTGAGCTTGAAGATCCTTGTCCCTTCACCATCCATTCCCCAAACCAATCCGAACCAACACGCCACGAATCGCGCACGTTTCGAAACCTATTAGATGGCAGTATCAATAGCGCTATCAATGCAACGCTGCTGGTGTGTTTGGCACGATCTCGTAAATTCCATTCCGTCGAGTCGAGCGCACCATCGATCCACCCCAGGCGAGGGGAAGCTCACTACGATCACTCGTTGCTCGCGAGCGAGAACAGGCCTCACGGGGCCGGCGCAAAACTTGCTGCACCCCGATAGCTAATCAATTTCTCGCCACACTTCCATCTACGGTGCACCAGTCAAACGACTCCGTTCCCTTGGCTGGTGCATCTCCGCTCCGACCGGTGACTTCATCATTCAGCAAGTGACGAGCGCGACGAGGGCACCGTTCTTGCGTTTGTCGTTCGCTCGCGCATGTTAATTGCCTTGCCGGGAGACCAGGGACCTGACCAGCGACCAGGAGATCAATTTATTGCCGCACAAATTATCCCTCCCCCCGTGGCACTGTGGCTGTGGCTGGAATGCAACGTCGTCTTCGGTCCCAGGAGTAGCGACCATTCGGGACGCGCACTCCTGCGGGCGACTTCCGTGAATGATCGCCCCGCGATCGATCGCAGGAGCACATCCCTCGCGCCTTCTCGCCATCTCTCTCTCCATCTTTCCATCGGTCTCCCTGGAGGGTGCTGCGTTGGTCGTGATGGAAAGTGATTGTATTTATTGATCATCAAGATATCATGAGATAATTACGCGCACTTACGCGAACCGCAGCTACTGCACTGCGCACTCTGTTCACGGTTTCGAGCCATGTTTTGTGTCGCAAGCTGCTGTTTTGCGCTGGTCCTGGCGCAGACGCTGGCGCAGACGCTGCCGGTATCTGTGTCGAAGGCGGAGGAGGTCTCTTCTTCTTGTGCTCGATCGTCGCCGTCTCTCGTTGATGACTTATGGTCATGATCTCGCAGGGGGGGTGGGGGGGCTGCATACGATCCAGGGGATGTCCACCAGGGCAGGGTAAACAGGCCGCGGTCGCAATGTCATCGTTTAGCGGTGCCGTGTGCGTGATGATGGTCCTCGGATCGGTCTTGGAGATCTTTTTTTTTTTGCCTTCTTGTGATGTTCACCAATCATGTCCTCTTCTCGATGCCTCGATGATGTCTCGAAAGGGTGCCGGTAAGTGGAGGTGTTTAAGCGAATCAAACGGACCCCCCCTCTCCCTCGGTCTCGGTGCACAACACAATCTAATTTGTAGCAAATGTGCGCGAGAGTGTGTGGCTGAGTGGTCGATAAAAATTGATGAACAGACCATCGACTGTAATCTTTCCCCTTAGGAGGAGGAGAAGGAAAAGATGGTGAACGCCATGTTCTGTCCGTTCTCCACTTTGTAACCAATGAATTCGTGGTTATGATGTGCCAGTCAATGTGGTTTCATAATGTTGATAGCTGAGTGATCGATCAACTGGACTGTGCTTGTGTATGAAAGTACATTCCAGTCTCTCTCGAGTCCGTGGCACAATCCTTGATTCGACGTGTCTGTGGATGTGCTACGTAACATTGGCCAGCCGAGTGCCACCGTGCACGTGCCAAACGTTCCAAGGAAACACAGTTCCATTCCACAGTCTGGCACGCATATTGCACTGGCACGCAGCGCATAAAACCCGTAGCATAACTTAGCGGAAGCAGATAAAACAAAGGCGCAACGGTGCGCACAAGCCGGATAGCAAAAAAAGAGACGCTGCCCGTCAAAGAACGGCTTGAAAACCATCAGCAATGCATCCTGCGTGGTCTGTGTCGAGTGACGAGACTTTAGCGCAATCGCAACCAGGTCGCAATACCGTCGCCACCGAGGCTCCAATAAATCATTGCAAATGCTCTCGTGTACCGTGACGTTCACTGTTCACCGGTGGCCGATGGTGACCCTCGGGGGAATCGTTGAGCCGTCGGTTTCAAAATGAAAACAAAAACATGTCACCAAGTCCTCGCTGCCGCCGCTGCTGCTGTTGCTGTTGGAAATGCTGGAAAACTGGTCGGCTGACGGCTTGACGTCAGTTTGGTTGTTTGAGTTGTGGTAACGCGTAGCGCGTGCTGTGGTCAACCCAAGTGCGGTGTGATTACAATTTATAATTTGCCGATTGAAATTCTTATCTCTCCTGCGTCTGCTTTCCCTCTCACTCCGTCTCTCCGGCTGTCCGTCTCTCGATGTAAAATTGTCTACAAATAACGCAATAGATCATGTGGACGGGAACGGCAGCGGTGCGATACGAATGCGATGAATCAGCTGATCTGTCTGCGTTCGAAGCGAGCATTGCGAGCTGTTAGTAACATCAGTGGGTCAGTTTTGCTGTAGGGAAACGTGTTCTATCCCTTTTTATGTAGTATTTTTGTGTTTAAATCCACTTCTTGTAAATTAATCATAATCCAGGATGGAGCTTTGAGGTCTTTTAATTTATTTCAAATAGTTCTTTAACGGAAAAGCTCATATTAAATCAGAATAGCAAAAAGCAACACTTCTTCAATTTCAAAAATCTGCCAAAAGTCTAAAACTTGGAATATCAATAAACACTCGACTGGGCTACCTAGATAAACTTATAATCTTTCAAACGAATATCGATTTGTATTTTTCAAATGACCCGTCATGTCGCTACGATGGGCACCGTAAAAAGTACCTTTTCGACGACACGCTTACCAAAATTGGATGACATGGATTAATTGTTCAATGAATGTTGCTCAAAACAATACCAAATATTCTTCAAATGTTGTAGAATAATATGCCATTTTTTTGAAAAACTAAAATTGAATGGTTTCGTCACAAAAAATCGTTAAAAACGGGCCTTTTTTTGGCCCGAAAATACCGAAGTCCTCCCTTAATTAGATTAATGAAGTATCATTAATTTTTATGCAATCTCGAGGTGGAAAGTATTGCGTCGAAAAAGTGTTCTAAATTTCTGGTATGATGAACACCAACTATGAATACATTGGGTTTGAGAAACGCGCGTCAAAGCAACGAGATGCGATATGTATGAAGCGCCCAGTTATTAAAAATCGATATCTTTGTCATTTTTCCTCCAATTAATACAAACATTTTACACAACAATTTCGAACACCTTATTAACGCACTTTTCTCTAAATATCACTGACAAAAAAAATATCCCCCCCTTGCTTTGTACCTATTCTGTTTTCCAAATCATTTTAAAGACAGTTGATGTCAATTGCTTTGAGACCTATTCTTCAATTTATAGAATCAATAAAATCCATACCAATTTGCTCTTGACAACCACACACTACACTGCTACACTGTAGTCTTCATCCCATGACCGATACCGTCCCTCCCCCCCCCCCCCCCCCTTTGCCATAAGACACCGAGGTTACAAAATGCATTTGAGCCTGGACCGATAGGACAGGGAGGCAATGTTACGAGCGCAAAACAAACAAAAAATGTGAAAAGGAAATTCCATGCGGCACAAATACCATTCGCAACATCGCAATCTGCACAGCTAATCACACCCTTGGCCTCGGTGGCAACGGCGGCGACTGTCAACGGCCGTGTCGAGATCAACGCGCGACGACGGCACATCGCACGGCAATCGATCGATTAGCGATCGTAATTAGATGAAAAGATATTTCGAACGCCGCTGACCGATGGCGCTGACGAATGCCTGCGATCGACCGATCGATGTCCTTCCCAGGTGCAAGTGTCGCGATCGATTAGAGGATCAAGCAACGTTAGGAACGCCGCTCTATGTTTTTGTTGTTATCCAACCGATCGCTGGCCACGGTGTAATCGGTGGCCTCCAGAACGCTCCTTCCCCTCGCTGGTAGCATGCGACCAGTGATGTAACCTGTGCGCGAACTCATTGTGCCGGTCGTTTTGAGCGAGCGAACGAGAGGATAATTGTGCTGTTAACAATTTGTCTAATCGATGCGTGCCGTTCATTAGACCGTCTGTCTCTCGGTGTTTAGTCGGTCCGGTCTGGTCTTCGGAGTGTGTTGTGCAATCGGACGCACGCGCGCACCTCTGTTTGTCTCCAATTTTCTGGAGTCGAGAAACGTCAACCGTTCTGGAAGGAGAATTGCGAAACCTTCCGGTAACCGAAATGACACAGATCGTACGACCAAAGGCACCGAGCTTACCAGACACTCCCCGGAAATTCCATCGCGAACCATTCATTGTCGATTGATTTCCGCTTTCCAGATTCCAGCTCGCGATCGACGTGACCCTGTGCAGAGGAGTAGGGGCGTTTTTTTTCAACAAAAAAGGGGAATCAACGCGATCACCACGTGTCTCAGCGTCGCCCGGAATGGTGGGCTGGCATTTTCCGATTATTTATAGCGATCGCGCAACCCACGCACGACGGACGGGCGACGGCTCGAATGCCCTCGCGAGATCGCAATCGCGGGGGCCCAATTCGTCGTAGATCGCGTCATCGCGGGCTGGGTTCCGGCCAACCTATCAGGCGTTACATAATGCCGATCGCTCGCTTTGGAAGGGCGCACGTTCTGGAAACGACGATGAAGGTCAAACCGAAGCATTCCTGGAGATCTCCAGGAGCTCAGGAAGGAAGGTTGCGCCTCCTTTTCATCTTTCCAGTTCCCAAAGTCTCGTCGCAGCTGGGCGGTTGCGAGAGCTGATTGATTGATTGCGCATCATTACGCGCCACGAATCGTGGATTGCACTCGACTGGAGATCCGCAAACCGTGCAAGAAGTGAAGCATTCTTGGCAATCACACAGAGCAGCGATTACCCCTGGGGGGCGGGCTGAAGAAGGAATTGACCGAGTTTAATTGAGTGAAGACGGGGCCACGGTGGCACCGGCCACCACATCGGGTTCGTGGTGAGAAATTGAGTCGTACGTGAAGCTATTGACCGTGTCTCGAACTCGAACTACCTTATTTGAGAAGAGAAGGAGTGAAGTGACCACGGTGGCCAGTTGGATGCTCGTCGCGTCTCGTTGAGCGTCATTTGTTGTATTTGTCACTGGGATCGTAAATTTAGCTTCAACCCGCTAAAATGCCTCTTCTCGAGCGGAGGATTCGATGCACGGTGCTCAATGGAAGTCGAAGGGAACGTCAGCGTAGCCAGCATGGAACCAGCAAACTTCCCAAACAGACCGCGTCCCCAGGCTGTCTGTCATCTGTTTCTGGGAATCGAACAAATCCGATGGCATCGCCCCCACGGGGACCCTAGCGAAGGGCCGTCAGATTTCGGAAGGTGCTAATTGTTGGAGCAAATTTGTGTTAGCATTTGGTCGTGGCTCATTTCATCTAATACAAAACAGATCTAGGCTCTTTCTCTTTCTTTCTCTCTCTGCCTCTGTGTCTCGTTTGTAAAGAGCTCATCTTCGCTTCTTCAGTTTCTCGGGCGCTCTATCCGAGAAACCGATTCCTGAGCTGAAGGTGAACTCGAGATTCCGGGGGTCATTTCATTAGCATTTTCAGGAAGCATCACAGCGCATCACCAAGCACCACAACCTCGGTGGCGATCGTGAGGTGTTAGACAAGTCGCAGCAGCCGCAGCAGCAGCCGCAGCAGCTTTATGACCCGGACTCCCTTGAGCGTCAGATGCGCTGAACTGGCGTGTGTTTACGAGATGCACCACACGAGAAACGAGTGAAAGGAGTGTTCCGTGTCCGAGAACATGACAGCTTGGGGAGGTCATAAAAGGACGTCCAGTTATGTGTTTGCTGTTATTGTTTTGCTCAAGTCTTGACTCTCCGTTTGACCCGGACTCGGCTCTGACTTCCCATAGATCAGAGGCTGTCACGATCCGTTAGCAGAGAGCGAAAGAAAAACAGTTACAACAGATCGATTCTTGATTTATACCCGTGATGGTCTGGTTTTTAAATACGGATTCGAACACTAAAACATCGACAAATGGTGGCTACTGACAGCGCTAAGCGGATGATGGTGATGAGTTGGAGAAGCTCCGCGGACCTCTCGTGTTGCAAATGTTAGAACGATGTCACCGCGGTAATCGGAGTGACCGGAGTGAACGTTCTCTTCGCAAACTCACTGTGGTGGTGGTGGTGGTCATCCTTGAAATCACGATCACCCAGCGATTCCCAGCCAGCGATTGATCATCGCGATCGTAGATTTTTGAAATCCCTCAAAAGCAGCACCAACCGAGTGCGCCCTCCATCCTCCTAGCGAGGTGCGCGCGCGTGCGCGCCAACATTAGAAGCTGAAAGTGAGTCCAGCCACAATTGCACTGCTGCCAGTGTGCACTTAGCTCCGTGTGCGCGGCGTCATTATAGGCGTCTCGTGCACCGTGACCAGCAACAACAGCAGCAGCACCACCACTGGCAGCAACTGCGCGCCAAGGTGTAAATGAGATAAGTACAGTCCAAGTGTGGTGACGGCGGTTAAGAGGAACACCGGGAGCAATCGCGCGCACCTCCCTCTCTCTGTACGGCCGATTGTTTGTCGCAACGGGATCGAGTTGTGTAAGTAGCAGCAGCAGCGGCACCAGCTGCAGCTGACGTCAATTGGCCTCCAGACGAAGGCGATCGGTCTGTTGCGCCGTTCATTGTTGCCACCATCCGATCCAATAGCAGTAGCACTAGGAGCAGGAGCAGAAATGGTTGCCTGGTGGCCCACTAACCGACTGCTGCTTATCTGGTGATACGATACGGTTAAGTGACTTAGTGAGCCCCCTGAACTGACCCGGCAGCACACCGAAATTAATCCAAAAAGCGTCCATCCAAACAGATTACTCAAGAGAGAGAGAGAGATCCAAGCGTCGATCCGCTGCTTGATTCCCATAAGTATCGCGCGAGTTGTAGTCCTCTAACCACGATCGATGGCCAATGGAACGACGACAACGAGGAGGACGTGGACGACGGCCTAAAAGCAATCGTGTGTAGCATTCAAACGGTGTCCACCAGTCCAGTCCAGTCCGGTTTTCACAATTTGTGAGCAGCAGCAGCAGCGAGTGGCGGTGACGGCGAACTGATATCGATACCGATGTGATCCGGACCTCTCTTAACCTGCGTCTCTGAGGCCAGCTCCATGCCCATAGAGTCGAAAACTATGGCTTGCTTCGCTTGCATTCCACGGTATGTCCTCTGCATGACATTTGCTGGAATCAAAATCGTGAAATTATGGCCACACCGGTCTCGTTCACTGTCCACTCGTCCAGTGTGCATCGCGGTGCAGCCAACCACCCATCCACCTGTTGTCCGGTGGACACCGTGGCGGTGAGGTTGACATGCTTGTTATGCTGTGTCGTGTCGCGCAGCCCGGCATTAGACGTCAATAAATATCGAGTTTCATCGGGTTAACCAGCCGCATCGGGTTGTTGTTGCTGTCCCCGTCACGACGCGACTCACCACGGACGCGATCCAAACATATCCTTGTGCCAGTCGCGTTGCCGCAGATGATGATGCGACTGTACAGCACCAGTCATTAGCATCTGTGGTGTGCTGGTCTCACTCTTTCTCTGCGCCACGCTCTACTCCTACTTTGCGACAACCTTTGCGCGACCTAGAGAGGACACACTCGGCGGTGTTCATCCGGTGTGTGTTCTGTCCTGGGCGATTGATCAATTGGTTGGCGCACCGTACACACCTTCTTATGTTAAAGAGTATGTTCTGCATCACCTTCCCCTGTACCACGACGCCACGGAGCGATCAAGTACGCAATCGCACGTCAGCGTGGCCTGAGATCGGTGACATCATCCGTTAGCAGAAGCCTCAAACGGGCCACCAACCGGCGCACCAACGGATTCCGGGCCGGGCGTTAATTCCTGCGCTAAATGGTTGATTGTTCTTCAGCAGCACGCGGCTCTCAGTGGCCGGGGGCTCAGTGACTGGCTCGATGGCTGGCTGGCTGGCTGTGGAGTGAGACCACTACGCACTGCGCGCGCGCGCGACGTGTCCATGGCTGGCGATGTGATTGTTGTGCGCGTTTTTCGGGTCCCGGGAGATCGCGCCGACAAACGTTACGAAATAAATTGCCACGACCTTTCGGCTCATCCTACCTTCCCACCCCGAAAAACCACCCTTTCACACCACCTCCCCACCCCGGCTCCCGTGGCCGTTCAGAACAATAATGCATTATTCTGGCTCGCACGCACTTCCGAGCCGCCAGCCTACCAGAGAGACAGAGAGAGAGAGAGAGCGAGACCGGAGGCTCTCACATTAATAACAGAAGGCAATGAATCAAGTGGCCGGGCTCCGCATTGTTTTGAGCATTAGCTCCTCTACCTCCCCGCTTGTGTCACCCAGGAAGCGCTGGGAAGCCCACCGAAAAGGGGTGGCCACCGCCTGTTCCTTGCTAATTGTGTCTCTCTGTGTGTCTCGTCGCGCAGGCATCGACCACTGTCTGTCTGAGTTGCCTCGGGGCTCAAATGTGGTCCCCGTGGGTCTCGGTATATGTATGTCAGCTGGTGGCGGCGATCGTCCACGCCAACCGCCCCATCGATCTTGACCGGCCTCGATCTCGATCTTTCAGGGCGTGCTCGCGAGCGAGCGCGCGCACGCCAAGGGTGCACAAACTTGTCCCAACATCCGGTAGCACTTACGCTGATCGCCCATCGATCATTGTCGCCGTCAACGATCACCGTCTGCATCTGTGTTCACTGAGATGAGGATGGACCACGCTCGCGAATGACAAACTTAATTGCGGGCGGATGGGCACGCAGCACCACCACCGATGGCTTCACCTCGTTGGCTCTTCCGCGAGATCGCTGATACGCAGAGCAAGTGTCGGGATACAGGATACGCGGCACAAGGGAGGTGGCTTAACGCAGCAAGCAGTCTGCAAGTCGCGGTTCGAGGTGATTGCATCAGCGTATCGCGCATCTCTTTCCTCCACTGCCCGATCGCGCATCTCGCGTTTAGCGAGAGGGATTAAAGACGAAACCCGGACCGTGGTAAGAGTGGGTCAGAACGGACTGCGACGGCCACGGTTCCTGTGTCTGGATTGTGACCGGACCGGAAGAGAAGGGGTGCAATTTGGATGACGACGTTGACGACGACGATCACGACAAAGATTTTCCTCCTGTTGCTGCTGCTGCTGCTGCTGGTGCTTTTTTTGCCTTTCATTATAATTAGCGCAATAAATAACATCGGTTATAATAATCATTATGATAATGACAATCAGAGTTCCCCCGGGAGTTGTGAAGTCGTGCGGTCAGAACGGTGCTCGATCATCGATGATTAAAAATGAGCGTTTTCTCGAACAGCGACGACGACGACGATGAGCAGGTGAGCTCATTGACTATCTGGCAATGAAAGAAAGCACAATTGTGACGGAATGGATGCTAAGCAGCCAGACGATCGCGCTAGTGCACCGCAGCTAAGCGGTTCCGTTCCGTTCCTCATGTGTTCCGCGATTGACCTTGAAAGCTAGCGACATGTTCTTTCTACTTCCTGCCAGCACTAGCACCCTTCCCTCCCTCTTCAATTTTAAAATATGCTCCATCGTTCTGCTGAAAAGCACTGTCACCGCGGCAGAAATATTACTTCCGACTTTGTGTTCGCGATCGCGCGCGCCAAAGCCCACTCCACGACAGGTGAACAGCTAGTGCGGCACAAAGGAAGGAAGATGAGGCGGAAAAGAACGAAATTTGAACTACAACAAAAAAACGGCTCGCGAATAATAGCAAAGTTAACCTCCCTCCCCGGCGACCGAACGATCGTTGACATGCGGACGGGTGGAGCGCGAAATAAAGTTGATACAATGATACGGAAAGACAGACTCAACAAAAAAAAAAAACAACATTAAAAAGTTACAAATGGTGTAACAAGGCTAGGAGGAAGGTGAGGGCAGGAGGTAAAAAAACAAACAAAGCGTGATGCAGATCGGTGAAAGGGAAGGAAGGGGGAGGGATAAGGGAGGATAAAAACGGAACGACTCCAGCTGAAACGAATAAAAGCAGCAGGAAAGGTAATAAAATAAAATAAAAAAGCAACACAGTGCGAGAAAAAAAGAAACGGGAAAAGAAGAAAACATCGCATAACAGAAACAGAGAGAGAGGGAGAGAGAGAGAGAGAGAGAGAAAGAGAGACAGACAAAGAGAGAAAAAAGGGGGAGAGCACGCTGTGCACACTGGCGTAAGACAAAGCCATGTCAAAAAATATAAAAACCGATCCGTTACGGGGTGACATGTGGGCCGCATTTGCCCTTACCACTCTCCACCCTTGGCCTGTCTACCTGTCTGCCTGGTTGTCACTGGCGATAATGCCTCCCCACAGCGGGTGCCATCACCGTGTGTCTCTGTGCTCGGAGCTCGCGCCCGAAAAGTGAAGCAGAAACCTCCCCAGAAAGGTGACCCCGAAAAAGATCGGTAGCACGATCGCGAACGCACCAACGAGCCACATTTGATGGGAATTTAATTTGCACTCTTTTCCGCGTAAATCAAATTATGTCGTTCGATCCTAACCACGCGAGAATTGTATGATCGTCAAGTGCAGTAGCTAGAAAGTGATCTTGCGTTCCATTTGATGATCCTTTAACTGCCCTGAAAAGCATAAAAAACGAACATAAGGATGCGGTACTGTTGGTATCACGTGAATTCGGAAGGTTCCTAAGTAGAAGCCAACATTCGTGCACGCACAACCCGCAAAGGAACTCATAAAATACGCGGCCACAACGAAACGAGCAATAAAAGCGAGTTTAACACAATTTATTGCTCGTAACGTGCTCGGCACCGTCTGTCGGTGTCGGTGGCAGGATCGTTTCGGTGGTTTGCTGATCCCTTCCTCACCCAGCAAGAAGTCATATCCCAAACCGATCCTCATCCCAGGAGAGAGAGAGAGAAAAACGGATCAAAAATAATAAAATAAAATGAAGAACAAAAAAAAAACCAACAGAAGGACGACAGTGGCCAGTGTCTCCGGTACCTCCTTCCGTTTGATGAACGCTTCCGCTCCGTCCGGAAAAAAAGGAAAAAAAAGGACATCAGACGATGCCAATAAGGTCAGGACACACAGCGGCACGGCAGTTGGGGTCAGTCAGCGTGAAGATAAGGTATTTATCACCTTGAGTGCCTCGAGTGTCAACTCCCGAACGGACCCTTATTGGAGACAACAGGACCCGTGTGCAGCTGCCGGTGGATCACGCCGGATTATCGCTACCAGTGGATCGCGATGAAAAGGGTCCTCTTCCACTAGCGGACGATCAACTCTTCCTGCGTTCGGAGCTCTTATTCGGGGATCACACGAGAGCGCGCGCGCGATCGCGACATTCGAGACCCTTTTAGTAAAAGGAGTCCGTCCATCGTTTTGGGGCGATGATCAGCTGTTGCGTGCACGGTGCATGCACGCGCTATGCGATGCGCCACCTGTCCCGCACACACGGCAGCAACTGGCCCGTAAATGTTGGATTATTTATTGCGGCATTCGCCAGTCGCTGATACAAGGGGGCACAGACCGAGAGAGAGAAAGAGAGGGACACTTTTGAATGTCTGTCCGAAAAGCAGAGCGTGCGGTAGCGCCCGGAACACACCACAGAACGAAAGACTTGCACGAAGGTTGGCAAGCGACGAACCCGCTTGTGCAGCACGCATTGATCGAAGCAATCGAAAGCAGAAGCCTACGGCTCACGGGATTCCGATTCCCCGTGGTCCCGTACGATAAATTATCTCTTTATTGGCTTCATCCCAGCAGAAGCAGCAGCAGCAGCAGCGCATCAATGAGTTTACCGCGACGAAATGTGCATTCCACACTCTCCATTGCGCGCGCGCGCTCCCATACGGTACTCGTGGACGCGGCATAATTTACAACCTCCTTGGGGGCCATCTCTCTCGCTGGGCGTTCGAGTCCTCCTCGATGAGAATCGGTTTGCAATAAAGGTGCTGCGCGCGCGCGCGCGCGGTGTGCTGCACAGCGGGCCAACCGATGCTTAAGTTGTGTCATTTTATGAGTAATTTACATATTTTCATCACCGAACCACCTCAGGAACTCAGGAGCGCTTCAACCGAAGGAAGAAGACACGAAGAAAGGCTTGCGCGCGCCCGCGTTCTTTGGAGTACGCGTTGGCGGCCACTGGATTGGGCCGTAAAGTTAAGCGGACAAATGAGCATCGCTCGGTGCCGGTGACGGTGCAAAGTGCATCGCTGCACGCCACTCGAGGGGGCACAAACACGCGCCCACTGTAAACGCCGTCACAGAACAGATTGCGGCATATAAATCCTGATTTTATTTACTCCCAAGCCAACCGCGGCCTTAGTCAGGACCGGAGTCCGTTGCCAAATCTGGCGTTAATTGACGCCGGTACCGGTGGTGGCCGTTGGACAGTTGGCAGCTGGCTGGCTACCGGTAATGGTGGTGCTGGTGGTGCCAAGGCTGGTATCGTATTACGCCGCAACCGGACAATGGCGAGTGGCAAATGGCTTCATTGATTGACGCGGCGATGCTTATAATTGTATTACCGGGAGGACGACTGGGACGGTGTTTACAGCTTGTAATATGTGTGTCTCGTTGAGATGCCGTGCGGTTTTTTGCGGAGAAGTTAATGGTTTTTTCGGTTGTTAAACAGTTTATGGTGGACCGATCAATGAATCAAGCGAACAAGGGGATTGAATTTTGATTTCCATTTAATTCAATTTTTGAATGCATCTTCCGTAGACTTCTACCTTTTCTTTAAAGAGTCCTTGGTTCTTCAAGCAGGTAACGATCGCTCATCATTCTTTCTTTCTTCCTTCTCTACCACCTAAGTGATCGATTGATCGATGTAATCGATGCAGCGATGACATGCCAACCCAAAAAAATAGGGAAGCGAGCAAAACGAAAAAACAAGAAACATTCAAACATGGAACATCCGATCCGATCCGATCGATGATGGTGATGCGCGCGGATCGCGATGTTATGATTTCCAACAACAACAGCATCAACCATGGCGACACACAATGGCCACACGCGTTCGATCGCTACGCTGGAACGGATTGAACAAATGTTTGCTTTTATCATTCACAGCCGAGTCGAGCGGGATGGTTGGAGGAGGTTTGCTTGCTTGCTGCTTTTGCATCCTCCATTCCTTCGCTTTCCTTCCCAGGGTCATCTCTAGGATCAGTGAAGAAGGGCGTTGTTGTGTTTGTAGAGGGCGAGCACGAGCAGCAAGTGGAATCCTAGGGTGTTTTTTTTCTTGCTTGCGAGGGAAAGAAAGGTGAATCCCAAACCTGACGACCGCAGACCGTGAACAGGCGCGTTGTCAAAATTTATGATTATTCTTCCGTTCCCCGGTGAGGGATCTATGGGATTGTGGTCCGTGGTCGAACGGTGGCCACCGTGGATCTCCTCCGTTTTTTTCCCAGAAGTATCACCCCAAGAACAGGGATCTTTAGGGCTGCGAAAGATCTTTCCATTCATAAATTCATTAAAACAACACCAGGGAGCGAAGGAGAGGCAGTGTGATTGTGAGAGAAAGAGGAGTTATGCTACTGCTGCATTACATCGAGCATCACAACGAGCATAAACCGTGGCAGAACGCAACGCAACCGTGTGCTGTGGAGAAAGCATAAATGACAATCACATCGCGTTCCGGTGTGGCTTCGCTTTGGACCTTTCTTCTTCTTCTTTCTCCTCTTCCCCGTTTCCCATTTGTGTCTTGTCCCTGGGTTGTGTGACAAGTGACGACGAAAGCAAGTTTGATCGCGATAAGATTGGAAAGAACACAGCTCCCAGCCACTAGGGCCAACATAAAGGGACCAGATACACAAATCTTCTCGAGTTTTGCTCTCTCCCTCCATCTCTCCCTTCAGGTGCAGATGAGATACGCGAGCGTTTGGACACCTTTGGAGCGGTGCAGAGTGATGAGGTGGCCACCGCATGATCCCTGCCGAATGAGGAGCTCATCATCAGCAGCCGCGTCAGGCAGCCAGCCGGGTGCGCTCCCGATTGAGACTTGAATAAATTTGTTTCGATTTCAAATGCAAATGACATGCAGGAGAACAGGGTCCCGGCAGCCGCCGCAGCCGCAGCCGCAGCCTTTTCTCGATGCGTTTCTTTCGTTTTTTTTTCTTTTCCCTGGCCGTGTAAAGAAATTGGTGCCTAAGTGAGATATGAAAATGTAGTGCCCGGGAGCGAAAGGGGCTTCCGTTTTTTTCCCTCCGCGGGCACTCGCGTGCGTTCTGTCGGCGCAACGGCGTCAACACCTTGCACCACACACACCTCCTGGGCTCCAGGTGCAGGGACACCGGGGGATTGAGGGACAGATTGTGTGACAAGTGGCCACCGGTGTTGGGTTTGTCGATCGCCACCAGCAACAAACGGAAGCACCAATGACAAAGAGGCTGCTATGTTAATGAGACTGAACGGCTGCAGCATAAAAGGTGAAGACTTTTTTAATGTTTCGCGATGCTGTTTGTGGCTCGCAGCTTCCTGGCCGTAAAGTTGGTGTCCATTTGGCCCCCACAATGAAAGATGTAGCACCAAGTAACGGTCATTAGCAGAAAGGAAGAGAAAACGAGCGTGTTGTGTTAGCTTTCGCGCCCAAATGTTTGACACCACCAGGGAGCAGCATGGGCATTGTGACAAGTGAGCTGGCTTCCAGACCTCACACAAGCGCCGCACTGACTGTCTTTCGAAATTCGGTTCCATACTTAACATAATCGTCCATTGACACGATTTATGTTTTGGGCCAGCCAGTCCGCCATCCAAGGGAAGGCGCATAAATCACCGCAACAAAGCTTTATGACACGAGCGCGGACCGCGGCTGGCCAGTTTCCCATCGAGCGGTGCGTTATCATTGTTAGCGGAGCCCGGCGGTCTCCCGCGAAGCATGAAATCTTCACGCGTGTCTTAACACACACCCTCTATCCTGTATGCCTCGCAGTGGTCCATTTGTAATTCTCATTAGGAGCGCATCCGCGATCGCTGCTCATAAATATGGACTTCCTCGCGCGCAGGTGGATTGCGAGCGATCGCGCGCCCCAGCGCAGCTTCTGAACGGGCGAACGGAAATGCCGTCCTGGCTGGCAGATGCGCTGCACTGCACACTGTGAAGGCTACGGTCTTTAACCGAAAACAGAAAAGTGGAACAAAATGTGACTTCTCCCCCCCAAAAAACAAGAAAGAAATATAAAATCCATAATCTGTCGCCGGCTGCCGGTGCTAGTGATAGCTACGTTGCGCTCACTGTTGTTGCTGCAAAAGCCACAACGCAGCCAACCGTGGCCCCAATCAACCGGTTTGCGCCGCGCACACCCGCCCCGGAACTAACGTACAGGCCTCGCGCAGATGCTGGTTCCCTAGCGTGGCGCGCGATCATGAGGGCCCTCGCTCCCACTCCTGCGCTCCTTCCGTCGTCCGTCCGTCGGTCGAAATGTGGAATTTTTCGTTTTCTGGTGCGCCGATGTCACACACTATTGGTGCGCGGTTCGTCCGCGTCCACGTCGTCGTCGTCGTCGTTTCGTGGCCACTCATAAAGTCTATGATGTACGATCGTCGGCGAGACCGCCGCCACGCCGGTGTGTCAGGCTAATATCTACTTTACTGCCGATCGACCCGAAAGGGGGTGGTCGCGAGTTTTTTTTCCAGGTTTTGTTTTTTTTTTGTTTCGGTTGTGGATTAATAAATGCGCAAAATGTGACCCAAGAGGGAACACGGGTGGTGGTGGTGTAAAACGATCATTTTTCCTTCATGGAAGAGAAGCTAAGCCTTTGTGGTGGGCCACGGAAATAGCGCTTCGAGCGGCGGCGACTGCTGCTCATCGGTCACCACAAGCGACGAACCTTCGCAAGCAGCATAAAGTTTGGGAGGTTTTTTTTTTATTCGTTTTGATTCGCTGTCGCCCCCGAAGCCGACCAAATCGTATGCCCATGAGATCATCACCACTGGCAGCGTGGTAATCGGTGACGTTGATCAGCAGCAGGCCAGGTATGTCGGGGGCTCGAAATCATAGCGACAAGCGATGCGCACCCATCGGAAAGCCGTTGCCAAACGGCTACTACTACGGCGACGGCGAGGAAGAGATCGGACGGCGCTGATTTGACAACCGCTTGACAGTTGACGATCGCACGCACTACACCATCGAGCGCACGGTGTGCTGGTGCTGGACAGCTAATCAAAAAGCCTCCCTCGCACCGGAAGCTCATAAAAAGCCTCTCTTCTCTTCTCCATCAAAACAATACGCGTCTCCCGTAAGTGGAGCGCATTCTTACATGTCACGTTCACGAGATAGGACCCCTGGGGGTGGGGGGATGTTACGGAAGGGTTGAAAAGCAAAACTCATCATTTCACTAATGAATGACGGTAATTAACAAATTATTAAAACCAACTCCACAAGCCTCCAACAGAGAAATGGGAGCCCGTGGGAGCGACTCGCTCTATTCGGGTGGTTGATCAGGGGGTTCCGGCGGGGATTGATGGTACCGCACGGCCACCTGGTGGAGACCCGGTCACATGTCACCTGTTCCCGTTACA
>NC_064878.1:43069063-43071563 GCF_943734665.1 Anopheles aquasalis | reverse complement strand
CTGCCATCCGCTCCCCCCCGCACGAAGACGCCACGATTCGGTGCGTATTTCAAACCTTCGCTTCCGTTAAGGCACCGCGCGGCGAACCGGACATTAGCGTGCTCAACCTTCCGTTGAGTGAGCGCTTATTGAAAAAAAAACGGGCTCCTCTCTTGTCCTCTCCTTCCTTGCGTCCTCTTTCCTTTTTTTTGTGGGGGATTCCGAGCAATCAGAACCGGAAAGCTTTCACCGAGTGGCGGTGTCGCTCAACCAAACAAACTATCGCTTGAAGCAGAGAGACGTTGTGGGCCCCACCCTTGGTGGTCAGTCTAAGGTCCGCTGATTAAGTAGCCAACGAGATCTGATAGTGAGACCACTGCTGCTACCCTCACGAAGGTAATGTTAAAGATTCTCTCTAGCATTGGTCGTCGTCCGTTAGAACTTTCTCGCTTTGAAAGCAACCTCGCGTAACGGTGAGCGCGATTGAAGGGGTCATACATTGTCGCGTGGTCGCAAACCTTGGGCGCATTGAGCGATAAACGTTTATCGCGTGGCACACGGCGTCGCAGGAACTGCAGTGCCGGTAATTTATACATTTTGCAAGGATCTACGCAAGGATCTGTCTTGCGAAGGATCTCTGCCAAATCTGTTATAATTTCGTCAACTTCTAGTTCAAGAGTTCATCGCTCTTTGCCTCGCTCACGCTCAGAGAAAGTTGCCGTCCTTTTGCTCCAGATCTTCTTGTTAAGAAAATACGCTAACTTCACTCACTCTCAAACCTTCCCATGGCCAAGGAGCTCTGTGCTCTGAGGTAGCCAAAAAGGAGGCGGTTTTTCCACTTGGGACCTAGGGACCTGCGTGGAGCAGGAGAGACCTCACTCGGTCCTATCGGTTCGGTGTCCTGTTACCACGAAACAAACTAGCATACCCTCAGCTGTATGGTTGTGCCAAAAAATACGTACGCATAAATTAAAACTCGAGCCCTCCGAGCGGCTTCTCGGTACTCCTTGTTGTGGAGGGAAAATGGCGTGCAGCTCGCTTTGGAAGAATGGCAAAACGGAGGGAGAGAAAAAAAGAACAGGATGTGAGCCTGTGATGTAGCTGCGTTCAAGATACGGACGGATGGATGGGCTAGGATAGCAGTTTGTCAGCGGAGATCAAAGACAAAATGGAAAATAGTGTAAATATGCAAAACCAGAATCCTTGGCCCGAAGCGCTCGCATTTTTAGGTAGGGAGGGGGCCGGGGGAAGGAGGATCCTTAATGTCGCAAGTGTAAGTGTAAGGTTTGATCAAGATTTCCAATGTTTCCTGCCATCGGGTTGCTCGAATGCTGGGGCTGTGACGAAAGCGAAGAGCGCAGATCATCTTTATTGTGGCAGCAGCAGCAGCAGCAGAGGAGTGTGCCTTGAAGATGAACCTTCGATGGTTATCCGGCTTGCCTGAGGCGCGAGGGATGCGAGGGTGCGTGGAATCGGGAGATGGATATCCTTTTTTCTCCTTTTTTTCTTTCTTTTGGTTTATGTTGTGAGCGATGCAACGTGCAGATAAATTATGAACGCCCTTTGAGGCTTTGAGCAGCAACTACCCAGCGTACTATCAGCAAGTGTGTTTCTGTGTGATAGATGCTTTTGGGTTGGCAAGAGTTCTGCTGGTCCTGGCCGTTTGCAGCAGTGGAGAAAGGATGTGAGATGGTTGTGCATTTTAATTTCGTTTACTTTCTTCATCCTTTCTTCAGGTTCGTTCCGAGGGGTAGGGGAAGTAGTTTCAAATGCCTCTGGAGTTGAGCAGAAAAATAGATACAACCAAGGAAAGTAAAATGAGCAACGATCGTTTGGTTCTGGGACGATGTAAATTGGAAAAAGTTTTGAATAGGTAATGCTTGAAACACGTATCCTAATTAATTGAAATGGCATTTTTGTACTCCGCAAAATTCTTGAAATAGGGTTAGGATTTTCCATACTCTTGGACATTGCATAACAATTTCTAAGGTATCGATTTCCCCGATATTTCATGAGGCCCTGATAACATTTCTACAGGATCATAAAATGGTACTGAATTATCCAAATTAATTATGGGTTGGCCAGTGGATATGTATGCACTGCAGGTACCAATCACAATCTGAAATAAAATGTTAATTATGCAGATGTAATTCCTGCTCTCCACGAACCATAACACTATTGAAGGTGATGGGCGCTCAGAGTTTTTATTTTGCAAGAAGAGTTTCGTAAATATTGAACACTGTAGTCGTGAGCGCCTTTAGATTACTTTGTAGTATCAACTCAACAAATAGAGTACTGAAATGTAGCAACGTTCGGCTCGGTCTTACAAAATTACAAGCTTTCAGCAGCTTCGAGCAAATGTCGATAAAAATCAAGGATAAAAATAGAGGAAAAATCTTTCGTCTGTGTAATTTCAGAGATTGTATGAAATTGAATTAGCATTTCATGCACAAGATGCATCTTATTATTGCACTTTAATTTAAATCTTCAAGACAGCATCTGTAGCTATTTTTCCACTAAC
>NC_064878.1:43046563-43059063 GCF_943734665.1 Anopheles aquasalis | reverse complement strand
ATTTGAAGATTACAGATTACAGAATCTTGCAGCTTCTGGGAGCCATGAAAGGGAGTTACCATTTCACTCATTTCTTGATCAACTTCTGGGGACTCTCTAGTAGTGCTGGCCGGTTGTCCTCTATTTGCAAGCGTTCAGTTCGCATTTTCCGTGTATTTTTTTTCTCTTACATTTCGTGTCATCGTTGGCACCAGCAGCAATACCTGCGTGTGCATGGAGTGCAGCACGTGGACCAGGAGGGAGCGCGGCGCCAAAAAGGATCTCCAGAGTGTGCCCTTGGCATCGGAGGGTGCATCGTTCCGGAAGGAACAGCGGATGAAAAGGAAGAACGGAAGGAAGGAAGGAAGGATGGCCTCTGGCCCGGTATCAAATAAATCTCATTTGCATATTTTTGCTATTAAATGGGAAAAATTTCGATACACACATGCATCTCCGGTTACGCAGGACCCGGTCGGTCGGTCGGTCGGTCGGCAGTTTTGCTTTCGCTCAATCATGGGGTTCCTGGGTTCAACGGGACCCCAGCGTCCCGTAGGACCGTACTTTTTTCATCCGCAATTCTTCATCTTCTCTTTTTTTACTCCGTTCGCCCCCTGGCTCCCGATCCGATGGCTCTCTGACCCTGGCATGGCTGCTGCTGTTCGTCTTCTTCATGTGCGCCGACGGCCAAACCTTTTCAATGTTTGTGGCCCTCGGGGTGACAAGGCGCCCGGACTACGCCCGGTGGCTGACGTGCGGAATCCGTTTTTTTTCTCTCGTGCTTCTTCTCAGCACGGGTTGGCCAATGCCAATTTCTGGAACACACCGCATCGCAAAAATCGGTTGTCTATGGGATGACACAAGGAACGGGGTTTGCCGCTAGAAGGAAGCGAGGGTTTTGTGCAGATTGAAGAAGCTACATACCCGGTATGTACGCGAGGATTTGCAAGATTTGTCTCCAACTGAAGGCCAAACTTCCGGCGAGAAACCATAGAACTAAACTCGAATTTGGAACAAAACTGTCAAACAATTTCTATGAGTGCTGTGATTGCTTGTTGGCATTGTTACTCACCTACTAGATCGCCTGCAATCTGATGAACTGTCGCACGTAGATCATAAGATGAAGGTCCATTGATTCGATGCGTTAAGATTTAATTGTTTCAAAATTACCCTCCGGCCATGCGCAGCTAATATAATGATTCCAATTATGAGTTTTTTTTTAATTTTTAATACCTTTCTGACGTTCTACGAATTGCTGTCCACCGAGCTCTCGTTGTTGAGTAGAGGGTTGACACTCTGCTGTAGGTCCGCAAGCGCCCCGCAAGCAACCACGGCCTTATCGTCATAAATTTTAATGAAACAAATTGTTTCGCCAGGCCAGGCGGTTGTGCGTCCGCACGGCGTTAATCCTTCCGCTCGTCAGTGTCACCGTCAGCACCTGCAACAATTGTGGATTGATCTTTAAGACGCTGTTGCTGCTAGTGCTGCTGCTGCAAGCAAAAAACCCATTATCAAAGGGACCTCTCCTCGGGATGGAGCTTCCTGTCGCGGCGCACGCTGGTGGCGCTTTTTGCATAAATGAGACAAATTGGCAACCATTCACGGTTCACTCCTGGCCCTGGCTACCCACTGACTCGCGGCTAAGATACAATTAAAGCGTTTTATGCGCGAAGGGACAAATTTCCTTCGCACTCTGTCGGGTCCACCAGAACCAGCACGATGGCCAAGCCAGCAAACGGCTTGGCGTTTAGTGGAACAAAAGAGAAGAGACTAGAGGAACGGGTAGAAAATCATAAAATTAAGCCCAATGTCCATCGAGCAGCCGGAGAAGGGAAGTGATTTATAGACATTCCGGTCCGGTGGCAAGTGCATCGCCGGACGCCACTTTGGAGGACTCGCCGGGGGTTTTTTGGGGTCGTTCGTTGTTGCTGTTTTTTTTTTATTTGTGGCCCCGAGGCAAACAGCCGCTCGTGGAGTGTAACTGAAACGGCATAAAACGGCGGACAAACAGTGCCCCCTCATCTCCCTTCCAATCACAGTGTACCGCAGCATTTCGGTGGCCAAGGTGCCAAGGAGCGACAGTTTTTCTTCCCCTCCAGAGCACCGCACCACGTCGCTTTTCCAGCTCCAGCAACGCGTTTGGCGCGTCCAAAATCTATAAATTTCCTGCACTCTTCGCCAGCGGTTTTTGTTTTTTTCGGGGACTCACCGTCAGACCTCCCCGACCACTTCCTGCGTTTTATGATCTTCCTCCGCCTTATTGCGAGCGAGCGAGTCACGGCTCTTCGGGTCGCCCTGAGGGCACCAGCAGTGGCCAGCGAAACGCAGGCGTCTCTGGTTTGCATGTAAGACGAACATTACACATCCTGCTGGCTGGCTGGCTGGCTGGATGGCTTGTGGCCATGTCTTGGGCCCATTGGAAGGCGTTGCTGCCCACGTGAACGCATTCAGCATTCGACAGACGACGAAAGGGAACGAAAGGAGCACCAGAAGGAGCGCGGATACGAATCCACCCAAAAATACCTTTCGTCGAACCGGACCGACCAGAAGGAGGCTCGATTTGTTTGACATGTGGCCACTCACACACGCGCGCGCGCGAGCGCGGACGTTTCATAAATCCACAACCCAACCAGCTACCGCAACCGATTCCAACCGGAATCGATCGACAATCCACCGGGTCGCCCAGCTCGATGAATGAAGCTCGGAAGAGGAAAGAAGAAGGTCCACGAGGCAACGTTGCGCTTGGCGTGTAATAATATCGCGGCACAAGGCACTCGCTCTGCTGGATCGCTCGCTCGCGCGGTAATTTTAACGTCAGAATGCAGCACAATTTATGCGCTCGGTCTCGGGCCACCGAAAAACACCCAGAAGGTGAAAACAAATTAAATATTATGACTTTCTGGACTGCGGATGGCCTCAGGACACTCTGCGCCCGCTCTCTGTCTCTCTCTCTCTCTCTCTGTCTGACTCTTCGCAAATCGAAAGATCGTGGCGCTGCATCATGGCGATCGTGGAGCTTTTGGTGGATCTGGCGCTGCGCTGTTCCGCCTTCTGCATTCTATGGTCGATGCTGAGGCCCTGGCCAGTGGACAGAATTAGTCATGTTGGGTTTAGCTCGGGGGAGGGTGAGATCACTCATTCACCGGTTGAGTCAATTAATTAACGGTCACCCCCTCGGGGATTGCTGTGGCTGTTTTTTCGCTTGCAAACTTTTCCTTAACCCCTTCAACATCTTGCAGCAGCTTTTTATCGGATTTCTTTTTTGAAGGAACAAAACAACCCTTAAATTTATTAACTCTTCCCAACGAAAAGACGCAACACGTTGAAGCTACTTGCTGCTGCTGCTGCTGCTGCCAACAGATGCTACTTGATGCTCTAAAGTATGTCCGTGACCTGGTGTGGCGTCGTCTAAATTCCAATTGGAAACGCACCATTTCCCGGCGCAAAAAAAGGGGTTGAGGCCGTTCGATATGCCTCATTTAGCTGCCCGCACTAGAGCGCGCGCACACGTTTGCCAAAAGCCCCAACACCGGCACGGGAAAACGGCAGAAAGAGGAAGAGAGAAAAAAATGGCTCGAATTTTCCTCAAGTGCATCCCGATTTTCCTAAGCTCTCCCCCGAGAGTTGGCGCGTGAGTCAATGAGCCAGCTCCGAATGAGCAAAAAAAAAAAGGAGCGAAAGGGGATAAAAAAGACGGTGGCCAACCCCGAAACGGCCAACGGTGTCCAACGGTGGTCGGTTCCTGCCCATTAACGAGACTTGCGCTCTCAGAAGCAAATGAAGTAAAGCGTCTGGCCGCGAGCACACCAATGACTTCCCTGATGCTGCTGCTGCTGCTCCGGTTCATCAACACCCTTGTTGTCCGTGGCCCAAAGGAACCGAAAGGAACACAAGGAATCCAATTGCGTCGGATAATGGCAACGGATTGCGTCTGGTGGTTTTTGGGCAGCTGGCAGCGAAAAGAAAAGGAAAAAGGCGAATTACTCACGCACTTCCTAGCAGAGAGATGTGGAAAAGGGGTTCGCAACCGTCGCAGGAACACCCTGTATTCCGATACCGCGTACCGGTCCCCGGTGAAGACCCAGCTAGCTAGCGAGCTGCGGGATTTGGAATGTCGAATTGGAATTGTTCGAGGGATTCCTTATTACATCGTCACCGGGTTGGCCGCATCTTCGTGCTGCCAACGATGAGGTGACCACGGTGCCAGACCGGGACTAGGACAGAGAGGAAGAGGATCCTGGCATTCGGCGAATCCTGTTAACGAGCCTTCCCTGTCTTTTTTTGTTTGCTCGCGTTTTTCTCGCTTCCCTTTCTGGTGCTGTCGTGGTTGTGGCCTCGCGTTCGTCCTTGTCGGCGAAACTCTCTCTGCTTCTGCTGCGTTGTCCCAATCTGCGACTGACGTGGCCGGAACAGCCACGGAACTTCAGAATGAGAAAAAAGGGGTGAGCGGTCGCGGTCTTTATCGGCCGTTTTTAGAATTCTAATAAGAAGGCGCACCAAGGCGCAATCTGCGGTAATCCCATCTTCGATGGGTCATAAAACGGCGTCATATGAATTTTATTGGTATCTTAATTAAAAAATCGTCACCGCCAAGCAAAGGGTGTCGTGGCGTAGGGGAAACGGAGTGGTGAAGGTGGGAAGGGATGCATCTTTCTTGCTCTCTCCTCCTGCATAGCTCGTGCTGAAGCCATGTAGAAGTGGAAAATGCCATAAAATCAATATGTTTCTTGCCGCGACTCATATGTTTAATTCTTTGTTTTGGACTTTTGGATTCGCATTAAAAGTAAATCGAAAGCGAGCCCGGGCACTAATGATATCCACAAACATTGGACGTTATGATTGTTTCTATTGCGTAGATATTTCAATTGGACCAACATATGATATTCATTGTAATTTGCAGCAAAAACATTTAAGATTCACCCAGAGAAAAGCTGTTATCAAATTTATCTACTTCACGTTGCATTTGCTATTTTATTCACAGGCAAAACAACTCAAAATCGTCAAAGTATGAGTGCGTTTAACGTTACTTCTATCGAATTATCTTACTTCTATCGAATGCTTTAGCATCATTTATCTACGTCTGTATGAACCTGTGCGGTATTTTCTATTAATCAGAAATCGTTGAATATGATTTTAGAACCAACAAATATAGTAATGCTTTTATAATCTACCAATGGTGTCGTTTGAAGCGCAAATGGATATTGAAAGATTATTGAGAAATAAATATATCCTGAAAATTGAATGCTCTACTTAAAGTTGATGTTCTAAAAGTTCTCTTTAGTGGTTTACTTGATGATAAATTGTAGCGAACATATAAAAACATGGTTCTAAAGAAATATGCTAAAGGATAAAGTGACGAACTAAGGAAAAATCAGCATAAAAACAACCCCAGTGATCGGCAAAAGCATATCATTGCTACGCTTTCATTGATTTTCTATTGGTTGACCATAGGAATAACAAAACGTTGTACGATCTACATATTATCCTCATCCTTCTTCTATCCCCATTTTATCCTTCAATTTATGCTTTACTTTGTAGAATAAAACATTATTTTCCCAACTGCAGTCCAACGCAGAACTGCAAATGGATCATTTAATTCGATCGCCAGTTTGGAGAAGAACGAAATCCCGAATTTCAACAAATGCTTCATTGTAACGCACCATTCCTTGCACTCGCTGCAGGTGCTGCCTCTTTTGTGCGATCCCTTGAAAAATTGAAGCGCGATGAAGAGACAGAGAACAAAACGGTCTACATTGCACTACCACGCACCCTGCTTTGTCACTGGGCATCGAATTCTAGCGCATGTTCCGTGGTTTTGCATGCTACCGCTACTGGAGACCGGCACAAAACCGGAGTGAGTTGCAGATGTGGTTTGTGGTGGAACAGAAAATCAAATTATCTGTTGGTATTTGCATTGACGGTCCGCTGCTTTACGGTTTTGCCAACCAGCCAACCAGCAAGCCAGTCAGTCAACACTAACTGGAATCGCAAACCTCACCGCAAACACCCTTCTCTGGTGCTGCCTAATGATAATCTTACTACCAAACAGTGTTGCCAACACAGCAGACCGTATCTGCCTGGCACCCCTTAGCACATACCGGGGTCCGAAGTCGAAGGGGTTCACTCCTGACACCAGGGTAAGACGTACCGGGTACACGGTACAATCAACTCTGGCTGGCCCTGGGCCGTTCCCTCTGGTCGCGAGACCGTGATTGAATGACGGAGGTGTCCTGTGGCAAAAAGGGGTGCACGCCTTGGCTAGGAATTATATATTTTCCAAAAATTTGACTTCCGCATCGCCTGCGCCAGTGCCGAGTGTCGAGGACAGACACACAGGGGACACCGGAGCAACGAGCAATCCTGGCGTTCAACACTCAGCAGCCAGGAAGATGTGTTGTTTGATTTTGTTTTCTATCCGGGAACCAGTTGGTTTTTTTTTCATTTTCTATGCTCATACTAAGACTAAATAGACACTCTCTTCCATGGGATGGTAACGAGCAAACCGCAAACTAAATAAAATTATGTACAAAATGCAAACACACCATTTTGTACGCAGACCAGAAGGGACCTTCATGGTATCTGTCGTCCCATGTCCTGCTGCTGCTGCTGGTGCTGATAGATCCTCGATAGGTCCTCGGGCCCACGGGCTCGCTGCTGGTACCATTTTACACTTTGACCAGCACGTTGAGTTGGCCACTATGCGTTTATGTGAGAGAGAGGTGTAAAGGCAGAGCTCCCCCCTTTTTTTCCTCACTGATCCGTGCGCTGAGATAACGGCGACAAGTGTGGCTGTGGTGTGGTGGATCCACTTTATTTGTCATAAAAGTTTTATGTTCTGCACTCTCCCTTATAAAACACACACTGGCTAGCGAGGAGACATTTTGTATTTCTTTCCCTGGACCGCATTAACCAGCAACTATGGTCATGCGTTTTATGAGCTACTCCCCCGGAAAACACTGTGCCCATAGGCCAGGGCTGGTGTTGTGGGTGCGCACTAATCTTATTACCACGACGCCAAACAAATCATTTGCGGTTCGTGTATACGGTTTCCTCGAAATTTCCTTTTTTGATTTCAACTCTCCTGCTCGCTATATTTGCTCTTTGGCTCTTGCTGCTCGTGCTAATGCGAAACACAAATTCAAATCATAATCGTGAGGAAATGTGTAACCGAATTGCTATCGACAGTGCCGGGAGAGAGAGAGAGAAAGGAAGGAAAATAAAATAAAAATAGGGAAAGAATCCCCTTTTCCAAAATGGCTGTCTGCGAGCGCAAACAAAAATTTGTTGCTTTCTTGCGGCTTTTTCGGAGCATCGTGCTGATCGAACGATGTTTAACTTTCGAAGCATCGTGGGTGGGTGCGGGGGTTGCGTGCGTACATAAAATCACGTCAACCCTCAAGTCGCGACAGCCAGCATTGAAACAAAGAACAAGAGACCACGAAGCCCGGGCCGTGGAGACGCCCTGTTCCGTTCCGATGGCTAGGATTCCCCGTGTGCGCGGCACTTGAACGGTCCTCCCAGACCGATGGACGCCAATCAACCGACCGAGAGGCGGTCAGGTCAGCAGCAGTAAATAGCAGCAGTAGCAGGAGTTTCGATTTTCGTTAATTAAGGGGTTGATTATTATTTCAACTTACTGCAATTACCTCTTATTTATGGTCACCGGTGCCGGTGGGTGTTGCAGCAGCAGCAGTAGCGACCTCTTTGGTTGGTCTTGGTTGACCGCTTCTTGATTGCGCATCGGTTGGGCCTTCTAACAAAAGAGTAAAACCGAGAGAGAGAGCGAGCGAGCGAGGATTTGATGAAGGGGAGGATCCGCAATTTATCCGAATCCTTCCTCGGCAATGCTCACCTCCCCCTCCGGGGGGGAATCGATCAAAAAAACGAAGGAGAAAACGCGGCCTGGTCTGCGCTCTGCGTCCTGCTGGTGCGTGATTCTTGAACTTCGATTCGATTCGATTCGATTTAGTAGTAACAACACATTACGACCTCGATTTGGGAGGCTCCTCCTGCTGTTGCAGATGCTGCTGCTGCTGCTCCATGGTACAGTAATGATGATATGAAAATGTCATTAAAATTATGATCATGTTCGACCATCCATGCATGTGAGCTTGCGTGCCCTTTCTTGACATCTTGCTGCCTCCGTCTTCAGACAGAGTCCTTTACAGGTCAGTCCTTGGGACAACAGATGGTACAAAAGGCTGCCTAGTCTGTCCAAGGAGTTGTGTGTGCGTCTTGCACCAATCCCCGGGGTAGATGGTGATGGAGGTCGGAATAGTTAAAACGTTTTATGGTGCCACGCAACAATCAAATTCCAATCTTTACCGTTCCACAAGTGCTGCTGCTACAGTCACCAGTGGTGATGGTCGTGGTGGTGATGGTGTCATGATTGTGGTGGGCACTGGCCCATAGGACGACTAATTAAAAGCAAACCACCAACCAAGTGAGCCCATTCCCTGTTCCTGTGGAGGGTACCATCTGGTAGGAATGTGTAGTGCCTGCCAGTGTGTATATCCTTACCCTCCCGAACCGTCCTCCTTTCGGTTTATTACCTTAAGGGACATTTTTCACTAGCACCCGCCCCCCTTTTCTCCCGGATTGGTCCCCGTCTGGTCTGGTAGGTTCACCACATCTTGGGGCTAATCTTGAAGTTAAGACATAGACCCAGGACATTCCAAATATGTTGTAAGAGATGTGATGATTCTTACGAACCGTCTTGACTTGGGTTTAAGCTCCGGAAGATCATCCTTTGGCTGCAGATGCTCCACAGGAGAGACACCCAAGACGATAAGAAGAGTGCGTGAGCAAGTGTGCGAGTGTAATCAAACCGCATTCGCAATTATTTTGTTTGAATATGTATATTATTGTGCGTGCGGCCAATTCGTCGTACGGTCTCCGGTTGGTCGCCTTGTGCAACCCATCCGGGGGTTTTCCGGGAAGCTGTTGTTCGCTTTTCCGGGGGCCAGTCATTGCTCCGGTCTTGTTGTCTTTCAGGCATTAGGAGAAGTAGCAGCAGCAGCAGCAACAGAAGTCTCCTGATGATCGTGTGTTTACGAAGAAGATGGAATCCATTTTATTGTCTTGGCCCTGAAGGAGCATGAAGGATACATATGTTTCGTGTGCTCCCAAGAGGGAGGCACGAGGTGACACGATAATAAACATAATATATAAAGGACAATCGTCCTATAATATGCGATATGATGATGTTAGATTTAAATTGTAATATGCTGCCGGTGCCGGTGTTGCTGCTGCATGATTAATTTAATTTCAGTTTTCCATTTACATACGGATGAGGGAGAGAAACACAGATCGTTGACCGATTGACCGATGGTGCTGGGGACACAAACATGCACCGTAGGTGGTGCATGCAGAGAAGCTGGGATTTGAATCCCCCGTGGAGTGGTCATGTTGGTTGCAGTACGCCAAGGACATCACTCCACCGCAGTGTTGCTGACCGGAGTGCGTGCTGGGTGGCGGAAATTAGAAGTCGGTTAATACAATACACTCCTCAGCCGGGAGCGGTGGCCAACCTGGTGGGTGGCGGGGATGGCGTAACATCAAGCAGCGAGCAGCGAACGATGGCGATCGATGACATGATGCCACCCAGGGACCATGCAGGGCAGCAAAACAGCAATTTCCATTCAATCAAAGTTGTTCCGATTCGATAAGCAGCCGGAATCTTCGACAAGACATCCGTCTGACAACGAGGAAAAATGTTGCTTGCTCATCCCAACCCTTGTCTAGTCCCTCGATGGCACTCGAATGCAACATTCCTGTCCATCGATGTCGCACTCAACATCAACAACAACAACAACCCTTGCACAACTCCCCTGGATGCCTTTGGTGAAGGAATTCTCCAACGCACGAGCCCCGCTCGATCTCGAAAGTCCGAAGAAAGTCCGAAGAAAATTGACTCTCGTCTCCCTTTTTTCGTGGCGTGACGGACGGCCGAACACACCCGCATGTGGACATTCGTTCCGGAAAATTTCCATAATGCCCATATCCTTTCCACCGGGAGAGTCCGGGATGTCGTGTCGAATTTTCTTGCGAATTGCGAGGCAGCGGCATTCACCGGCCGGCCAAAAACCCCCCGTTCGGACGGTTCCCCCGGGGGTCCGCTAACGGAGTAAGAATGTGAAAATCTATTTCAAAACACTTGCTAAAGGCCCAGCAGTAGCGCAACCCTTTTGTGGCGATGGAAGAGAAGTGTTTTTGGGCCATTTTTACACTTGTCACTCATCTTGGAAAAATGTTGTAAATGAAATTCCACCCATCAGGCAGGCCGGTGGATTCTCGATGCCGAAACGGCGAATCGACAGCTCATCGATGGAAGCAGCATTTTGGGTTTGGGTTTTGGCTCATTTCGCTTGTTGGTTCAGAGATTGGAAAATTCGAATTTCTTTCCCCGGGAAAACAGTACAAAAATATTTGAAAAAGCTTCTATTTCCGGTGCTTGACAAATCGTTTTCCTAAATGCCAAAACATAAAAAATGGAGTTTTTTTAGTATTTGACAGATCGGACGAATAAAAATACTTCAACGCCTACTTAATTTAGTGAAGAGATGAAATAGAGAAACTCTCTGCCAGCCTACTACTGAGCGATGGCACTGCCACAAAGGTCGTAATGCAGCATTCAATTAGTAATTATAGGACCAATGGTGGCCGGTAATGGTAACCTTCGAAGAGGAAGTACCAGAACTTCAGCTTCATCCACCCTCTGGGTTCCAAACCGTACCAGACACCAGGGAGAGAGAGAGAGATGTAGCCCGGGGGCCATCGTAACCGGCAATCGTGCATCTCCTCAGCTGCTCAGTCCTCGATCGCCTCCCGCCTACAATGCAGCATCAGCAGCAGCCAGCGAGTGTGCCCGCGAGTACCGAAAATCCATCGAAAGAAGAATTCAGTGCTGCCGGTGGCCCCCCGGTTGACGGTTGCGAAGAATTTATAGCTTTCGCGGAGTCACAGAATATCGACAGCTCGCCAGCTGAAGAGACCACGTCGTCGTCTGGACTGTCTGGACCAAGGAGTGCATTCGTGCGCTCGCTCTGCCACCGTTCCGGTCCCGGTCCCGGCCCCCACCCCCTGGTTGCAGCTGAGCTGAAAGATCGATTTTCGTTGCGGGCTATCTTTGGCCTTTTTTTCCCCGTTTTCTTCACGCGGCCACCACACGGGGATGGATGGACGGGTTTGCAGATAAGTCGGTTAGGACGACGACGCGGACAGCAGCCGCAGCAGTAGCCAGCCAGAGTGAAGAGCGAGAAGCACTCGGAATGGTGCGTTGAGCGGCACGATTCATTAACTGTGACTTTCGACGTTTTATCGTCGTCCGTTTCCTGTTATCAGATGGTTGACTGGTGGTGGTGGGCTTCGTGGAGGGTGTACCCTCTGGCCGTACATTCCACGGTCTCGTCGGGAGAGTGTCAGTCTTCACACGTTGGCGTCGAGCAGGATCGCTAGCTATCTCGTGGAGTACTCGTCAATGTAGAACGATCTCTTAAGAGATGGTTGGAGCTGTTCTTGGTTGCTTTTAAGAACTTTTCCCATTTTCAAAATTGAAGATAAATTATCGAAGATGCCTGTAACTTTGCAGGTTATGACTTAAATTTACTTTATAACCTCTGGATGTCTGCGAGTTTGGTTAAGGGTCATCATCGCGTAACAGAAGTCATGCTTATTGGACTCTAATGTACCATGACCTACCAGAGATCACACCAGAAGGCGTGCTGTAACGCTCAAACCGCACACAACACACTCCTTGAATGAAGCGCTGGACAAACGATTCCTAGTAACAACAATACGACGATCGACGATACGTATCGACTACAGATGCTTAAGAGGAAGGCTTCTGGGTTTCCCTCCTGCTTCTGCTTCACCTTCTTGATCTTCAACATCCCCGCTCATCGGCCACGGTCCCCGGGTAACGCATTTTGAGACTGATCGATCATCTTTTCATTGCTTCCGTGGGCAGGAACAGACCCGGTTCCGGTCGGCGGTCTCCGAGTGGTCTCTCCAGAGACTCGTGATCGTGAACGTGTAACCCCCGTTGCCACACCACCGCTCGCTGCTGCTCGCTACTACTGATCGATCCGTTTGCTGATTCACGTTCCACGAAAACACGTCCCTCTCTTGAGAGAGAGAGAGAGAGAGAGAGAGAGAGAGAGAGAGAGAGTGTGAAGACTCCAGACAAGGGCGCTCGCGCGAAGGTGGTAATCGAAATTCTCATGAAAACGGCTACTGTGTGTACTGTCCGGCTTGAGGTCTTCCCCGCTCCCGCCTTTGTCCATCCTTTGTGTGATCCTTGAAACAGCAGTAGCAGCAGTCTGGGCAGCGGCCAGTCAAGAGTGCTCGATCTTGAAGCGAAAGCGAACCAGCTTCCAGCTTCAGACCGCCAATGCTGGTCAGCAAAACCAAAATTGAGCATCCCGCGATCGCGATATCGCGCGCGCGGTGCAACTCATCGTGGACTATGGTCCATTGTATGATCAGTTTTTGTAAGGAAATGTGAGTTTGATCGTTTTTGGATT
>NC_064878.1:43034063-43041563 GCF_943734665.1 Anopheles aquasalis | reverse complement strand
TGTGCTGTTGTTGTTGTTGGTTGACATTCCAGACCAAGACCAAGACTGGACCACTGACACTGGCACTGGACTGGGGAACTGGCGGGCTATTTGTTAGCCGTTGGCCAAAACATCGGTCTCCGGAGCACAGAAGGTCCCCGGTCGGTCGGTCGGACGGTCGGTCGAAGGTCGAAGGAAGGAAGCGCCCAGGGTTGAGTACAGAAGCAAAATTCGCGAATCCGGCCATGTTCACCCGAACATCGGGGTAAGCAAATGGGTTTTGACATTTGAATGCTTCGATCGCTGGGCAGTGCAGTGCAGAGCAGCGGTCACCACAATATCCAACCCAACAAACCCGTCTTCTGCGCCGTGAATGTGCAATGCTGCAATGTCCGCGATGCTTATCGCTGGTGAGCAAATGCGTTTGTCGATGGCAAATGTTTGTCTCATAATAATCGTTTTGGAGAAGGTTGGAGGCTGGAGCAAGATGTTATTATGCTCGTGGTAGTCAGTTCCTTCCATCCGGATCATCATACTTCTTCGCTGGCCCCATTGGGTTGCTCTGCAGCCAACTTCGATTTGTTTAAACTTCTCTCCGAGGTGAGTGTCGTGTCCCTGTAGAGCGCTTCTTCAAGTATCTCTTCAATGCCATAGCTGGTATGCAGCGTAAGCTGAATTGAAGTACTTTTACCCTCACTTTTACCTCACTTCGATATCCTTCGAGTGGCAGCAGGATCATCACCGTTACGGATCGATTAAGTGAAACAGATACGCCCTCTCCTCCGAAGACTATTAGCAGACGATGCGGACGTGCCCGTGATCCTTGAGCAGTGGCCTCGGTTGCAGCACCTCACTTCACCTTCGGAAGGAGTGGAATAGTTTTGAGGTCCGTCTCTCCACCACCGTTTGATGAATGATGCACGAACGAACGCTTTCGGTTTATTTGGAATCCAGTGCATCATCGCGCTTTCCTGCGCTCCCTTGGTGTGTGCTGTTGGTGTCCCAAAAAAGGGTTCAAGTGGCGACCGGCATTTCGCTGGCACTTCTCTCACTCACTCCCGATGCGTTTGTTCAAAGTCATGTCTATTGACAGCTTGAGGGAGGCCCAAAAGGAGGCGCATTCCTGGGCGCTCCCGGGGTTGCTGGTCCATCCTCATCTTCATCTAGGCGAAGGAGCGTCCGAAAGCGGTTAAAAAAGCGGATTCGTTGGCTCGGTAAACAATCGTCAAATTGGCGTCCACTTTGCCCCCCCCCCTTTGGGTGTTCTCGGTGCACGAGATGAGAACGAGCGTGTTTCGAGGGATTGCCTCGAGTGTTGCTGCTGGCCGGGACGGCTGGCCCTCTTTTACTCTCTCTCTCGTTCTATCGCTGGCCCAGGAATGCTGTCAGAGCACTGCTGCTAGAAGCCTTCACCGGACGGGCAGACGTTAAGCCTGCACCGCTAATGGAAGAAGATGTCACAAGTGCTCCATCAAACGGAGCTGCCCCCGGAAGCTCACACACCATGCCGTGAGTCGGTAGAATTCGTCTTCGCCTTCACCCCTCCCAGTGGCCACTCGTGTGGCCGTGCTTGAGTCTTGTGGGCAGATCAGTTCGCCGCAGCAGCAGCAAGTGGCCACATTCTATCTGACAAACTCGCTGAGCGTCTTCTCGCGGACTCACATCACCGTGCGGTCAGCCTCAGGGTCCCCCAGTTCCAAGACCAAGCAGAGGGCCTCGAGAAGCGAGCGCCTCAACCAGTCAGTCAAAGCTAAATGAAAGCCAAAAGCGTTTTCAATCAATTACCTGCTTTTTAACGTCGCCATGACGATGCGCTATTTGGCGTGAGGGCGGCCACGGTGCCTCGGTGGGAGTGAGCAAGAGCGAGGTCTCAAGCCCTCCAGGCACACCGCCCCACCGAGGGGCCAGACCAGAAGAGGGTGGCCACCCTTAGCTGATGAAGGGTCTGACGGGTACACCATCCCTGAGAGGTCGCTGACGAGGATGACGCCGCCACCACCACCAAGCAAATGACCGCGCCCGGCCACGATGCACCGGGTGGCAACCGCCAGACTGCTCGTCTTTTCCTGGCTCCTGGTGGCAAGTGAGTGAGTGTGGTGTGCGTCGTGTCGACAGGTATCGCGCCCGCACTGTTGGTGAAAAATTAGCTGCCGTTTCATTTCGTTTCCATCACGATCATGATGATGATGATGATGATGAAATGGTTGTGGCACAGGGGGGTGCGACTGTGATACGATTAATTTGGTATCTTAGGGCAGGGCCTCGCTCGCTCGCTGTCGTTGTGACTCTGATGAGCTGAGCTCACACCTTCCACACCATCATGCAGGCCTTCCAGCAGGTGGGTTCCAGGTGGATTAGTAGGGGGTTCCTTGTCCATCACCCTTCAGCTGGCGTCACTGATTGATGGTAAGCGCAACGGGAGGGGTGGTGGCTTGGCACCACGGGTGAATGATTTTGGGATTTCAATTTAGTCCCGATCGTTTGACACATGACTGAAGCACGATTAGCTGACACATCGGTTGGTTTTTGTGTTGGTGCGTGAATGCGCTGAGTCAGTGATATTGTGGAGGAGCTACCTCATTTACTCAACCTTTCGTTTACTTCACTTTTGCACAGGATGTTTTTCACCGAGGATGTTGTGTTTTTTTTCTTTTGTTTTGTTATTGCTTTTGCTAAAGATGTTCAGAGTGTAAATGTATTATTGGCAAATAGAACTATTGTTTTATATGTACTTATAGAAAATGTGCAACTTTAAAATTACTTGCAATAAGAGAACAATATGTTTATAATATATAATAATATATGAAGTTTTGAAGATTGCTTCTATGAATCTATTGCATTTAAATGGGGACTAACTGAATTGTCTTTACAGCAATTATTATCAAGCATTGCTATCAATACTCAAACTATCCTTGGTCGATTTCGTTTGCCTGCAGTCTAGTACTCTTTCTATTCCGTATACTTTTTCTTCGATTGATTTTCAAGTTCAACTTCATACATTGATTTTTTTATGTCTCCATTATACATGTTCATTCATGTTATTACATTTTATTGAGCACTTTCGTTTGATTGGTATTGAATAAACCGTTTACATTCCTCTATCATTAAATTTAATCTTATTCAACGTTTAAACCCAAACGACCTTCACCTAATACCAATCGAATAATCGCAAATTACTACCGTGCGATAGTTGTATTTACATAAACCTTGTGTTAAATACTACCTCAAGACTCACACAACTGGTTGAGCAAGTAATGCGAATGTACTTTTGAGTTGTTTGTGCTTGCAATTGGCGTACGAGTCGTCTGACTTGCGCTCTGTAATCCAGTTAAATAGTTGAATCGTTTGAACACCGGTTCCCTCGTCGCCAGTTCATAAACATATCAAGCAAGTCACTAGATGCCTGACTAAATGGGCCAACTGCTCCCGTTGCGACCCGATTCCCGACGAACCAGCGAGCGAGCCTCACTAATAAGAATATCCTCGAAGTAAACGTCTCAATTCCAGTCGCGCAGAAATGATGAATGTTCACTGCGCCCGCGGTACATTCGGTGTGCCCGGAAGGTCATTAATTTTAATAATCTCAATCGTTCGATTATCTTATTACAACCGGCAGCAACTTGTTTAAGCAATCTCGGTGCGTCCCGTTCCACCTACACGAGCGCGCAAGGTTGATCGTTAATTTGTGTGTTTCTTGCTGTTGCTGTTGCCGCTGGTGCTCTTGTTTTTACCCAGAGGCCGTACGAAAAACATTTCATATCAGATCGAAATGATTCTTTTGCTCGCTGGCGCTAGTTCAGCATGATCAGTCAATATTTTAATAGAATTTGACTACCGGTTTCGGTTTGATCGGTGTTGTTGCAAAAAAACGGATTCCACACCCCTGACCTGATGTGGAAAACTGCGCTGGGATCGAAATGATTCTGTGGCCACGGAAAAAATGCTATTAATTATTGATAACGGCGCGTGAGGCTTACTACGCACTTTCATCACGAGTGCTTCATTCCATTTGAGATTAGAAAGAAAGATTACACACTCAGAGCCCTTGGAACCGCATCTTTCCTTCAGATTGTTTTGGGGCCTGGATTTGACCCGGTCACCTGCCGGTGGCCTAGGGTCCGCGCGGTCTGTTAATCGGAATCGGAATGGCCACCGAAAATGGGTTTTTGATTCCTATCTGCGCCAGCTGGGTTAATTGCTTTCGAGGAAGCGTGGCCTGATGCTGGTCTGGCGTGGAATCGCAGATCAAGATCCCTGTTGATCGACAGCGCGAGCAATCGTGAGAAAACCAAATCAATCCCTTCGTTTTGATTTGTGGCTGGTCATCCGCTAGTCGGTCAGGGCGTTTCCCTTTTGTCTTTCCGCCTCTTCCATCATACAGCAAAGCGAATAAGTAAGGATTTGCTTCGTTTCTCGCTGGAATTCTCTTCAAAGAGCTCATAAATGATCACTGAATTTTATTAGTGGCAACTGGCCACTAATTTACTTCCACGAGAGCACAAAAATCCACCAATTGAAGTCGCGCAGGAAATTTGATTTCCAATTGACATCTCACATCGCAACACCGAATTGAGTTATTTCCCTTTTGCACCGTGGCACACCCGAGGAACAAGCGCGACACTGATTGCCTTCTCATTTAGCTCTCCGATTACAACAGTGGTTCCGTTATTGGGCGCCCACTAACGCCCACAGCAGGACGTCAATCGCGGCGCTCCTCCAAGCGAAGTAACAAAACGCTGATCCAAAGATCGTCAAAGCCCGGGGATGATGCGGCTACCAAGGTAGCACCCGCGGCGAACCTTCTCGGACACCTTTTAGTGCACGGCCCTGTAGTGAAACACGTGCCGGTATTATTGACTGCACGTGTGTTTTGGTTATTTCTTTTAAAAATTTCAATTGTTCACTTCACTAGCACCGCCAGCTAGCTTAATGCGGCTGTATTAGGCCGTTTGTTGTTCATCCCGGAGGGTACATTTCCTTTGAGTTTTCCATTTTTTTCATTTCATCCTTTGCAAAGCATTTTGTTCCCAGTGAATACAGAGAGAGAGAGAGAGAGGCCAATGGAGCAAAATATTTTCCTTTAATCTAACAATAAAACATCGAGCTAAGGGCGCTATCGGTGGTGTTGTGTCGGTTCGCAGAATGAAAGTCAAAATCGGTGCGCTGCCTGGAAGAGGACAGAGGAGGTGACGGTTGGTCACGTGTCAGTCAGCATGTTGGTGACCGGGGTGCCATTACGCCGCGGCCCCTTAATACTCCTCTCTCGAGCAGGAGCGAGCGGCGGTCCTTGTGAAAATGGTTTGTCAGCGCGCTCGCACGCTCCGGTGTTGACGAAGGCAAAGGATTATGAGGTGCGTGAGCTCCGGGCTATCGGCAGCATTTAACTGGGAAGTGTGGGAGATCTCTAAACGGGAAGCTGAGAACCAACCAACCAGCGTCTGCTAATCTTTGCTTGCAAACGAAAGGGTGATAAGCACCACCAGTAGCAACGGCAGCAGGAGGGGGAACGAAGTGATATATTAGTCCTATTCTACCGGCAGGCCCACCGTGGTGCCCACCAAACCAAGAGGACACATAATTGAATGAAACAGCAGGAAATTAAACGGATGTTTAATATAACAAAACGCGTGACATTCGAGCTGCGCAGCGTTGAGCGCGGGCGTGTGGCGTGTGAAAAAGGAGTTGAAGGATTCATTCCATGGCCTCGACCACGGTTACGGTGGTGCACTGTGCATGGCGTGAGTATCGATAACACAGCGTGGGTTAATGTAGTTATGGTTTCGCTCATCACCTTTTTTGCGTTGCAGATCTCCGTTTGAACGAGAGGGAGTGCGCCAGGCTACCGGAAACGGATTGTGGTTCGTTGTTTGCGGCAAAAAAAGCAGAATGAAAGCTTGCTGACTGGTTAGCTGGTTATCAATTCGCTTCCGAATGACGAACGAGACGAGAAAGTCGAACCGATAGCTGCTGTTTTGGAGCAATTTATTTATATTTAATATCATTTATTGTGTGGAGGATGAATGGAAGGATTTGTTGTGGAAAAACTAATACAAAAACGTTCGCACAGAGCACGATAGTCGATTAGAAGCAACATATCCCACCGCCTCTACTCCAAAAGCCCCGGAATCGGCCATTTGTCTTAATGCGCCTCTGTCTGTCTGTGATCCAAATCCACCTTCAGGCCAACGAACCAACCGGCCATTAATACCACGACGTTCATCCTGAACACAATGGAAAAGGAACGGAACCGAGAAAAATTATCACCTCATTGGCCATCCCGAGGTCGAGGAACCTTCCCGTGCTCCAAGGAAGCTGAGCGACCAATCGACGTCCGACGTCCAACGCAAAACTGCCATTGGTGCCATTTTGTCTACGGTCGAAGGCCCCGAGGGCTCCCGTGCCTGTGTAGCCTGCGAACTGATTAGCATGAATAAACACAAAATTAAAGCCCGTGGAAGGATGGTGGCTCCTCGCTCGAAGGGCTGCGGATGAAGGTTTATCATTTCGCGGACCGCGTGAAAAGGGCTGGCGTCACTGGAGGTGGAAAATTCGTTACGCACTCCACGGGTAGAGGCGCAGGTGGAAAGGATAAACTTTTCGTGGAAAGGGGAAATGTCTTAATTCCTTCGCTGACAGACCGACAGAGCGCCATGATGGTGAAGGTGGTGGTGCTGGTTTCTTGGAAAACGCAAAAGGATTCCGCGAGAAGTGCGTGAACAATTTGATGGACTTAGCGCAAATACCCAGAGCCTCCAACACCACCACCCTCTTCGTCTACTCGGTGTCGTCGCTGAAGTTCTCGCCTTTTCCTCGAAGAAAAGGGGTTTTTGCCTTCGACATTTCGTCGCTCGCTCGCTCTGTGTCTGTTGGAACAATTTACTTTCTCGGGAAAGGTACTCGCGCGTTGGAGTGCCATCTTGGTTTTGGGGCGGGTTGTCGCTCCTCCTAGCCAAGGACCTATTGCGGATGATGTTTCTCGGTAGCACAAACAGTCGTCTCCGGTCTCCTGCGTCGTTGTCGTCGTCGACGACAGCGGTTAATCGGCTGAAATCGGTTCAGTGAGCGGCGCTAGCGACGAGAAGGTGGAGGTGGAGACCCCGAAACCTCGAAAAGAAGAAGGACCAGGACAGAAGCAGATCTTTAGGACGACAGTAGACGAGAGTTTGCCGTGAAATATTTTACCAGTCCCGGACTCCCACACTCCCGGCGAGGCCAAACCTGCCGGCTCGCAGAGAGACAGAACAGAGACATCAGCTTCGTTCGGCAGTTTCGGCTGCCCCCCCCCCCCCCCTCCCGGAGAGGGACGCGTGTGGGAGGGGGTTTCCTTCATCTTCACCGACGGTTAAAAGGAGACGCTTCGCGGCGCTGGTAGCACTGATGGCGCTTCGGCGTAACACTTCTTACTTTGCATATTTAATTGTCTTTATTGCTCTGCTGAGTCAATATTAATCCTTCAATAATTTATTAGTCGAGTTATTTAAACTTCTGGCCCCCGGCGGACTTCGCGGGCACCGCCGAGTT
>NC_064878.1:43016563-43024063 GCF_943734665.1 Anopheles aquasalis | reverse complement strand
GTTTAATGTGACATTTACTCGAAGAAAATAAGTTGAATAGTTTTTTCACAAAAATCGCCAAAAGTGAGCCTTTTTTGGACTCGAATTAACATTAACCCTTCCTTTACAGATGCATACATAATCGTAAATATACTGTTAAGGATAATCATTACGTTTGAAGCTTCTATTCACCAAGTCCTTCGATCGATAGCACCTGGAGGATTGTGCAGCGATTGTCCTAATGAAACATTTGAAACATTGAAAGAAGTTTGATTGATTTGGTAAATCGGTAAAAAAAATTCACAATCTTTGCTTGATCCTTACAAATGCATCGATAACAGACTGTTGTAGTTTGGAATAGAAATGACTGTGAGTATGAAATGTTTAACGATTCTGCTACCATAACTCTCTTAACATTCATCATTGACGCCTGATACAAATAGGTATGATTTCAACAAATTCTTCATCAGGACCAACACGCATTTGCTGCAGCTTAGTGCACCTTTCGCACCAACATCTGCTGTAACCAAAACGCCAGAAAAGGGCACCGTCAAATCGACACTCCATTCGTGTGGTGCGCTTGGAAACGATTATTGTTAACACCAAAGCAGTGGGCGCCCACGAAATGACCCCCCCGGCCTAAGTGCCCGACAGGCGCTTCGCGTTGTTCCCCGTACAGTTTATTGTTTCAAAAAAATAATTTTTACGCTCAACAGAGCCCCAAACCAAAAGCAGCCCGCTCGTGTTCGTGCTCGCGTCGCCGCCATGGTTCCGTGTCACTTTGAAGCGCCCCGTGTCGGACGTACAAATCGTAAACCAGTTCCGTGCCACCGCCGGGCAATGATTCATATTTGCTCCGCAACTCGTAGGCGCATACCGACAAGTACGGACCATCGTGCCACGGTGGAAGAAGTGGAGTGTCTTTAACCATTCGTAACAACTTAAGCTTTCAGATAAACCTTCTCCCCACCCCCCCTCTCTGCTCCACGCTGGTGCTCGTGGAGGAGGTATTCAATCTGATTCGATTAAATAGTGACACCGCAACTGAACGGAACAACCGCAGTCCGTTGGGTGCACGAGCGCGCGGTCGCGGAAGATGAAGTCATTAATAACGAGCTGCAATAAAAAATAAAGAGCGAACCAGAGAGAGAGAGTCACACACCATGCGCGTGCGATCGTGAAACGTGAAAAAATGGCACCAGGCGGATTCACCTAGCGGTCATGCGAAGATTTGTCATTGGAGTTTATAGCTCCCTCCATAAAGCGGCGAAGCTCTCCATCTCTCGCTGTGTCTCTTGAAGTCCCACTAAGCTAAGTAGCGACCCCAGTGAAGTGGCCAGTTTTACTGCCGCGGCCACCACTGGCAGATTAGCAAAATTTCACAATTTGTATTCTTCTCCTCAAAACTATGAGACGACTGTGAGTGTCAGGGTGTCCAGGGTGAAGGGTATCGCATCGTAAAAAAAACATCTGACTGACTTCTGGGGGCGCCTAGGTCCCGAGTCTCAACTGCTGCTGCTTGGCAGGAAGTTGTTGATGATTTTCCACGAACCATACAAGCTGCCATCGACTGCGAATGGCTCGATTACCAACGATTTTCCTTCCAATTAGTTGCCTTTAAACATGGAAACAGCTCGATCGAAATGAATTTATCTAAATCATGCATCAGGATCTTTAGCATCCCTGGGATTTACCGAGGAAGAGAGATTAATGTTTAGTAGCAGTTCGCACACAGAGAGCCTCAACGCTTAACAGGTTAGCAAGCGATCAACCCCTTTACCTGACCCCCCTGGGGGTGGGTGTCACCTTCACGTGTCACCTCGAAATCAGTGCACGACGCCCACAAATCGAATCTTGCACGACGATGACTCAATGTAATCACCATCATCATCATCATCATCTCGATGTGTGACCAAACAATCATCCATATTTAAGATCAGTCCATGATTGATTTGTTCGCCTTTCTCTTCTTCGTCCGGGACCGGGTGATTGACGGCTAATTAATCATTTCTTGTGCCACGAAGGGCTGCCATTCAGACGGGGCCAATCGAATGGCCATCGAAGGGGGCATATGGCGCGTGCCCTACCGAAGACACCCACGCGAGCATTGTAGGTGGTCAGCAGGCAGCTACCATCACCGAGACACAAGATCCCCCCCGCGATTGAGCGATGCGAATCACTTCATTATGCACGATCGCTCGCGACACATTTGGGGCATCCGGCCAGCGGCGTCTGGTGGCCAGTTTAATGCTCATTAATTGCTTGCATCTCAACTGGGGCATCTCTCTCTCTCGCTCTCCCATCACGCTCCCGGTGTCGGTTTATTAAAAATGAATTGCAATCGAATCGCTCGTCGCTCGATCAATTAATAATAACCGCTCGGTGGCGTTGCTGGCACGATCAATCGGCGTAGCTGGTGTCGCTGTTTTGTGGTTTATGTGGAGCCGTTTTTTTTTGGCTCGATTTTCCTCGCTCAATCGTGCACGCAATTCGTGCTCTAGCGGGTCGATTTTTCCCGATCCTGATGTATGGAGTGTTGGTTGACTGCACAGGGAGGGACACACTATGCATCGCAATGGAATGCGCTCGGTGGCTTTATGTGTCGTGAATTAAAATTTGATGAGCACATTATGTGCACTACAGAAAGAGAGAGAAAGGTAGGGAAATAATCTCATCCTGTTCGTCCATGCACAAACCTCGGTGCAGGATCATGGCCGGCAATCAAGCGTAAAACCGTTTTGATCTTCTAATTATAATTTTATCGCCATCGATATCCAATCCTCATTCGAGTGGCACACTTCAACCTCATCCTCCCCCTGGGATGCACTTTGTGGCTGCGATACAGACGTGCCAAATTGGCACTGGCAGCATGTTCGCGTATTAAATGATTTGCGCCGAAAAGATGCTGCTGTCATTTGTGTTGTTTGTTGGAATATTTTAGAATAGAACCCTGGAATTTTTTCCAACAAATATCTGGCGCGATTAAACAAGTTCCAAAAGCGTGGCCTCCCCAAAGCCCAACCACCAGCATCATGATTATGATTGCTCACGCATTTGATCACCGCACAAAACGAATTATGCCAAGCGTTTGATCGGGATTCGATGCTGCGCCTTCCACCTTCGCTCCTGCCATCCTGTGTGGCTGCGTTTGATTTAAACAAGAACATAATTGTATCAATACGAGATTGTAATTGATGCCCACAAATTGCGCGACCCAGCCAGCCGGCACCGAATTAGCGCCGTGCCATCGTTTTGCGTGCCAGATCACGTAATGGTGCGATTGTGAACCGTTGACTAATGGGCCTGAAGAGGTAGAGGCTGGAATGGGTGTCAAAAGGGGCAATGTTAGCGAGCAAACGAGAGATGGCTCGCGAACGCGCGCTCGGACACGCTATAATAATGCTTCATCTAATTTGCACGTCATAAATTTGAAATTTATTTATTCGACCATTTCTTTCTTCCAATCGAAACCGGTGGTGGGGATTGGCGTGCCAGAGAGTGCAAACGGTGCACTAATGCAGAGCCAAATGCCTAATGCAACCGTCACCACCGCCACCAATCGGTTCAATGCACATACACATTCCAATCTAATGCATCGGAATGGCGGGAGAAGGGGGAATGATACCACCGCGGGGCGTTTGTTGCGACAACCTAATCATCGCAGTTCATTCATTCGTAACTATTTTGCAAATTCGACCCGTGCGGATGTGTGCATTGGCAGCACATGCGGCAGCTTTTGCAGCAAAAGTGCTAGTTTGTATTAGCCCCCGAGAGAGAGAGATAGAGACCATCGAGGAATGTGTGGCGGAAAGTCCTGGATCGGGAGCTGCAGCGTTGCCCTTATGCTGCTGCATCCACGGTTGACCGTATTATAAACAACTAATCAATCAATTATTCCATTATACGATCATTATTGTTGTTATTAATGGATCGTATTTGCATTCGAAATTATTTGATTGCGCGCGACTGGCGCGTCCATCGCAGGACTGATCAGGATACGGATGCGCCGCGGACAGTCGATGCCATTAATCGGTGGTACCGTTTTAAAGAGGTGACAATCGAAGAGGTTTATTGCTGACCGAGCTGACTGTAAAGGAAGTTGTTGCGTTTGGAGTTCATCATAAATGAAGGCATAAAATCATACGCACCAGCAATGCTCAATAGCGAGATCAATCATCGAGCACCACCATCGAGCCTTTGCCTGCAGCGCAATAATAAAAAAGTAATTTAAGATTAATTGATCATCGATTCGTGGTGGGTTGGGGGAGAGGAAATGATTGAAAATAAAACCCATCCACCCAACCGACCCACCCACCCAACGGGAACAAACAAACCAACCAAGCGGAGGGGGGCGGATGTGTGTCTGATGTGAACACTTCATAAAAATCGATCATACGTAAAGCAAACAGTGGGTGGCCACTCCTCCTCCTCCAAAAGTACAAAAAAAAAGTAAAACTGCTCCCCAATAATTGATGCCACACATAAAAGAATGCAAATGACGCTTTCGCTGCGAAAAACATCAAAAAAGCAAACAACAAGCGTTCCACCAAACGCCAGACATGCGCATTCATTAATTGGTTTCGCTTGTTCCTTGCGATGCCTTCGGTTCGATTCCGTGCGGTTTGTTCCTTCGAGAACAACAATTGCGAAATGTGACGCGCGGCGTAATGGATCGCGAGCCCATTTTGCAGTGCGTCGCAGTTATGTAACGGCTTCAAACTGATCAACACCGATCGACGAGCGAAGGAGAGATGTCAATCGACCTGGAGCTAGCTGGAAGGCAAGAAAACGGATCGATCGGTGATCGGTTGAATACATTAAAGTGTTGGCCGATTTGTATGATCCAAAATAGGCAAATCTCTAGCAGATGACTAAGGTTTATGATGAGACAGTCTCGACGAATCCATCGTCGCCGTGTAGGTGGCATGCCCCGGCAAGCGAAGCATAAATCAATTAAAACGTCTCACTCGCTTTCTGCGGGGTCGGGGGCATCGCCGCTTTGGAGTCTGGAGTCGATTTGTTACAAGCCACGAATGTTGCAATCCATTCCAGACAAGCAGGGAGTTGCCGTTGTTGCCGATCGTAATCTTCCGGTGATCGATTCGATCATCGAAGGCGTCAACGATGCGGATTCGATTCGAATCCAAACAAAAGTAAGGCGAGAGAGAGAGCATTCGATTTCTGGTACCAAGAGAGAGGGAAACAAGTGGCCATGTGCTGTTCGGCACAGTTTCATGTTTGTGGTGTTGTCACATTTCCGCACAAACAGTCCTTTCTCTTCCATTCCTCATAAAAAAAACAGCCGCAAAATAGTTGTTCTTTGGTTTGTGGTTCGTGGTTCTCGGTGGAAACTTTACGCCAAACTCGGTCCGGAACAGGAACCACGGGACTGTCGAGAGAAACTTATTCCGCCAACACCAGTAACAGAAGCAGAAGCAGAAGCAGTGGCAGCTGTCGCCGACAGGAGCGCGCGCTGGCACGGGATGCGGAACCGCAAGGCACGGGATGCGACAAACCGCGGATCGGATCGCGTTGAGGGTTGCTAGTTACTCGCTAAAAATGTGTGTGCGCGTGTGTGTTACAAAATGTGTCGAACATTTCGTGGTTGTTCGAGGTGGTGGGTGGTGGGAAGTGTGGAAATCTTTCACCCACCGGATACACACCAACACACACTCCCTGGAGTTCACTCTCTGGAGGACTGCATTCCGGTGAAAGTGGAAAAGGGAGCCACTGTCGAGGAGATGCTCGCAAGGACCGTGGACCGTGGTGGAGGAGAGCCCAAGGGCGAACTAGGGAGTTCGTGCGTTGTGCCTTTGCTCCGGGCACAACGATGGTTGCCGGTGGTTGCGTGTAGGATTTGCAGCCTTAAATCAACCCTCGTTACTTTTGAGCAGCGGATTTGGCAAGCAGGAAGCAAAACCTCCCCCCTTGAACCCGGCCAGGAACAGCCTCTCGCCGCCTCCGCCGTTGCCGTTGCCGGAGGTTTTTAAATTGAAGGCACACGGCATCGACATCGACCACCGGGTGTGTGCGTGCTTGAAGGAGGGGAGAAAGAAAATGATATTAGGCTCAAAAATTATGACAGACCATGCTGGATGGAGGAGGAGGAGGAGGAGGATGGATGTCACCGTTCGTTACGGCTCGGTGCGACTCGGTGATGTTGACGTTCCGTTTGGCGAAAAAGGCGCACTGGAGGCGCCTTGCAGCGCAGGGGATTTTGACGAGATCGGTCCTAGGGACACACATCCGCCACAAACCGCACCCTCCTACAACCAAGGGGGATCATCGATTGTGTGGTTGATTTGTGGACGCAAAGAGAGACAGAGAGAGCCCGAGCGACGTCTCGTTGCGGTTGCTACGTTATCCTCTTATATGCTTTTAAAGCAATACCCCGGGCGTGCAGGCGTGCGTGCCACGACGCTGAGGGGGGAGTCACTGTAAAGGAGTTCCGTGTCGAGGTCTGCGACAAAAAATTTGATTGAGTTTGTTGTCTCGACGCGCACGCGGTAACACCGTGACGGAGTCGTACTCCGTATGGGCCAGGCGGCAGAGGCCACAGCAAATCATGTCCTTGCACCGTTTGGAACAATTGGCGGTGAATGATTTCGGTGGTTTTGGCGAATGAAAAATGATTGTTTATTTCTAGGATTAAAAGCGGAAATACGCTGTTGAAGTTATGCGTACGTTGGTTTGTGTTTGAGATTAAGGTATTGGAAAATAATGTTTATCTTGTTACGCCACCGGAGGTTCATTTGGAATCTTTATTTTATGGGAAGAAAATCGATCAGGAGAATTTTGGCATCGCAACGATATCATTGAATTACTCTGATGTTTCCAATTTCTGATCAATAATGAGCAGGAGCATAGACAACAGTAATCTGGTAGTAGCCAAAGATCTATCTTGGACAGACAAGCGATGCCCTGCACTACTTAATCATCTTTTCGATCATAAGAGCTCAACGATTAGCCAGCTAGTTTCCAGTTTTATACTTTAAAAATCAAATTATACACCAACATAACAGTATTCAAAATTTGCATGAATTTTACAACAATTTAATGCCTGTCAATTAATCAATAACTGATTGTATGACAGATCCGTTGAATAAATTACCTTTATTGGATTTATTCATTGAAGTGATGATGTGTATTAAAATGCGGAAGAAATGATGCTGCAAATGGTGCTAGCAAGCTTTTCCCAAAATGTTGCTTAAGCATCCAGGAACAAATAGCTTTACAACTACTTGTGTTTTTTCTTGTTCAAAAATGTTCCTTTCGAAGAACGATATGCTAGTCACTAGTGAATGCGTATCAGTTTTGCATTTGCCCCTGTTTTTTGGGTTGAATAGCGTTTATAGAAATATGGATTTAGGTAGCTGGAAATCAATGTTAAATTTTCTTCGCACATACAGCAACAAAAAGTGTCGTTTGTCTTAGCACAACTATATTAGCGTGAAATGAACACATCTTCATCGTTATCTCTTGTACTGATAACGGAGAAGGTCTTCTATCCCCCCAACATTT
>NC_064878.1:42999063-43001563 GCF_943734665.1 Anopheles aquasalis | reverse complement strand
ATTTGTCTTGTATCAATTAGGGACCTTTGCGTCGTTCATCTTCTGCGCCGCCGCCGTCTCGATGCGCGCCTTATGTGGTCACCGGGACTGGGACCGCAACCGCGATCGACGCACCCGCGTGGTGTGCAGTTCCGTGTGTGAATGTGTCCCTTTTCTGTTCCTTCCTCCCCACCCTTCAAACCGGCTTGATAGCATCTGCGATGGACCAAAAATAGAGAGCGGAGCATCGATGACGAAGGCGCCGATGACGCCGACGCCAAAAAGCGACATAAATCATCGTAATCACAGTCCCGGGGGGGACCGATGGGCCCAATGTCGATGCCGTCCCTGATTGTAAATTGTACATCGATGAGGAGGGAAGGGGGAGTAGAAATTGACATAAATTAGCCAACGCAAGCAGCAATTGTTGTGGTCGCCCCTTCCGAGGGGAGTTCCAAAGGCCCTTACGTTTCGGTTCCGGTTGGTCTAATTATCGCTTTGTTTCCCCTCGGCAGCCATCCTTCAGCTGCTAACTGGCACTGCACCCTTGGCACGGTGCACGGTGTGTGACGATGGTGGCATCAGGTGGCAGAACTTGGTCCTTCCTCTCGCTACTGCCTGTCTTGTGGTGGGCAAAGGCTCGCTTAACCTTTACAAATCAATCCTCCTATTGTCATCGGGCTAATGAGGAGATAATTGGCATTCGATTTCTAGCGACAACTTGGCAAAATCTTCGGCGAAGTAAGGCGCAGGTTTTGAGAGAAAGGCTGACCGCATGTTTTTTTGAAAATAATCCTTCATAGGAACATTACATGCTGACTGGTGGTTCATTCCGTTTACGATTGTGCCTGGACGTTACTTGAGATGACAGCCACGAATTTGTTGCTCGCGCAGAGCCTCCTCTGATATCTCGCTGGCTGCCTTTTCATCCACAGCGCCTTCCGATCCATCGGTAATGAAGCACGTTTTCCATCATTGGCCACTGGGAAATGTAATTACAACACGAGCCTGGGAATCGATGTATTATAACCTATCAAACAGCAAACTGACGAGACGGTTCCCGGGTTTTCTTGCTGCTAATAATATTTTTTTGGGAGGAAAACGAAGCTCACTGCGATGATTGCTAATAACGCATCGCATCGGTGCGTTCGGTGGCTTCAGGAAATAGCATAATATTCGGAACACTAAAGCCGGCGTCAACGATCGAAACTGTGGACCGTTCGGATGCGCCTTCCTTCCGGAAATCGCCGTGGAGAGAGCCGGGAGCGATAAATTTCTCTCCATTAGCCATCACACAATTAAGGCACGCAACTGTTGGTAAAACAGCCCATTCGAGCAAACGAATGGTTAGGTCGCGTGCCTGCTCCTTTATGACCGCGCGTGTGATGCGCTCCGTCCCGTCCCGTTCGGCTCCTGGTGCACCACCGGCGATGAACCCACCCGGGAGGACGAAAGAAAATTGCAGTCCCTTGGGATCGGGCTCGCGGAGCAGAGAAATTCAGGGAAAAACCCCGCTTGGCGCACCAGACCGGGAAGTTCTCCGCCTACCGCAGCAATCCCGAGACGCGGATCTGGTTCCCTTCCAGTTCGACGAGACAATCGACCAACATCATCGGCTGGTTGCTAGCGTGGTACAATGCTGCACGATAAATAATGATAATGATAGCAAATTAAATGTCAACGCCCACTCAAATCATTCACCATTGGTATTGGCCGCTGGTGGATGATTTGTGCGGGGAGTAAGCAACGAACCTCCAACCCTTGGGCTTGGGCACGACAATTAATGCACCAAAAGCGCGGCCACGGATAGGCGTTGGCGCTTTTGTTTCGCATTCGACACCAGCGGGGGCAACAAATGACACACTCTTTCCTTTTCTTATCCCTTCCCCAACCGCGGCCCGAGTCCAGTCCGTATAATTATGTCACGGGAGAACATGTCCGCCATCGTCGTTGTCATAAATAAAAATGCCCCGAAGGAAATGTGTCGACACACACTCGCACTCGGTCAGCAAACGCGGCAGATATCAACCGGCAAGGCGCACAAAGGCCCCGAAACCGAGACCGAGAGGACCTTTTTAATGGCCACCGGCCGGGCGCACACCATTTATCATTTATGGGTCAATGTCTCCGGTGTTGCGATTCGGGAATAATAGTTTATGGAGGGCGGCCTCATTCATTGTGCATTGTGCAGGATGGCTGACTGGCTTGCTGGCCGGTTGGCCGATTATATGATCCCGAAACGGCCGCCGCCGCCACCGTTCGGTTGAATCGATCTTGCTCATCTGTAATGACCACCGCCAGCCACCGGTAGTTGCGTGCGACGATGACATTTCAATTATCAGCAGCAACAGTTCGATGTTTTAACGTCCTGCAGTGGCTTGGTGGTGTTGAGATTGATTGTTTCTGGCGCCTCGCGAGGTGCAATGGTGATGCGGTGCCGTGGGGTCAGGCCGCATAAATGGGGGGCATTTCGTTGACATGTTATCAATTGACGCGACGAATCTGCGTGAAAATGGAATGT
>NC_064878.1:42981563-42994063 GCF_943734665.1 Anopheles aquasalis | reverse complement strand
AGGTTCATGTCTCCGGGGCGTTTGGATTAATTCGGTTGACAGTCTCACAGACAGACAGAAAGAGTTGTATTGAATTGTGTACATCGTTTAATCAGTTGATAGAAAGAAGATTTAAAAGAGGTTTACTACAACTGACGTTGAGGGAGCTAATAACAATCGAATGCATGTGGCCAAATGAGAAAGACCTTCGGCCATTTTGCTATTAAAGGGAAACAATGGCAGTATTGGAACACCTCGCTGACAGATGTCAGTCCTTCATCAAGGCCTTCTAGTGTTAATCAGGCAAAGCTGTATTTTCTATGCTGAATAGTGCAAATGCTTTGGTGGTCTAAGCACGCGGTGCACTGCTCAGCAGCGAATGATTGTGTTTAGAGTCCATGCACGTTCAATATTATACATCATTTTTATTGACGTTTCATTATTACACTTTCACGCTTAAATTCGCTTTTCGTTATAGCAATTTTGTCCACGGACTGTAAATATATTGATGGTGCTTGTATGCGTGATAAAAGAAATACAGAAAAAGGACATCATCACTCTCAATTCACACAAGGAGCATTGAGCTAGAAGGACAAGGAGCAATTCCTGAAACTGCTCTCATTTTCCTTATATTCAATATTTTTTGCATCAAATTCGGAGTTCGTGAAGATCCTCCAGCTGCTTGGACAAGTCGATCGTGCTGCAATTTCTACTCCTCCAGATATGTCCTTAAATTAATAATCTTTAATCAGTTTTACTGATTCTGTTTACTTATATTAAGTGCACAACAATTGAAGTGGTACACAACATCATGTTGCTAAACATTAACCAGCTGACGCCGCACAACAAAGGCAACAAACAAACCCAAGTGTTCCTTTGAAACATTCTCCTCCGCTTGTTGTTACAATATGACACTTTTCCCTTAAAACGCAGCCCGGGAAAAGTGTCTTCCTTACAACCGTGCTTCGTGCTCGATAAACAATCGGAGACAATCGCTGAACACACGCGGATTCCGACAACAAAACGCAAATAAACACACAAGTAAGCGCACTTACACCAATGTCTCACCGAAACTAGCAAGCGCCAGCGAGTAAAAACCACAAAACCAGCCCCGAAAGGGGTTCTTGGTTCCCGGAGGGCACCGCTAACGACCGATTGTCACTGGACCGGAAGGGCGACAAAACGCATTTCCTCATCCTCAGCCCGGGATTTACGTACACACGCGTGGCCACACTCGCACACACTCGCATTAGATGCTAACGAGTTAACCTGCAACACACCATCGAGAGGCGAGAGCGAATTCCCCTTCACGCGTCCCCGGATCGATTCGTCGGATTTGCGACTGTGTCCGGATTGGATACGCGGGAGAGAGGAGAAGAGAGTGCCAGAGTGATACAGTGAGCTCTCGCTCTAGCTCGACAGATAGCGAAGCTACAACCCTTTTAATAATTTATCTAATATTAAAAGTTTCCGCCGGGGGTATTAAAATCAACACCCGCGTGATGATCATCGTGGTGGTGGTGGTGGTGGTGGCATCATCCCCCATCTTTCGCTTTCGGTTGTCTCGTTGCCTGGTTTTCCCCTTGGATTTTTTGGGGTGAGGTCGGTTGGCCACCAAGTAAAGGGTTGGCGGCGCCTTGATGATCCTTTGATGCGGTGCACCCCGAACTAAATCAACTCGAGCTTCGAGACGGCCAGGGCTGGTTTCTTCATCTACACCCTCGCTGGAACCCAAGGCCTCGTGTCGAAATGTTAACGATAATCCTTTTGTGTGTCATTGTTTGATTAGAATCCTGCGCCCTACGCGATGCCCTCGCCCTTAACGGCCTTCGGTTCCGTCTTGCCGATGCCAATGGAGTCCGCACATCTCCTCCTCTTCCTCCTTTACCGGCGGCCGGATGATTATTTTGATAAATGAATCAAGTACCCTTCCGGCGAGTAGCAGTTGGGTTGGCCTCGTTGGCTGGCAGGAGCGTGACGGAGTTCGGAGTAAGGAGGAAATATGGTTGCCGGATATGAAGAACCGAAGGGTGAACGGTAAATGAGTTATGATTGGAGGATGGATCGATGGATGGATATTTTGTGGTGCTGGTGATGCCGAAGTTCATATTTACTTTTAATTCCACAACCACCACCTGCACTCCAGGCTCCCGGTGGGAGGTAATGTCAATCAAGCACGACACAAAATGGAGGTTCACCGAATTCGAAGACCGTGCACCGTCGATGCGCGGTGGTCAATCCCTCAATTGTTTTCGATCATAAGCATGTTCAGCGCTCGCCGCAGGCTGATTTATATGAAAGCTTTTATGTGTGTTTTGCAAGCCGCCTCTTATATCTCCCAAAACTATAATCCGTCACTTTTTTTTTGTTGGAACCATAATAAAAAACATATTTGACTCATCCTTCGATCGGCGATGCATCATTTGGGAAGCAGAGGAAGGCAGGCACAGGTCTTATAAATCTAATTTATTGCAGTTGATCTTTTCGCCTTCCCCCCGAAAAATAAAATCCACGACATGCGACGCACAACCGAACCTAAGGCCATCTTGCACAAGCCTTTGTTCTGCCACAAAAACCCGCGATCGTTGTTGCAATTTATCTTGCACCACCTTCCAGGTCTTCCTCCTGCTACTGCTGCTACTGGCGTAGCTTTGCATGTGGCAGGTAATTCTGGTAGCACCACCTTCGCTTGTCCAACGTCAGAGATTGAGGTGAGCGATTGGGCGGACGACAGATTGACGATCGCGCGCACGCTCAACCCCCTGGTCTACAGACTGTGGATGCGTCAGTCGCGTCGATCCAGCCAGTCAGTGTTGTTGGCTGTGTGTTATCTTCGATTCATTGCCGATCGCGCAGTCACCGGGGACGTTAATCTTTACGCAGAGTTCTTTACGCAGCAGATGAAGTGAAAAGAGTCCTTCGAACGATCGTGTATTACGATCAAGAAGCGAAGAATTTGGTACGTAAGTATTATTATTAAAACTTGAAAGAATAGCTCCTTTTTGGGTCGGTGACGTTGCCGTCATTCTGGCGCTGACGTTGTTGCCGCCGGTTTCGTACTTCATCAAAGTCATTACGTTTTATCTCTTCTTGCCCCGTGGCGCTACCGCTTTTGCGCATAATGATGGCCAGCCATCAGAGTGATGGTGTTGCCGATATCCGAAACCTGTTGCCGCGCAAGTCGCGTCCTGGGTGATGTGGAGACATTGGATCTTATAGTTGGAGAGTGACACAAAGTGACAACCAGCTCAAAACACACTGTTCTAATCTTCATTGAAAAGTTGAGACAAACTGAAAAGAAAGACAGTAGCTGATAACAATGTATGGTATTTATTCTCTTGCACCTCTTGTCCCTTCTATAAGAATCTTAAATAACATAAAGAGTTAATTTCTGTTTTCTAGAGTTAACAGTATGATACTTAAGGTCTAAAAAATCGCTGAATCCAAAGAGAATTGACGACTTGTCTATGTTTAAAACTGAATGTTCGTTCGTTAAATCTTTTAAAATGAAAAATTAATGGAGGTGGTATTGAAATAAATAAATAATTCTAAATTTTCTCCGTTTTTTTATCGTATATTGTTAAAAAAATAAAATGGATCAGCAAGACAGTCTGAGAGAACTGGTTGAAAATCAATTGATGATCCGTAAGAAAAATTGATAGTTCTATCTCTAGCAGTCTAGAGTTATGGTACATTTTTCGCCAATATTTTGTATTGTGTGCGCAAAAAATCCTAATATCTTCCAGATCTTCTAAGGAGTGAACCTGGAAATAGAACAGATCTCTCGTATTGCTCATGCGAGCATTCTTTGCCATCGACTTCCAGCACGCGTTCAACTTCATTAGAGTGCCGTGCGCACACCAAAAGAATGCTATCGTGGGTTCATCCTTATCCTCCTCCTAAACAAAAAGGGTTCACCAACAACACCCTTTGTTCTCAACCCACCAGCGCAAGCCTCAAGGGGGTAACATTCAGCCAACCCCGCGTGAAGCCGTGAACAAAACAGTCACAGTCGCCGCTGCTAAACGCAAATTCAACAATCGTTTAGTCGCCCATCTTAGCACCCCTTGCTGCGTGCAACCAACGGTACCGTCGTCGGTACCATTCTAGTAGGCGTTGAAAAAAGAGCAATTAAACCGTCGACGACGACGACGACGACACCAACGCGCGCCACGCACCACGGGGCCCACGATGAAAACGTTTCGGAATTAACTGCTGCAGCTCCCTCCGGAGCTCAACAACCCCCGCGATAACACTCGGCTCTCGATCATTAATCAAATGCTCGTTGCTCGCTGCCCTGCAAATACTAATCCGTCATCATCCAGAGCGAACACTGCGTGGCGGACGATGGGAGTTGGTGCGAGGCGCTTCGTCCACATGCTGCTGGACCCACGACGGGTTTCCGGACGCACGTGTTTTACTGTAACGCGACGAAACTGAGCGAGCATAAAAAGCTATTTGTCACCGCTTAAATGGGCGCGATGAAAATGATGGCTAAAGTGTCTTATCATCCTCGCTCAGCGAAGGAAGGCCTTGAAGGATGTCTTCCTTCCCGATTCCCGCGTGGCTTCACTCTTCCGATTAGTCGAGGGCTTCAATGGCGGCATCTTCGTTTCCCAACTTGAGATGGAACAAAATATTCTAAAGCACACCATTCCAATGAGTCATCTGGGCGATGGAATCCAATAGGAACATTCGTTAATAAAGTTATCCTGTCGCTTTTTGGCAAACTGCCTTCCTCCTCGACTTCTGGCACCGCAAGCAAAGAGAGAACACCAAACCAATCAACAAACCTGAGCCGATCGATCCGATCAACCGCTTAAATGGAACCATTTAAGCTTTCCGATACCGATAACGAGTTGACATTTGTTGTATTTGGCGACCGGCGGACCGGAGAAGAGGCTGCTGCGAACGGCAAACGATTGAAATGGACAAAGCGAAAACAAAACACCGAGCGCGAGTTAATGATAAACCGAAACTTTGCCGCGACACTGGCAACCGATAAATCAATGCGTCGTGTCAAGACGCCGATCCTCGAGCTGAAGAGGATTAGCCTTCGATGCCAGGGATGGAATGGTCGAGGAAAAAGGGGTGAGAATGAATTCTTCATTTCAAAACCTGCAATCGCGTGAGCTCACAAAGAGAGACAGTGTGTACAATTTCCTCTTTTAATGCAACGAACTAAATGTTTTCTTTTTTCTCTTTTTTTGTGGAAAAACCTCATCGCGATCTAAACATAATAATTTGAGTGATCGAGTTAATCGAGCCAGCACAAAACGCTCGCGAAGCGGTAGAATTTGTAGAGCATTTTTTTTTCATTTAATGACTCCGACTTTGGGTACGTCCTACACATCAACTTTAATGTTGGCCTCTGCACTCTATCGTGTGGCCACTACTTTAGCATCGCAGTTTATGCACATTTTTCGGTTATTCCATCCCCACGGCATCTCGCATTGCGTTGACCATCTTCAAACGGTCTCCACATTCCTTCCCATGACAAGAGGAGCTACAAGAGAGCGCACGAGAGAGACAGACAGAGAGAGAGAGAGAGAGAGAGAGAGAGAGAGAGAGAGAGATAGAGCGAGAGAGAGACGAGGAAGAAACATGGAAGAAACTTATCAAAGCGATGCTGAGCGGAAGCGCGAACGATGCACAGATTGCAGCCAGCAGCAGCACCGACACGATGCACCATCACCGCACCGGTCCGCCATTTGGTCATTCATCTTTTCGCTGCACCGTCGTGGCCAGCGTCCAGTGCTGGGCGAGTGTCCTTTTTTGCTTGCGCTCTCCCTCTCTCTCTCTGCTTCACACGCAGAGAATGTGACCATGGCCGTGGTCTTAGCGCTGCATTTTTAATCAAGTCGTAAATGAGACGGTAGCCAGCTACCGGAATTTAATATGGATGTCATTAAAATAGTTGCCTTCGAGTCGAGTCCGCGCGACGAGTGGCCAGCGTGTTGGTGGGATCGAGAACTGGATCCAGAACTGAACGCTTCCTACACCACCACTGCACCTGACTTGTACGTTGCGTCTGGGTGTGCAGATTGTGAGGAGGGATGATAGCATTTTTTTCGCATTGTTTTTGTTCCGGAATGGAATCTAAATTTGAAAAGCACTCAACAGGGAGAGAGGGAGAGCGAATGAGATGAGGAGAACTCTTTAAGGTTTCGAGAATTGTCTTAAGATGCGTGTCTGAAGATGAGTTGAAAAGAGATTCGCTGCAAGAAGGTGATGCTGTTGCAGTTTGCAAAATTAAACGAAGCACAGGCGTCAACCTCCCTCCGTGTATGTGAGACGCACCCACCCGCAGTCGGTGGGTAAATTGTTGCCGAATGACTGTTTGCTGAACACTTCATTCATCTCGAGCGATCGCAGCTTGGTGAGCTGCCCACGCAACGCACCCCGACGTCAAACAATGAAATTAATCATAACGTTCTGCATTTGAACGCTTGCTCGTCGTCGTCGTCGTCGTCCCCTTCGTGGTTGTCGTTTGATTCCAGTCACTCCCTTTTTACCTCCTCTAAAAGCGCAACAAATCTTGAGGCTTGTGTGGGGCTGTCGTTTGCATCGAGATCGACGTTCCGTGGTCTCCGCGATCGAGACATTCATCGATGATCGCTCAGCAACAAGGCAGGGACGGCAGGGAGGGCCACGCGATCGCAGACAGCGACAGAGGCCAAGTGGGTGTTTCGATTGCCTGCCAACAAGCGAACGTCATTGCGCGAGTGCTGCAATTGTTCGAATTGTCCGGAGATGGCGAAGAGCAAACATCAATCCCTCCCCTTCGATCGAGGAGGAGGGGGGGTCGATTGTTCCAGCAACAGGGCGTTCTGAGGCCCTCCTGTCAAACTCCTGGAACTCCTGCCCAGCTCTTCACTCTCTCTCTCTCTGCTCTGTTCGTTCTTAATCCGCGACACCGTTTTGGACCGAACCGAACCAGCGAGCACACTGGAGGTCGAAGCGAAAGTGTAAGTGTCTGGAGTGTTCTAACAGGGGTGTTGTTGCTGCTGCTGCTGCTGCGCTGGCATTAATCGGTGGATGGCGCAGGAGAACAGCGGACATAAATCAAAACGCTCAACGACACAACAGCACAACAGTACCACCCTGCACGGGATTGATCCCTGGTGCGCTCGATTCAAGAATGTGCGCGGAGCGGACTCTCGTTCGGTAACGCGCGTCTCTGACGCGGTGACGAGATGACAGGCCGATGTAAATTTATTGTTAAATAATAAACAAGAATAAGGTCACACCCTCCCTCTGCCGCAGGGGGGTTCCGAGAAGACACCAAATCAGCCAGCCTTTTGTTCGAAAGAAAGGAAACCATTTCAACGCGCATTGCGTAATGGTGCACGAGACGAGACGAGACGAGATCGAGTTGAGATCTTGACGGAATCGGACGGATGGATTCTCGGTGTGCGTTGTTTGGTGCGATTCGATCTTGATCTTCTTTTGGGCCAAACAGGTACGAGCTGTCGCTTGATGATCGAATCGACGATCGGTGCATATACAATGTCACCTGAGTGTCACCTTGGAGGTCCTCAGCTCCGTTGTTCTACAGAAGACGTTCTGTTTGTTTGTTTATTAATTCCCGTTTTACGGACAAAAGTGGCAAAAGATGCACAGTTTTCTTATATACAGGATTGATAAATACAGAATGACTAAACATATTATACACTAATTTCAGAATAATGGTGCAGTCCTCCTTTTAACTGTGGCACGCGTCTGCAATGGGCACCGATTAAACTACATTTTGCAGACTTCATTCCTAAATTTGACGCCATGGATTAAGTTGTTAATAATTCATCCCCAAAATACGACCAAATATACTTGAAAAGTTCTAGTTAATTATGGCAATTGCAAAAACATATACAGGAAGATAAATACTAAAACACATTAGCCAAAAATTGAGCTGTTGAGCGGTATGAATCAAAAGACTTAAGCGACGAACCCGGTTTGATCTTTGATTAATCCGTCACTAAAAATCGAACAATTTAAAAATCAACAACAACGCAACGGAACTACCTGAATGAACTTATAATCTAACAAAAAAGCACCGATTAAAATATTTCAGATGACCCAGTACTTGGCACCGGAAAAAACCTTTACCCTTTGGTGCCTTTACGATGACAAGTCTCCCTAAATTTGATGCCATGAAAGATTTTTTAAATAAATCTTCCCCAAAACAGAAGCAAATATTCTTGAAAAGTTGTAGTTTAATATGATATTCACTTGAACAAAAAAAAGTAAAATGTTTTCTTTAAGAAAAATCGTCAAAAATGAGCCTCTTTTGGATCCGAATTAGCCTCAGCCCTTCCTTTATCGTACTCGGTTATGATAGATTTTTAAGTTCACCTTCTATTTGACCATTCTCTGAAGAAAACTCTTATTATTACATCAGTAGCCATGCACCTTTACGTTAAAGCCTTTCAAACGCATTCCATTGGCTACTTATTCTACTTACACTTATTCTAAACATTGTTTGTAACACCGTCCTCATTCTTTCTGAACAATGTGGTTCAAATGATAACGTTAAACCGGACGCACACACTCGGGCACTGGAGTGGAACGCAAATGTGGTTGCAAAAATCATAAAAATCAACGACAAATATGGCTCATAATAATACGATCTGTTAACGGACGTCAGGTGCAATTCAGGCAATATGTACTGTTTACTGAATCGCTGGGAGACGAGAGTAAAGCCATGCTGCACTACATCCGCACCATGTACCACTCAACCATAATGATAAGAAACGCGGTGGTCAATGATGGTGATGGTGGTGGTGGTATCCGGCGCACAGAAGCCCCCTGGTATGGCCCGGGATAATTATAGACATTCATACACATTTTCCGAAGTGATCGGGACCAATTTATCAAATCATGCCACAAACACGTTATCAACCCGCGTCGATCCGGGGGCACAATCGCGGCGGCAATGTTTCCGACCGGACCCAACGATGGCCACTCCCGCGGTCCCATATTGCTTCGGGCGAAACACTTTGCTCGAGACCCATTTATTTAAGATTTTTCCCCGTTGGGCCCGTTGAGCGACGGATGCGACGGTTTCTTCGTCCATTTTTTTATGCTCGCTTCTCGTCCGATGGATGTCCTTGGGAGTAGTGCCTGTCTGTGCCGTCGTCGTTGTCGTGGGTCGTACGGTGGTCGACACAAAGTATTGTAATCAATTTTAATAAATTGTTCAGTGGTGCCAGCATGGTGATGGAAGGAAAAAGGTAGAGAACGAGGAGTTGCATGTTCGGTGGCAAGCAACCGAAGGACATCGTGCGCTCCGTGTGATCGTGTGATGTTCTAGCGAGAGTCTTAGAATATGCTTGTCGAACGCTGTGATATACTATAGAGTGAACGCTGTGATATACACTTTCGTTAATGCCAATTACATGATAATTTTCGCAAAAAAAAATCATTTATTACTAAATATTTTAACGGTTGAAGTGTTGTGAAGTGGAATTATATTGAATAATGTCACGAAACGAATGAAACAGAGTAACAAAAATATTAAAATCAAATAAGATTTATGATTCGTACCAAAATGAAGCTGTTAAATTTTAATAAGGGAATAAGTGCAATATGGATAATTTAATCTAACAAAATATGCTCCTTCATCTACTTAAATATAGCTAACCAAAACTGTTTGTATGGGGAAAGATTTGTCTTTAGCAGAAATGCTTAAATGCATCATATGCAATGCAATCATCATATTCCTACAGGCTTAAAATTTAAAATAATTTACGTTCGCAAAACAAAACTATTTGCTACAAATTGCTAGATTAATAAAGGATGCTGCTATCAGCTACTTCACGAAGGTCTATCACCATTTATGCATTTGACAGTCTTGATCTGCTCTAACTTAACAGATCCGTACAGTAGGCCTTGGCTGTAATTCAAATCATGAAGCTTCTAAACATGAACAAGCATATTTTCAAACAAAATGAAATGCTTCTTCTCCAAATCTTAAACTAAATCGAATCTCGCCCTTTCCCTCCTTCGCTGTCTAGATAAATCAAAATTTTCCTGAGAACATTTTTGAAACATTCGTCTCGCCATATCCCACCAGCGCCACTGACATAACGGTTCACGTCGGCTTCTCGATGCATCACTGCCACCACCACCACCACCACCACGAGAAGAGGAAACAGGAAGCGCACAGTGACGCGACGGAGGGAACACCGGCGAGGGGACAGCAATGAATTAGTAATCAATCGTACAAACGATCGAGATGGCACCTTGATTCTCGGGAAAAAGCCTGGGACGCCAGCCAACCAGCTAGCCCGTCTGTCCCTATCACAAGCCCTCAACCCCTTTTTCCCGGCGCAGACCATCTGGTCATCGGCCACGTCCGCTGTCCCTCGTCCGAGCGCCGGTTTGTAGCGCCAGCCAGACGGACAGTCGAGAGGCTGGCCGCTGGCGACGACGGCGATGAGACCACGGAATGGGTAGTGTGTGGCCACTTCTTCTTCTTCTTCATCTTCTTCGTGTCCTCCTCCTCCTCCTGTTTCTCATCGATACACCGAGACGCCGGTCTCGTTGTTCGAAAAAGGAAACGCACGGAATCCGTACCAAGACGCAACAAACACGCATCCGAACATGAACTATGCTGTGGCGGGGCAGCAAAATGACGACCACAACGACGACGACAACAGTGCAACAACATGCGCTTGGTGTGCTGGTTTTGCTGCAACGCGACATGGGATTCGATGACGACCACGACGGCTAATGTAAATCAAGCGGGAGGACCGGGAGGCGCCAACGCCAACATGCCATGTTTAGACATAGGCATGCATTCGGGTTTTTTCGCTGACCATCATCATCGCGCTGTGGCCAATGCGTGCGTGCTTGCACGGCTTGCTATGTGACGGTGGCGTACGAATTGGTTAAATAATTGCAAAACGCTCACCACCACGTAGGCTGAGTAGGCATTTGGTTGCATAGCACACTGCGGTGGGAGTGATGTTGGGGAGAAATGAAAATGAAACCGCGTCACCGAGGATAATTCCAACGCAAAAACGATTATTAAACACCTCAAACACTTTCCGCGGAAAACACTTTCTTAACAAAACATATTTCCTTTCGATTGCTCTTGGGCTGCAATCATGTTCGCGGTTAAGCTGCTCCTCTTGGAGAAAGAGGTCCCAGGAACCGAAATGGTAGATGAAGACGCAAATCGGTCTATCCGGTGTGGTGGTATAGGCCCCGAAATCGCTCGGGAAAAACTTTTTAAGCCAGCCAGCGTTTCATCCCTCCACAGGTAATCCATCCCTCATCCCTGTTTCCCTCTTGGAACGGACATTCAACGAAAGAGAAGCAGAACCTCTGCAGAGCCCAAGACCGGATACACCTGGCTGGCGGGTTCAATCGGAATGGCAACCGCGCCTAAGCTCGTCTCTTTCTCCTCCTCAAACAGCAACAGAAGCTCCAGCAACAGCAACATATCCCGATGGAGTTTCCCAAGACGTTGCCTTTAGTTTGGCATTAGATTCGAGTATAGGCCTTCGAGAGCCCACCGAGGACCAGGCGAACCTGTAACCGGTGGGCCCACAACATGGTGATTCACATTTTTATTTTCCAACCACCTCCTCACACACGCGCACCACGAGCCACACGGAGCTGAGTTGATCCTTGTGGAGCGGTGCGAAGGAATCTCAAGACGACATGGCCGGGGAGTAGCCGAAGCCCCATAAAAGCCTGCCTCAAACAACCTGGCACGGAATGGAACGGAACGGAAGCACAACATACGAAGAGACGCTCACCAACAAAACCGAAAGCATAACTACATAAATATTCAAATATTTTAACATTAGTTTAGGTAAATCCGGCCAACCCGGATTCGTTCGTTCGCTTGCTTTGCTTGGCTCACCGAACAGCGAGCCGCGCGAAATGTCCAACCGGACGCCGGACTCTGGAGGAATTGGATTCATCACTGGGCATTTTCTTCGCATTTTCCTCGCCCGTCGCTGTTTCACTTCCTTTTTTTTTTCTTTCACTCCTGTCGCTGTCAATGTGTTTGAGGTTCTGGTTGCTGTTGCGACATGGCGACGATGGCAATGGTGGAGACCTGCTGGGATGGAGACCGGCAGCACCTTCTGCAAACGAGCGCAACACGCCTGCTGAGTCGAAATCCAACAAACCACCATCACACGGCACCGTCGTCGTTCCGGATCGTGTCGCGGGAGTAAAGGGATTTTCCCTTTTTAGGCTGCAGTTTCTTCCCTGTTACTGGACTCAGTTCTTGGTTTTTCTGCGTTTTTTTCCGCCTCAGTTTTTGACTTTCATTTTTTTTTTGGATTGCTGCCTCCCAATCCCACCTCTCATTGACATCTCGAATCTCACGGGGCATTCCCGTGGACGAAGTGGCTTTACAGAGGCACAGAACACACGCTACTGGCGTCTTATCCGCCCAGAAAATGGCAAACGGTCTTAGATTTCAAACTTTGCCCACCATCTTTTTCAGGGGGGGGGGGGGGGGGGGGGGGGCACCAAGAGATCTCTGGCCATGGTTGCTATCA
>NC_064878.1:42971563-42974063 GCF_943734665.1 Anopheles aquasalis | reverse complement strand
ACTCGCTCTCGAGTGGCAGCATCAGCATCAGAAGCAACATCGGAGCTAAACCGCTTTCGGCCATACGCTTTTTGTTGGCAGCGCTACAAAAACACAGACAATAATTAAATTAATCCAATTTCGTTCGTGCCATCCGAACCGAACCAAAGAGGGCGGGTGGGGGGAAATCCCCGAAAATGGCCATTACGCCGGGCACGGAAAACCGGCTGTTGCACACATACACACCACAACCACACACACACACCAAAAAACCGGGCACTTGAGCAGCAGCGGCAGAAAGAAAATCCAAATGCGCAAACCCCCGAGAGGTGGCCAACACGTTCGCGTGCCCTGTCCTTGCCATCGCCGCCAGAAGCAGTTTCCACGTTCTGCGAAACCATTAGCATCCGGAGCCTGCAAATCAGAACAAATGGCCAGACCACGGTCACATCACACTCTCGAACCCTCTCGAGAAGCCCACAGCAGCAATCGGACCAATCGGAGTATAGCAACCGATTCTTCGGTAAACGATGGTGGAGTGGTTGGTTGCTTTGGCCACTACGGTTTAGGACCTTAGCACCACCACCAAGCCATCGACAAGGATCCGGACCGACAACAAGTACAACAACAGACAACCTTGGAATCCTCGCCTTGAGAGAGAGACAGAGTGGCAGAAAGAAACATCGGAAACAATATGCGAAAAACAAAGAATCCGGCGGCATCCGGATTCCGGTATGATCGACGGACGACAGTCGGCAGCCTTTGGACGACATGGGCCGCGCACCCGGGGCAAATTGAAATCGATAATGATATTAGCATAATAAACCAATATCATCACCTGATTTGGCTGCTCGTGGGTCGCGGAAGCTATCGCGAGACAGCAAAGGTGTTTGGGCCAATGTTGGGTTTCTGTTGCTGGAACGATTCTTTACTTCTTGCCAACCATACTGTACCCAGAACCATGACTTTGTGCCCCAGAACCAGCGTTTGAGATGGAGTACTGCGGTTCTGCAATGCAGAGAGAGAGAATTTCCAAAACAACAGGCGCCCTAGCGTCGTTGGCACTGTGGACCGTTCGATTGAGATTGATTTTTCGTGCACGATACTTCCGGGCGCGGTTGTAGTTTTTTTTCTAGTCATGAGCTCATGTGTCAACTCAGCATGGCGTTTGGTGTTTCGATGTCATGTGAAGCTGTACGTTGCTCAATGATAGACTCGTACGTGATGACTGACCGATATCTGGTTGGATCTTGTACAACATCTAATGCCATCAAGGTTCTAAGGGATCATTTGACTGGACTAAGCAAACGTTTATTCTTCCTACTACACTTTGATGTTTTAGAACAAATGAAATTGATTAATTTTTGAGTCGATATTCATCAAAAGACCTACATTTACAGCATTTGAATTACTTTCTTTACTGTTATAGCATTTTGTCTCAACATTCTACTGCGATTGCTGTCACCTTCTATCCACTTCTAAGCTAAAACACGTTGTCACTGGCATACGATGACGCGCAGCATCTCAAATCTCGTGTAGAACACGCGCTGATGCACGATCGCTACTCTTGCTAAACATTTTATGAATGGACTTACACGCTCCATCACTCACTAGCTCACATCCGTCGCCACCACCACCATCGTCGTGAGTGATGCACCAGCAGTAGACCGCTCGAAACCACCCGAATTTGGGTCATTGGGGTACCGGTCTAGCCGTAGCCATCGGAACTGTCTCCATTAGTATTCCTGTGGCGCTGAGAGAATGCAAGAAGTGCGGCATAAATATTTATGTTTATCCACACACCTATCCACACCGCGGGTGGCGCCAGTGAGGGTGCCTGCGCCTGAGTCTGAGCCTGAGCTTGGTCCTTGTGATGGCTTCTGAGTCCTGAAAGGATTCACTCACTCGTCGTCGTCGTCGTCACCGGTTCACCGTCGGTATTTGCGTCAGTACTCGTTCACCTACCTGAGCGGTTACTGACCCGAAAAGCAAGCGTTCAGCGTCGCTGTGATGCCGGTAGATAGCGAATGGGAGTATCCTAGAATCCTTCTTTCGTTGGAAGACATTTGCTTCCATTAGTAGATGAAGCGGTACGATGGGGATGACGTCGTGATTACATCGTGGCACGGTGAAGATTCCAACAAAATATCCAACAACCAGCAACCAACAACCGTTCCGCATTAACTTGTGATTTTATCAGGACGAAAAGGACCGGTTATAACCGATTTTCCCTCACTCTCTCTCTCTCTCTCTCTCTCTCTCTCTTTCTCTCTCTCTCTCTCGCGCGCGCTCCTTTCACCGATCATCAACAAAAGATGTACAGAAAGAAAGGAAAACCAGGAAGCGATGGAAAGATGCAAAACACTGAGGCATTTAGGAAGAATCTAGCGAGCGAGAGGCTTGATTGTCATAATAAGACATGGAGGGGTCCTATGCCTGTCGATAAGATTCATCCCGAAGGCGTACTGCTACTGCTGCCAGAGAGCTAAAGAAGCCCAGCGATGGTATCAACCAAAAAGAC
>NC_064878.1:42964063-42966563 GCF_943734665.1 Anopheles aquasalis | reverse complement strand
AATGCACGGCCTGCTTGTTCAGTGCTTTCGGCGACCTACCGGCTAATGCCGCAAGAGTGGAAAACATAATCAGGACCAAGATTCATATTCCACTGTTTTGTTCGACATTTGTTTTCTTAAATTAGCATCGTTGCGCGATTTCTCGTTTTTCTTTCCTTTTTTTTTGCCCTCTTTTATCTTCTAACATTTTTTTCTGGTACCGCCACACTAGCTCGGTGAGTAGCTGAACCAACGGGTAGGGGATGTTCTTTGCATTTCCCTCCAACCAGCATCCACTCCCATCCTTGTTCATCTGCCTTCTAACTATCCGTTACGAGCTATTTAGTTTCGAAAATTGGTTAGAGAGCATTGGTATTGCTGCGGAGCACTCGGTGTTTGACTTTCGACATCCAAGGCGCTCGGAACTCTTGAGTGAGAGTAACGTATGTGCCCTGGGGCTGTGTGATTGGAATGCATCATTAGCACATTTAATCGAATCCGTATGCAAAGCTCCGAAGGAAATATGTTATTATCCGCACACGAGTACTGCTGAGGCCATGGCACATGAACCTCATGGCGCCAATCTTGCCGGGCCTATAGACTCATTTGTGAGATGAAATGGCGCCCAAAAAAGCGATGGTACCATTTTTTTTTGGGAAAGGGAAAATTGACACACACTAGAGATACAATGCAGATCCACAGTGAAGCGTCTTGAAGTTGTTCAAATAGACTCGAGCCTGATTGCGCTGCGCCATGGCCCCGAGCTCGGTCAACGATAAATCCTTCCAGACTCTCCCCCCCCCAGAGAGAGAGAGAGCCGAGTCCGAGATCGGTATCAATAATCGGTGACATATTTATTGTGTGACCGGTTGGGATGGGCACCGGGCTCTCCAGGACACATTCTTGCACGCCCTCCCGGTTTCGCTCACGTGTGCCCCCCGGCGTTGTTATCAAACGTTTGAACCTCAGGCTGCTCCAAAAAGCCCGGAAAGTGTCCGGAAAATCTATCAAAAGACAATAATCTTTCAATTGAGTGCCATAAATTCATGGTTTCGGGGCCAACCCCCCCCCCCAGGATAGTTGATTTATTGGAGAAACAGCCCTCCAAAAGGGGTGGAGGAAACTGATCCGACGGAATGTGCCCCAGCAGCACCGCGGTATTTTTGCGTTGTATTGGCCCCGTGCAGTTCATTTATAACAATGTTGTTAACCGCACACAAAAAAAAAACCCGGAAAATGGACATTCTGTTTGTGACTTTTGTCCATGCCGGACATCACGGTTGTTGGCCGAGATGGTCAACCGCCCCAATAGAAAAAAGGGGCAGCACCGTTGACCACTTTTTAGGAGGATTTCCGGTCCATCTATCCGGTGGTGGCTTCACAATAAGTTGCTCTGCTTCTGCTCGCGTCATAAATCATCGGAATCATAGAAAGGAAGGAGAAGTAGGCCGCTTGTTCGCACACCTAGTAGCCGTTGTCCAGATATTTTTTTTCTTTTTGGGTAGAACTTTTTTTTAAAAAGGCATAAAAGAAAAAGGCAGAAGAGACATTCTTTCCATCCCATGGACTATAACACTCTCTTCGAACCGCTTGAATGGCTGGCAGATGGAAGCTGCCCTGCTCAAGGAGCTACTTTAAGAGCAAATTGAAGGCAACGTTCCAGAACGTTCGGGGAGCAATCCTCCTGGTTAGCACAGCCCTCGAGTGTCCCGTCCTGTCTTGCATTCTGTCACAGAAAACGCTTCCGTCGCACGCCGCCGCGCGTCTCTTAACATCCGTCATCTCAATCAGACCCAAGAACCGTCCTCGTCCTCGTCGTCATCGCACGTCAATTCGTTAATCCATGGCGAGAGAAGTGGCCATCGAAATCAGGTTTGCGCGCTGGTACGCATAATGCTCCCGTGTTTTGTCCCGGTTCCCTCTCCTACCCCCCGGGGTCTCTTGGGCACATTGTTTTGGTTGGCCACTGTCCGTCCATCCGTCCGTCCGTCCCTTTGTCCCTCTTCCTCTCTCTGGGCCCCTTCCTTGGCGCAAACCGGTACTCAGGGTGCCCTAATGATGTACTTTCCGTTTCAATCTCGCACGTACACGTCGTCGTTAATGAACTGCTGCTACGTTTTTCGATCATCGCCGTCGTCGTCAGCAGCAGCAGCAGCAGCAGCATTGGATGTGAAGGGCTGCGATCGATCGTGCGATCGATCCATCACGAGAAAACCTGAACCTCGGCCACAGCTCGGTTGTTGTAGAACGGACCACGATGGTGTCCTCTTCTTCGTCTTCAACCAGTCTGGCTTGGTTCGTTCGGGGCATTTCGGAGGAAATCCATCAATCGACCATCGAGAGTCCCTGCTCCCCAATCGCACTAGCTTCCACCCGAGTCCAGCTCCCTATCTGGCGCTACACACAAATACGTAGCACACACAACAGGCACTGGCACACGGTGTAACGGTGAATGAATTTCTGCTGAATTTTAAACAGTCCAACGGATCCCCTGGTCAGCAGCAACGTCGTGGAACGCCAG
>NC_064878.1:42949063-42959063 GCF_943734665.1 Anopheles aquasalis | reverse complement strand
TTTGAACCGCCGGCGAAATTGGCGCATCTAAAACTATCGTAAAACCACTTCGACACTTCACTCGTCGGTGCCAGTGACGACAACAGGACGAGTCGAGCCCCTTAGGAGGTGGCTTAACTCAACTGGAGAGGATTTTACTTCCCTCTCCGTCCCCTTCTCTCGTGCTTCAGATCCTTGTATTATTGCATCGAAAATAAAATAAAAGACCCCCAGTGTGAGGGGTCTTACCGATCTCGCAGTGCTGTAAACTGGAGTCATGAACTCACAGAAGGAGCCTCCGGAGTCTGGCGAAGCGTTTTATAGACCACACATCGGTCGGAGGTCGGAGGTCGTCGTGCGTTCTGCGTCACGATTGAAACGCCACCGAACTCCGACACCGAACTCGGCGCGTAGTATGTGAAAATCGATGCACCATAAATCCGACGATCACTTTTCACCCATGGTTTAGTGTTATTGTCGCTGCACGGATGCAGACGCCTCCTGCGATTCGTCTTCGTCCTACCAAGAGTTTTTCTACTGTTTTTTTTTTCTTTTGCTGGTCTTCTGTTTCGCCGAGGACACCATTTTCGCATCTTTTCCGGCCAATCTTCTTCCGGAGCATTCACCGCCCAGTTTCGGGTCCAGTCACCTCCGTTAGCTCACCCTTCTGGCAGCGTTTGTGAGTGTTTGTGTTGTGTTTTATCTTCTCAATGCTCGCTCCCAACCCCCCTCCGGGTTCCGGCTGCAGAGTTTCTCATTTTTATCGCAATCATAACATCAGATTTGTTTAGAGTTTATTTATGGCACTCAAATGTGACGTAAATTTATTTGATGCTTGAGCATAACACACACCGTAGACAGTACAAACACCGACCGGCAACCGGCTACGAAGGCAATCGCTCCGTGAAGGGTGCACGCGGGTTTGCAACCCCGGTTCGGGACCGGTTCGTGCAATGTGTGCGTAAGGCAAGGGTCCCCGGGTGGGAGTAGGACACGCGACTCGCATCCGTGCGTCGAATCCGGAAGCTAAAGGCAAAGGACGGAAGGAAGCATAAAACAAACCTTCCGCCAACGGGGGCCACGACGTCGCGCGTCGCGCATCGCGAACGCGGAACGAATGAGCCTCGAATGAGTTCCGCGTCCTGGGCCAAAAAGTGGGACGTCGTCTCGTCTCACCCTTAAAAAAGGGGAATGATGTACCGGCTGAATCCCTTTTTCAATCCAGTACTAGTGCCCGGTTGTCTCACGTTAAGATAATGTATCGGTGAGTGATACAAATTCCGTATCATAATGTCATAAATCGCCACTAGCAATGAGTACGGCACCAGCATCGATTGATTTCTCACATAAACAGTCAGAAAGAGTTGCGTTTGAAGCATTAAATCCCGTTTGATTCCTCCACAACAAACCGAAAACCGATATTAGAAGACTGAAAAGCTGTTCAAACTCCAGCCAGACCTCGAAAACAATGACGTGCACTGAGGGGACACAACGAACAACGATCGTAGCATGTTTTCAAACGAAAGTTGATTAACGGATTCTCGAACGGGATTCGCCATTTGTCCGGGACGGAGCATGAAAGCAAGTCCTCCCCGGGACGGAGCATGAAACTTTGCCAAATTCGGCATCGCCAGGAAGGACGCAACTCCTTTCCAAACCCTACCGGGCTTGATGTACACGCGCGCTGAAGGAACATTTTATTGAGTCTTCTTTCCGCTTCGCCACTCCCCAGATGATCCCTTTCTGCACACAGCAGCACCACCGGGATCGTGGAAAGTGATCCAAGAGGCACACATCCACATGCGAAAGAGAGTTTTATTATATTTGCCAAGCGTCCGTCCCTGTCATCTGTGGGGGCACATACATTGGCATTGCTGGCGCTAGAATGGTGTCCGGAAACGCCCGGAAAACGGAAACTCATCGAACGTACAAGTGCGCCGGTCGGTGTGAAAGTTTGTTTGATTTCGAACCTCCCCAGCCGTGTCCCTTCTTCTCCCATCACAGAGAACCTCTTTAGCGCGTGGCATCAACCATCAGCATGGAACCGCGATGTTACCGGATCCGGGTTCCGGAGAGGAGAAGATTGATGTGTGTGGAGCAGAAAATGGATCACGTCAAAGTTGGTTCGAACTTTGTGCCGCTTTAGTCTCTCTCTTTCTCGCTCTCTGTCGCTAACAACTGTCATCAGCCTTTCACCTTTAAGATGCTATTTAAGGTTCACCATCCACAAGACATTTTCTGAATTGAAGTCCAAATTTTGGACCTCGCTGCTTGCTAATTGTTAATTTAAATTTATGTTTTTATGCTGTCACTGTGCTCGCTAAAACATTCATCTCCGCGCTTCACGTTCTCAACTAAAGAAGCACCACCCGTATCCATCGGAACAAGGCATCACACATCATCCTTCAATGCTGGCTGGCCAGGAACATAGGCCAAGGAACAGCGCAGAACAGCGTGACAAGTGGGTGCGAGTGGTGCCATCGAGGTCGAAAGGAATAAAACTCTCCATTTCGCGACTTATGTTCTACGTTTATTGTGTCGTAATGTATGATTCTCGCGCTGCTCGCGCTCGCGGCCTCGTGTGCTATAAAATATGGTAAAACCAGCGGCCGTCCCCCCCTTTCCCGGTGCCGAACGTGGAGCACTTTGGTGTGTTTTCAACAGCTTTATGCCCTCTGGCCGCACACATACATGACACGATACGCATTGAAGGAAGATTGCACCAAGACTGCCTTTTCCGTAAAAAACAAACCAACCTTCGACTCCCTCCGGGAGCTGAAGCTCCATAAATAATAAAACACCCGCACCAACCACCCACTTCGCGAGGTTCTTGGAGTTCTTGGGGTCGACGACGATTGTGTGCCATCAAAAGTGCCACATTGACATCAAAAAACATATTTATACCGCCACCAAAAACAACCACCATTGGGCTCATTTGTGCAGTGCGTTTCTTCCATCGAAGGGGACCACTTGGTGGTCTCTTTCCTCTCCCCTCCCCTCGAAGGCATCGAATACATGCGAGCTTTATTGTTTTGATCTATGCCCACGACTGCCATTTCCACGGTTTATCTCTTTGCTCTTTGCGCTTGGTGTTTGGCTTAAAACCGCGCACGATCCCTTCAAAAGGAGAAGCTCTAAACGATGTTTACGAGCATCGAAGTGGGCTCTGAATTGCTTTCGGCGCATCTGGCGCGATGCTCGTAAGTGGCTGCAAAGTGTCCCTTTGCAATTAAAGACTCGCATGGCTTCCTGGAGAGCATTAAATGTGGGTAGTATGTAGAGCAACTCCTTAAAATTTGAGTTTTCATCAGAAAATTCGTGACTATTCCTTTTCAAGAAACAATATTCCTCGATAATCTCAACGTCAATACGTCATGCTAAATCGTAGTAGACGTCGCCGCCTACTTGTATAAACGTGATGGCTGCCCGTCGTTTCTTTTGTCAAAATTGTTCCAACACGCCACGAAAGCTAGGCCTACTAGGCAAGGGGGCCATTCCATGTATCTTTTTGCCACCAATGAACGCTGGCGATGGTCCAACAATGAGCTGCTGACACGACATACACCAGACGAGTCATCCGTGGCGTAGAACATGTGTATCGTTTTGTACCGACGGACTAGAGAAGCGTCACGCAACCACCTAGCGACTTCTAGCGCGTTGGAAATCATAAAAAATAATTTCCCTCCAATCGGTCTCATTATCGGTCGTCATTACGGGCCGAAAGTCCCGCGAGGGAATCGAAGTCTCTTCTTTTGCGTCAATCGAGGACGGATTCCGGTTGGCCAACCGCGCTAGACGGTGGCGCCGCTGCATTACCATAAACACTTTAATTCCGAATGATTCTCCCCCACCGTCTCTCGATGATGCTACGGCACGGTGCGATTGTGCGACGATAGTCCACAGTCATGCCAGCAGCCAGGTTGAATCCTCGATTTGTTGCTTCTTGTTTTGGGGTGGAGGCGAGTGAAGAGGAGCAGCAGTAGCAGACCGATACCACCCCACAACGGTGTGGTCCTCCCGAATCCCGAGCACTGATGATGATTTAGTTCCGTTCCGAAGTCACGATACGATTGCGAAGCAACGCAAATGATAGCTTCCTCGAGAGGAGCTCGCTGCTATCTCCGGAGAGGGCGACAGGGAGGGAGAGTGAGTGGGAGGGAGGTGAAGTCAACATCGATTCACGCACGAAGGGACCAGCCAGGCCCAAAAACCCACAACGAACCCCCGGCATTCCTCCAATACTCTACTTCTAGCGGCATCCTCCTCTGGTTAGTGAACGATAAACAATTTATCATCCACGGCAACCATGGCGGTGAGCCCGCCTCAACGGAGACGGACGGACGGAGACGCGCACCGGAATGAAACGATCCTTCAACGAAGGACATCCCATCCACGTACACTAGCGGACGATGAGTTTTGCTGCAGAGGAATATCAACTCTTCAAGCAAAAAGTCTGTATTCCCTTCAAAATAATGGAACTTGCAATATTGCTCCAATAGTTCCATCCTCTGAAGCTAAATACACGAACACGAGTGTAATCCACGTGATCCACGGTTCGTATCCTGGTGTACGGTGCACGACGAGGCTGCTGCTTAGCCAGATGAACCGAAGGAGACGGAAGGTTTCACCAATGTCACCGATGTCGCGTCGCTCATCGCCATCGCATCCTCGACGCTCCACGAGCGATTCTCCTCCTTTCACTTCCACAAACGCTCCACTCCCCAGGACTTACCGTACAGGGACATCATCAGCACACACGCCGTGGCCACCGATTTGCTCTCTTCCTATCCGATCCGATCACGCATCTCGGTAGCGTGACAAACCCACCGGGCTAGATGGTAGACGACATGAATCAAGCGTTTTGAGCGTGGTTAGAATCCACCGCAACGTAGGACGACGGTCCACAATCCAGTGAACCCCGGAACCCCGACACCACCGACCGACGGCATCCTGTGATGGGAACCTGATGGAGACAACCACAACAGCAGCACCAACAGCAGCAGCAGCATCAGGCTTCGATGGTGAAGACCGCATCATCATCATCTACATCATCGTCAGTATTCGACGAGCATTTCGACGGCCATGACGCACCATCACACGGTTATGCGATGATAAAGCAGCGGCGTTAACATGACTCAGCCCCATCGGTGGCCAAGGATTTCCTCGATCCTGGGCATGGAGACATTCGAAGGTCGAAGGCGAATGCCAGCGCTCTCTATTTTCACCTTCTGGTATTTTGTAGAAGAACGGTTCTTGGACAACTTATAGAGCTCAATGTCTGTAATGTATATAAATGAATGGCCCAACTTAAAACAAATAGAATTGGTCTTGAGAGCTTAAGGATCTGAATAATTCCGCCTTATCAACCCAAAGGACTATTCAACCGGAGACACTCAACCCCACGGCGCCCACTCTGATCTTCAGTAAATGTCAATTGCCACCGATTTACAAAATGGAACAAGCCTACTAGCCATATCCATTTCATTGCTCGCCAAATGGACAACCACCCAGATAGTGAGCCCAATCAAAGTAAACAGAGCTCGCAAAGTCGAGTGAGTGCCAGGCAGGCAGCGATTTCTATTCAAATCGACGCAAGTCAACTGTCAAACTGGCGGCCACTGAACGCCGAGAATGACCGCACCGAGAAGGCAGTCGCAGGCACCAGCATTGGAGCGGAACTGACGAATAATTTAAAAATTAATTCAATCAACCGAAGTAGCTCAATGCCCTCCAACCGTCCCTTTTTTTCCCAGGGACCAATTACTCAGTTGGCCTGAGTAGCAGCAGCATCCGAAGACAAACGGAGGTTCCAGGGCCTTGGCCAGCCCATGATGATCGTTTTGACAATCGAGAGCCACTCGCATGGTCCACGCGGTCGCTAGCGCCATTCCCTGACATGCGATATACACTTGGCGCACTGGTAGTCCTCTTCTCCTTCCTCTGCCTGGCCTGGCCTGGCCAGCCAGCCAGCCATCCAGCCAAATATTAGCTACATCAAGAAGATGGAAAACAATTTAGTCAGATTTCAATTTCACTTCACTTGGCAGTGTGCACAGTGACATCATTCGGAAGAGGCGAGGCTTTTAGCATTCACCACATGCTGGTGTGCGCCCTCTCTCTCCATGTTCCGTTGCTGCTGGTGCTGGTGCTGCTGCAGAATATCACTTTCACCGGAACAAGGAACACCAGCACCATCCACCAACAGTATCGTCACCGTTGTCCCCGAACGATCGTACCAACCATCGAATGACAATGAGTTTTTCACTCTTTCGTCCGCGCGACCGGCTCCGTGACAAGCTCGTCCCTGAGCCCAGGCCCAGTACGCTACGAACGGGACGAATGGCGGGATGGATTGAATGGATTCCCGGGGTTCGGATGATGTTTTTCACGATTTGTGGAATGTACCTGACAAACGGTTTCATGTTTCACGCATGATGACGCGGTCTGTGTGCGATTCGATGGTGAGGTGGAGTGACGATTCCGATCTGATGGCTGATCTGGTTGGGGGGAAAAAAAAAGGAAAAATGTCCGGGAAATTGGTGATCCGGGGGAAGCGAACAGCAACACGGTGCTGGAGCAAGCGGCCGGACGTGGACGCCCAGGTCCAACACTCTGTCGTCGTTTGCAAAATTGGTACCGAGGATGAGGAGGAGGCGGAGGAGGGAAAAAAGTGGTTCACGTGGAGTGCCACATCGGATATGTGTGTGCGGGCACCGAGCGTGGAACAGCGCCTTTGGGAATAACGGTACATCGGAGTGTGAGAGACTCGCAGAAAAAAAAAAGAAGAATCATAATCCAGATTCAGTTGTTCGACAAAACAAAAAAGGAATCCGGGAACCACCGGGATCCTCACACAGACAGACACACGTGCCTATCCCCAACATCAATCCGTTTGCCTCGAGCGAAAGGATAATCGAAAACGATGACACGATGATTAGCGTTCCGCGCCGTGTCCTCGGATTTTGCGGGGTTTGCGGGCGGATGGACGGATGGCGCACGGGATCCGGCCCTCGGTACCACCCATCGTATGCAAGGTTGGGTTGGGAACCGTGGGCAAAAATGGATAATCAGAATCTGTAACATTTCTTCTTTTTTTCCCGTTTTTTCCTCTCCCTGTTCCCTGTCTCGGTGGAATTCTGAGTTTGTGTTTCACCAGCGAGCAAACCACCAGCGGTTGGCATTGGTTTTGATTCTGTTTTTGGGGAGCAGTTGTTGGTGGTGGAGCGGGTGGTGGTGGTCTGGCAGTGACGGTTTGTAAATCATTCGCCATGTACGATGGAGACGCCCAGTTACCCAACAAAAAAAAATGCTATCCGGTAAATTCCAGCGTACTTTGGATGGAGATTTTGCTTTTTCTAGTTCTTTAAGCTTTCTTTTTTTGTTAAACAAACTACCTTTAAACTTTTAATTAAAGTGTTTCAAGTGGTATCACTTTCATAGTTATCTCGAAACCTGTCTAGGCGTGATTCGTTTTAAAATCCGTGTATGTTTAAATAAGATAATTGCTAGCCAAGGTAATTATTTAAAAAACATTTGCAGTTTGCACACAATTTTTCGCGATTAATCTATTACAATAAATCACCGCAGAGAATCCATCATTGTTTAATACATTGGATTTAAATTTCCATTTTTTACAATAATTCACACAAACGAACTCTACGACTAGCGCATTTAAAAGTAGCGTACAGTCACAACACAAATAATCCTGATTTCAACTTACTGATGTATTATTTACTATTTACTATTGCTATTTCATATAGATGTTTGAAAAATTGCAAACAATCAATCTTAATAGTAATTGATCTGCTTGCCTTATACTAAACTGTTTCCTTGATGCGTATGAAGCCTATCAAAAATGTAGGTTCCTTTCATTTGATTCAACAACACCCAATTTGTTTGTTAGTATACTCAACGACAAATACGAACATTACGTACTTTAATTATTATTACTGAGAAGGTTTTCACAAATAAGCTTACACATTTTCGCACAATCCTAGCTTCTTAACTTGCAGAGAAAATGATTATTTTCCGGTTCCTTTTTGCAAACTGCAAAGACGAGGAGCGCACAGAGATTCCAGAGCTAAAGGCTCGATGGGTTGCTCGAAGCAACCACCACCCGAAAAGTCACGTCTTCGGTGCCGCCTAAGATGGATGTCATAGAAACCGATGGTAACGGCAAAGGTCATAAAACAACTTCGAGTAGCAGCAGCACCCTCTCTCCTCTCCCTACTCTTCGCCCACTCCAGCACACATTCCCACACGCGCCACAACAACCATTCCAATCTATAACATATAGGCTGAGCTGCCGCAACCCCAAAGGCGCTCGTTTGAAGAAGAAGAAGGTGTAAAAGGCATTGGCGAGGTGTAGGAAGGAATGGCCGAGTTAGCCGCCCATCGATCTCGATCCTGGCTGCCAATCTTGGCAGCTTTCGCTTGGTGCTGGGCGCTAAAGAAACAAATCGAGGTCAGTTACGCATAAAATTAAAAATAACGACCAACCAACGACGTCTGCCATTGAAATATTGATGATGATGGTGCTCGTGGTGATGATGATGATGATGGCGATGATGGAGGAACTTGCTTCAGTAGGAGTGTAAAAGAGAGAGCGAAAGCGAGAGAGAGCGAGATTTAGCGAGAAGAAGCCACGAGGAGTGCGTCCGAATGCAGAGAACACATAAATTTCCCGCACGTGTTTTGGACGACGCGCCGACGCACCTACACACGCCTGCAGACGCCTACAGGCAGCCACTAGCACATCTCTAGACACATACACTCCTATACATTGCCGGCTTCCTCAATGTAGCTGGAATTCAGTGGCTTCGATTTCGGAAAATCCGTAGAGCGCGATGCATTGGCCACCCGTAGGGCTGTTGGGCTAATGTTACGCACCCAAAACAACCCGCCCGCTAAAAAACACTCCATAAATCTTGTCTCATTAAATGATTTATTCATGCTAGAGCGGTGCTAGATCTTAGCTTGAAGTTCTTTCCTTGAGGGTCGCCAAAGCCAAGGGGACGAAATGTCGACGAAAGATTCATTGCCTTCTTTGCCTGTCTTTAATACTTTTAAAATTTCTTTCAAGAGCGGTCAATGCACGACAAGACGAATTTTAATGCCCGGCAGCCGTGGAGTATCGGCAGATTCCCTGTAACAAATCATCGCCAGGATTTGATGTAAACCGCGAACGACAAATCAAGCACGGAAACACCTCCTAAATGCTGTCCTACAGGATGATGTGTCACCTCTTGCACAGACCGCTCGTACAAGCATTCCAAGGGCGAAGGACACTGTTCGCAGTTCACAGTATTCCCTGACGAACCCAGGCCTGGCGAACAGACGGGGGTTGGCTAAAAAATTATCGATTTTCCTCCACACGCACACCAACACGCTTCAGACTGGCCACCGTAAACCTGGAGGCGCAGTTTCAGTGTCCTTTTTTGTCCCGAGAAAAGTTCCCGACGGAAGGGAAAACCAAAGGGAACAGGGAACCAAACACTAACCGGTTCGCTTCGGTCTTCGCTTCTCTATTTTATCATTGGCAGCATCGGCCAGTGTGTGCGTAGGTGTGTCTGTGTGTCTGTGTGATTGTTTGTATGCTGGCTGCTGCTAGCCGTGCTCCTGTAACGCTCCTGGGGACAACCACGACGCCAACGATGACGCAGCGAAGGCAAACGATTGGCAACATAAATTTGCACACGCGCGCTACCTTCCAAACACGCCAGAACTACAGCTACGTGTTACATATACACGCTTACTCAGGCGTCACTGTGAACTGGGATGAGTGTTTGGCTGCCTTTTCGGATTGATGGCCGGCGTCTCGACTCGCTTGGAGTCCTGTTTGCGAATCGCCAAAAATGGATTCTCCACATTTTCGAATGTTAAACAGTCTGCTGCTGCTGCAGTCAGTTGTAACAGAATCCGAGGATAAAATGAAGGACAATCGCGCCATTTACCATGACACATTTCATGCTGCACTTACCAAAGGAACTAGAAATTTGAATCCCATGCACAGAAAACGAAG